>NC_056623.2:190795107-191110107 GCF_002870075.4 Lactuca sativa | reverse complement strand
TTTTTTTATGTCTCCGGTAGTAACATAATAAGAATAAGAAATATACCTTCTCAACAATTGATGTGAGCTTTAAAGTTAAATATAAGCATGTTGTGAAAGATGAAAATAGGCTCCCGTATTCTTTTTTCAAAAAGAATCGGTACCATGCATGGGCAGGTAAGAATGCACGGTATAATAGAAGTGTGCACTCAACTAGAGTCAGCATTTGACCATGAAATACCAAAAACGCCCCTAATTTGCTCTTTGCTTTTTAGTAAGGAATGTTCTTTACTACCACTGGATCATTTCTTGCACGTTCAGGATCCATTGATATAATCCCTGTTGTATTTCAAATTCAATAACAAAATTGTAATTAATTAATTTCTCATTGAAGTTAATAAATTATAAATTTATCTCACTTCCTGCTCATCCAAGTTTTCTCATTGCTATAACATCACCAAGTTGATCATATCACATATTTTTCTAAATAAGAAACACTAATATCAACAAAATAAACTATTTAATTTCGTAATAAAGTTGAATTAAAAAAATAAGTAAATAAATAAATAAGAAACAGAAGAACCTTGTATTACCACCATATTTTATGTTTGACCTCATCATCATATTTAAATCCTCCATAATTTGAGGCATGGTGATTAACCAAAATGCAACAATGCTTGGATCTTTCATGCTATCAATAATATGCCGAAACACAAAAGCAGATGTTTTGTATGGAGGCTCGATAATTTGCAAAGTAAATACAACTAAAAGGGTGTTTCTTTTTTCCTTCATTAAACTCTATAGTGAATGACTATATGGATAAAGAGTTCTATACATAAAGATTGTAAATAAAGATAGAAAATAAAACGCAATGGATTATGAGAAATCACAAAAAATAAGAACCAAACCAAGGAACCAACATCGAACAGAAACCCTACTTTCTTTACTTCAAAAAAAAAAATCAACGTACCTACACATACTCAAAACCATAGAACGAATTTCACAAAAAAAATGTTATTTCATAAAAAAAGGAGCCTGAAAAAAAAAGATGGTGGTAAACCGAAGAAGACATATCAAAATCAACAAAAAAATGAAGATATAAACATAAATGATGGACCTGATAAATGATTTCTGTCATATTACCCCTAAAATAAAAAAGAAGCCATCAATGAATTTTAACATTGTCGATGATAGTGCCAATAACTCAGATTAAGGAAAAAAAGATCTGATATTAGAGATGAAGTGGAGGGAGATGATTAGCTTCGTTGCAGATTTATTGGTTATAGTTTCTTTATATTTAATATTAGGTGTAAAACTCGTGTATTACACCGGTTAATTAAAGAAAAATAGAATATTAAAATGTAAATAATAATTATTTTTTAGAATAAAATTTTGAAATAAAGAATTTAACATATTAATTGCAAATTATTGTAATATTTATTACATTTGATACTTTACATGTATAAGTATAAGATTATGTGGCTTTTTAGTTTTAAAAATTAAAAAAAAAACCATAAAATGACATGTGGATATTGTTTATTTAAAAAATATCATAAAATGAAAAGCGTCAAAACTCATTAGAGATTGACAAGTGGGAAAATTATTTTTATTTATTATAGTAGATTGTGGGGATTTTATGTGGTTCATTTTGAAGGAACATAATTAAGTTGCTATTTTTTGAAATAAACAGTTATATTTCACAATATAGCCATAAAATAACAATGTATTTTGAAAGTACATTGTTAAATGTTGGATTATACTTGTGTAGACCCATTTTCACGCATGGTTGGCTATATATAGTTATTTATATGTGACAAGCAAGGTCATTGAACTAATAAAACAAAAAAATGTTGTCTATAAAGAAGTCCTTCAACGCTATATATATTTACCTATTTTAGTGTAATTTCTACACATTTCAATAATACCAATAACCCTACTTTTTTATAATTATTTTATAATATCTATATAAATTTGCCTTTTATTTATGTGTTCCCCGCGTTTAACGCGGGTCATAATCTAGTTAACACAATATATGAAATTCACATTTAATCCTAACTCTCTCTCTCTCTCTCTCTCTCTATATATATATATATATATATATATATATATATATATATATATATATATATATATATATATATATATATATATATATATATATATATATATATGAGAAAACTTCAATTTTGGTCCTTGTGGTTTGCCAAAACCTTTGGATGGGGTCCAAAAAGTTTCCAGCTTGCACCAAAGGTCCAAAATCAAGGTTTTCATGGTTTTTTAGTCCATTCCGTCTTTGTCTGTTTGTTTGGAGCCGTTAATGCCATCACGTGCCCTCCATGTGAGGGCATTTTGGTCATTTTAGGTCCTTATTTTACATAATATCATATTTCTCCTTTATATACATACTCATATGCAATCCCCTTCTTCTTTTTCATTTTGATTTACATAGAGGCAGCAACAAAGGTCTTCTTCTTCTTCGTCTCTCATCTACTTCTACTGCTACAAGATTCAAAAATCATGCTCTGCTTCTATGGGAATGTTGCTGTTGTGCGAACCTCATGGACCTCACAAAACCCTGGTCGTCGTTTCTATGCATGCCTTAAAATGGTAAGCAAACTCATATTAGGTTATGATATTTCGATAGTTATGCAATAACTCTTCTACTTTAATGTATTCTTGTAAGGATCCAGATATGGATTTTTGGGGTGGGTCGACCCCCCTATGTGTCAAAGATCAACTGTTATCATACCAGGACTATTGAGAACAATGAATAGGTATGAGGTTGAAGTGGGTCAGTTGAAGATGTGTTTGCTTACCTCGTGGGTCTTGTTTCTGTTGTTTGTGCTGTTTTGGAATTAGGAATTAGAGTTTAGGGCTTTTTTGTTGGTAATGACCACTTATAAATGTTGTCTTTTGGTGCGAGAAGGTTTAATTGTGGTTTATATATGTTGGAAGTGTTGTCTTTTGGTTCATTGGATATGTAATGCTTTTATGACAATGGGAAGTGTAATGGTTTTATCCTTTTATGAATATGAAATTATAAAGGTTTGATCTTGACATGATATTCAAGTGTAATTGTTTTTCTATACGCTTGAATATGCAATTGTAATGGTTTTACATGCATACATTAAGTGCATTGCCATAACATCTTCATGTTTTGACAGTACAACATAAACCAATAACAAACTACATTACTAAAAGGGGACCATAACAGATTAATTCCAAAACACAATCATTACCAACAAAGGGCATTAAAGTACATTACCAAAACATTAGAGTATATTTTTCCATAAAAGGGCATCAAAGTACATTATCAAAATGGAACCAAAGAAAGGCATCAAAGTACCAACTAAAGTGCATTAACAAGTCTTCACAAACATAAACAACTTAAGTACTTAAACATAAATTCCCATCTTTGGCCTTGTAGGTCCTGGCATTGTGACCCTTTTGCTTACACTTACTACATGTCACTGTCAAAAACTTCCTGCTCAGTGATTGAGTTTCATTATCATTTTGACTTTGACTGTTTACTTGCCTCTTACGTTGCTGGATTTCAATCCTTTCCTCTGCAGTAATCCTCCTTTTTCTTTTTTGGCCTGCCTATAGCTTTGTTGTGTGGTGGAAGCACAAGAGTTGTTGGGCAGTCACTCTTAGGCCACATGGCTCTACCTTTGATAGGCTCCACCTTGAAGGAGTACATCTCTTTCCATGTATCAAGCCAATACACCTTATGCACATAGGTGTATAGTTCTCCCACCTTTTCATTATTGTCTACCATTTCATTTAGGCTTGCAGTTGCATGCTTGCAAGGAATTCTAGTAAGCTCCCACTTTCTACAACTACACTCCCTTTTATCCATGTCCACCACATGTTGATCATTCCATGGAACTTTAACCTGATACTTTTGTCCCCCATTCCATCGTGCATGATACTTACTAGCAAGTGTTGTGTTTGCTTCCAAAATCCTAGTGAAGTTAATGGACCTTGACACTTGTTTAACACCTTCATCACATTGCATACTCTCTTCATAAGGTACTCTCTGATGAACTCCAAACAACTGATAATGGGTTTGTCTCTCCCTTTAACAAGTTTGCTATTGAACACTTCACAAAGGTTATTCAATAACATGTCTGAAATTGCCCTTCCTAGTAGTTCATTAAGAAAATAACATTTAGTGTATATCTATACTATAATAAAAAATAAGACAACAAATTGAGAAAATACCTGAAAAATGACTTCTAGCCTAATGATGTGGAGGAATTTTCAAGAGCCACTGATATGCTTCTATGTCATAATTCTTTAGCTCTACCATTACAGCTTCAAACTCTGGTATGGTGGTGGCTGTAGCACACCTCCAAAAATACTCCTTGTACTCTATAGTCTTAAATCTGATCCTCATGTTCTGGTATATGTGTCTAATACAGAACCTGTGTTCTGCATTAGGAAACAATTGTTCTATGGCTGGTAGAAGACCCTGTTTTCACCAAAACAAAATAAGTAATTAGCATTAGACTGTAATGAAACCTAGTATGCAATATTAAATGTAACTATAGTACCTTCTGTCTATCACCGATAAAGGTGAAGTTGGAATTTGAATACAAGTCAAGATCTTCTGCAAGACAATGAAGAAACCATTTCCAAATTGAAGTGTTTTCACTTTCAACAACAACATATGCCAATGGGTAGGTTCCATTGTTGGAATCAACACCAACTGCACTTAGTATTTGACCTGGGAAAAGTCCCTTCATGAAGGCTCCATCTAAGCCTAAAAATTCTCTCAAACCTGCCTTAAATCCTTTCTTTAAAGGACCTAAACACATGTATATCCTTTTGAATTTCCTAGTTGGGGATGAAACCACAGGTTCAGAAACCACATCAATCTTTATAGTTGCACCTTCATTTGTCTTTTGTAGCTCTAGTACATAGTCTCTCAAAGCTGCATATTACTTTACATAATCTCCTGCAACATTTATGGTGGCTAATGCTTTTGCCCTAAATGCTTTCTCTTCTGAAATACTAACTCCATAAGTTGATTGGAGTTGCTCTTGTAGGGCACGAATAGGCAGTCCAAGATTTGCTTCAATCTGATCCATAATACGTTTGGAAAGAAATTTTGCTGTGCAAGATTTGATTTTTCGTGTTTGGAGGCAGATGTGTTTCTGATTATATGTCTTAATAAACCAATAGTCCTGTTCACTTGACCTAGAAGCATGAAGTTTCCATGTGCATTTAACTTTATCTGGGTTTACATCTTTACCCTTTACCTTTTTCCCAGAGGTAGGTCCACCTACCCCACTTGCATTTAAAACTACAGTACCATCACAAACAACTGTTAATCTACTCTTGTCATTTTTTGTGAATGGGATATTCCTCCTTGTCTCTAAAGCATGTAGGTCGACTTTATCTTTCAATTATTTCTTGGCTTTATATTTCTGCCCAATATGAAAAGCTACCTTATGCACCTCACCAGCAGAACATAATGTTTGTTTCCCCAGCTCTTTGATCATTTCTCTTCTTTTCCTGTTGTCCCCTGAGTCATCACTTAGTGAATCCTACTGGTCGTCATCAATTACCTCCACATCCTCTTCTTCATCATTATCTTCATTTCTTTGACCACCCAAACTTTGACAGCCATTGAACTCTGCTTTTGTATCAATATTTAGATTGAAATCCTCCATGTCAACTTCAACATCTTCAATTATGTTGTCCTCATATATCATAAAGTCACTATCTTCATCTTCACTATTTTGATTCTCAAACTCAATGTCATCAGGCTCCTCTTGTCTCCACTCATCAATGAAAGGAATATTATCTTGTCCTTGAAACCCATTAAATGGAATGCTATCTTGGTCTTCAAACCCTTCAAAAGGTTGAAAGTTTCTCATTAACTCATCATCTATGTTGATGTTAGTTGAAAATTCATTGACTCCTTAAGTATCATTATCCATGACAACTCTATACCCCTCATCTGCAAATCCTTCTACACCCTGACCATTGGATTTGTTCATGCTAAGTTCTTCATTCCCATCAATCTCTTTGTTTAACTCTTTTTTTGCATCAAATTCATCTGCAAATCCTTCTACACCCTTACCTTTATGAACTTCACCACTTGCCATTGTTTTTTCACCACCTTCTCAATCCAAGTTAAGCTTTCTACTACAAGATGATGCCCCTTTACTATGTTTCCAACCTTTAGACCTACTAAATTCAGGTGTTTCTGATTTGTATAAGGTTAATGCTAACCCTAAATCACCCTCCCAAACATCAATTTGGATTGGAGTTACCACTTCATGAGCAACTACAGGTGATGAGGGTCTAAGAGGACCCTGATTGTCCATGTCTTTATATTATAACCCTTCTTGGACCAGTTGGGGACATAAAATATGTAAGCAAGTTCCTTTGACCATGCTTTGTGTACACTTTAATCATTTTGTTATGGGTAACATACCGTGAGAGATTACGCACATCATCATCGTTACCTAATGCTCGGAGTCCAAAGTTAAATCCTTCATTAGGCAAACGAAAATGGTAATACATGATTTCAGTACCATCATACCCTAGTTCTCTCATCATCAAGTCTAGTTCATGAACAGAAAATTCATCAATGTCGACAACACCAAAGTACCTTACTTGGCCATTAATATACCTGATATTTGGAAACATTGTGAAACTCCCTCCGTGATGAAGTTGAATACAGAATATGTTGGGGTAACCATATTCAAAACAGACAGAGACAATTGTTAGAGTTTTTCAAAGTTTGAAGCTTGATCATCAAATACAATGTTTTTCTAAGTTTTTTCAAAGTTTGAATCTTACCATAAACTTCTTGAACGTTAACATTCTCTCCAACATTTCTAAGTCCCCACATTTTCAAAAGCATGAACACAAGCCAATTCTCAGACAATCGTTAGGGTTTTTGCGGCTGGATAATTAAGGTATGAGTAGAAGACGAAGGAGTGAAGTACAGTCTGCAATCTCATTAATTGAAGTGGCGGCAACGGAGGTTAGGACCTAAAATGACCAAAATGCCCTCACATGGAGGGCACATGATGGTATTAACGACTCCAAACAAGCAGACAATGACGAAATGGACTAAAAACCCATGAAAACCTTGATTTTGGACCTTTGGTGCAAGCTAGAAACTTTTTGGACCCCATCCAAAGGTTTTGGCAAACCACAAGGACCAAAATTGCAGTTTTGTATATATATATATATATATATATATATATATATATATATATATATATATATATATATATATATATATATATATATATATATATATAGGTTCCATTGTCATTATAAAAAATAGAGATCTTTATATTCGACCTCAAATGCATATTTTTCATTTTCCTGCTTTAACCTTTCGGTGTATTGCCAACACCGTAGAGTTTATAATCATAATTGATTATGCAGCCCCGCCCGTTCCTTTTTCCTCCATCGCCTTCCCACCCATCATAATTGTCACCATCATCACGACCACCACCACCACCCCGCCACAACCACACTACTGTCACATTCGTCAAGTATATCACCACCACCTAGGCCTCCACCAATCACCTTAATTATATATGAATAAGCACTTTCTGACCACACACACACACACACACACACACACACACACACATATATATATATATATATATATATATATATATATATATATATATATATATACTAGTTTATAACCCGTGGAACCACAGTTACAAAATTAATTAAAATTTCATTGTAAAAATTCAAAAATTTTAATCAATTATTTTAAATAAATTATTAATTAAGAGATGTGTTTATTAGTTATGTAAAATTATATTCGTTGATTCAAATAAATATGTGAAATTAATTTTTAATTTATATCGGATAACTTTTATTTGTGAATTAATGTAAACAATAATATAAAATTTAAAATGGAAAATGGACAATAAATAGATTGACAAGTAACATCATATTAATTAGGAGATCTAATAAATTTGAAAGGAAGAATTAATTGATTGACAAATGGCATCATATTAATTAGGATGTCTAATATGGTGACACATTGCAAAACAACTACTCTTTTATTAGTATATATATATATATATATATATATATATATATATATATATATATATATATATATATATATATATATATAAATATATATATAATAATAATAATAATAATAATTTATTATTTGACATATATGTATAAATATTTATAATCTTGTATTTTTATATCCTTCGGCTATATAATCATTTATGATTAGTTATAACCTGCTGTTGTTAATATGATGGAACGTTAGAGCAAAAAATAAAAAATATATAAATATTATTTTGAATCTCAATATCTCTATTTTTTTTTATAATTTCGGGTGAACCCTCACACACACACACACACATATATATATATATATATATATATATATATATATATATATATATATATATATATATATATATATATATATATATATATATATATATATATATATATGTTAATCTTTGCTTAGTTTTGCTTAGTATAGTGGGTTTCAATATTCAATACTATTGAAGGAGACAACAAGGGAAGAACCCAATGGAAAGACTGAAGAAAAGGCCTTACCTTCGTCGTTTCCCTATAAATTCATCGGTTTATCTCAATACCCTAATACAAAGACAGCCATGGCCACCATCGTAACCGTTGAAGATACTTATCCTGGTGTCGATGCTGAGCTTCTAAATAAGGCCTGCCATGGTTCTAGATCTTATCTCTCTAATCTTTCTTCGTCCTATAACTTATATTAATCTTCTTGCTCTGTTGCTCATTTCTATATTTATTTGCATTTATATGAACAGGATGGGGAACCGATGAAAAAGTTGTAATAGCGATTCTGGCACATCGAAATGCTACTCAAAGGAAACTGATTAGGGAGGCTTACCAAGACATGTATGATGAGGATCTTGTGAACAGACTTGAACATGAGCTATCTGGTGATCTTGAGGTATTCGTGATGATAATCTACTGTGTTTTCTTTTTATTGTTTTTCTTTTTTTGGATGTAATCTTATGAATAATATGTGTATGGGCCAATCGATGTATGTAGAGAGCAGTGTACCGATGGAATTTGGACCCTGCAGATCGGAATGCAGTGCTAGCAAGTGTAGCTATACATAAGGAGCCTCATGACTATAGAGTGATCATTGAACTATCATGCACTCTTTCTCCGGAAGAGCTTGCTGATGTCAAGCATGCGTATCACTGCCGCTACAAGCGCTCTTTGGAAGAAGACATTGCTTCGCATACTTCTGACGATCTCCGAAAGGCGAGTCGTATTGGTTTGATTTCCGTTTTAATAAAATATATAAAGACAGCACATCTAACAGAGGATATTTATCTTTGCTACAGTTACTTGTAGGTTTGGTGAGCATACATAGGTACCAAGGTGATGAAGTGAACTTAAAATTGGCAAACTCTGAGTCAATCATTCTTCGTAATGCCATTGAAGAGAAAACATTTAACCATGAAGAAATCCTCCGAATTATCACTACAAGGAGCAAGCCGCAACTCATGGCTACTTTGAATCACTACAAAGATGAACATGGTTGCAATATGACCAAGGTATATAGGAATTTCATGATAAGATACTGTGTTTTATGTATTTTTATATATAAATAAATAAATAAATAAATCATCGATATATTGAAAACTCAGTGTTTATCTTAACAATTACAGCACTTGAAGGATGATCGGGACAATGAGTACACAGAAACACTACGTACCACGCTTAGATGTATGAGTGACCCGATTAAGTACTTTGAAAAGGTTAGCCTTTTTGTTATTTCCATTGAACCACATGGGCTAGTGCTATCAGCCATTTTCAAACGTCTTATGAAACATATTGTAAATCATATATAAATACGAAAATTACGCACAAGAATCCTATTCGAACTCTATATTTCAAGGCCGACTACCAAATTTATAATCAAATAAGCACTTACATGCCAATATTTTACATAAAACGTATTTCAAAACACATATTTATAAATTTTAATAGGTGATAAAATATAATATATTATATAACAAGTAATAAATTACAAAAATATTTAAATACATGTAATAAATTCAGTCTATAATACGAAATGATTGATAACAAAAAGTGTAGTTTAAAAATAATTAGACAAAAACCGACCATAGCACAAACTACCAATATTATCATTTGTGGAATACCATTTATGTTTATTAGATGTACGCCATCTTATAGGTGATCCGTAATGCAATTAAAAGTAGTGGGACTAACGAGGATGCACTAACTCGGGTTATCGTTACACGAGCTGAGAAAGATCTAGAAATTATCATGGAGCAATATTACAAAAGGAACAGTGTGCCACTTGATCATGCTATCGCAAAGGAAACTTCGGGTCATTACAAGAAGTTCCTTCTTGCACTACTTGGGAAGGATGATTAGTTTACAGCATTGGTGTCTCGAGTTTGAGTTTTCAAAAATAAAGTTTATGAGAGTTGTTCTTGGTTCAAAATCTGATGTTATTTATTTCTTAGTGTGTTTTGTATGTGCTTTTCTTGTCTATGAACAAAGCAAGTGATTGTGTGATGTATGATCAATCATGTACTATCTTATATTAAGAGAACTTTTGGTGATATGTTTCAAGGAGTGATTAATTCCAAGCTACCTGGCGTGCTTAATTAAACTCGATTTAGGAATAACAACCTTCGGCATGCATTTGTTTTCGGTTGTGGTGTTCGATAGGTGTGGATCTTTGCTTTTGTGCTTGTATTCAGTCTTTTAATGGCAGACTGTGATCTTCCATCCATCGTTGTAATCGATTTGTTTTACATGTATAAATAAAGTTCATTGGAAAATTTGTTTAACAAATAATGTTAACTGTGTTTATAGTGTGATTTTTAATGTATCTTAGTGATTTTCTAGCTTCATGTACATTGTTTCACTACAAGAAAAAGCATATGTAGGGACCATGCCTATAGGGACGACAAAAGGCGTTTCTATATATCATCTATAGAGACGACATGTAGTCTCTATAGAGTTGACCAACATTTTTTGACTCGTTAATCTATAGAGACGACCAGTTGTTGCAAAAAGTTAAGCCATTAGTTGGCGGGTCTACAAATTAGGTGGGAATTTTCGCGGGACGTCGTTTTGTCAAAGGGTGTTGAGATGACAGATCGTCCCATAGGCTTCTACTCCCTAAATCGAGAATACATCATCTCCCTCTCGCTTATTCAATCGCAACTGTTATCACATTTTCCTCTCTCTCGATCGGCGATTGGTTTATGTCGAACACCTTCACCTCCGGCCTCCTCAGTAGCAACAACTATCATTGCTAGCGTTGGTACCGGCGATCTCCTTCGGTAATTCGTGATCGTAGTCTTCCCTTCAATCTTCTCTCTTCTTTGATCGAAGATTTGTTGCTTTCCGGATACGAAATCGACGGCCATTTTACCAGCCCGACAACACAGCACAACCACCTTCCCTATCGACGATGCTTCAATTCCCCTGTGACAACGATTACTTCTTCACTCTCCAACAACATCCAATTTCGAAAATCATAAAGGTATTTCACTGATTTGTTTATTTTACTGATGTTCGGTAATCTTCCTTCAATTTGTACCGTTTTACAACATGTAATAAAATCATTTAGCACATAATCCACTCAATTTTGTAAATACATTGTATAGATTATGGCATCAGGTACAGATGAAGCTCTCGGTCATGTTGGTTCAGTTCTTTCAGGTAATGTAATCAGATGAGTTACGTTGAACCTTTATTTATCAATCTTATTACAACTATTATGACTAATCAAAGTAACTTATTTTCCTTTTTTATTTCAATAGCATTGAGTGAGAATTAATGACATCAAATTGAGCTCTGTTGTCAACACACTGCCAAATACTGTGGTATGACCCTTGCAGATAGTTTTATACTCATTATTCCAATCCAGACACTTTTTTTATTGTCTTGTTTTCTTTATAAACAAAAGATAATATTAATCTTTCTTCTGCTATTATCTTGAATCTATGCAGAAACAGTTATCTGAATCTAGTGCAAAGGAAACAGAACCTCTCACAGAGGAGGATGCTATTGTAGATATAATGGGAAGACATGATCAATTTGTATCTTCAATGCAGTCTCGTCTAGCCAAACTACAAGTTTCTCTTTATTCTCGTTGTTTATTTCATAAGATCCAATTTATATATATGCTATTGGAACAGTTTATATATCGTCCCATACTTTTTCTCTTGTTATCTGCAGATGATTCATAGATGTTGTGATAGGAATGATATTAAAGCAGCAATTAGAGCAATGGAGAGAATGACTGATCATTCTGTGAGTAAAATATATATATATATATATATATATATATATATATATATATATATATATATATATATATATATATATATCTTCTTAGTGCATGCATCTCTTGGTGATTGATTCTTTTTAGTCTTGACTCCCAATCTTTTTATTACAATTCAAGTGACTGCAGATATTGTGAGTCTTTTGAAAGAAAAAATGGACACCATCACATTGGATATTTGTTCTTGTCTACTACCTCTCCTCACAAACCTCCTTGAAAGCGACATGGATAAGTACACATTGGATATGATGTAAAAGTGTAGCATTTAAGTTAATCTTTGGCAGTATATATCCCAAAGACCACAAAACAGGTCCAGTAGTTTTTAGATGAATTAATGTTCATTCTCCATGTAAACTTTTAGTTTTCTTTTTTCACATTAAATAAATTACCATTACTGATTTTCCTAAAATACACAGGTCGAAGAGCTCAAGTTGCAATGTGATCATAATCTGAGAAGCATTGAGGTGATTGAGAGGATGCATACACAAATACACACACACTGATTTCGTTTGTTCCTGTAATTGTATAGGTTTCTGTTGATAAACTTGCAATGAAGTCAGCAGAAGAGAGAGTACCTTAAGAATTTTTAGTAGTGATAAATGCAAGAAATCATTTGTTAAACAATCTAAGTGCTAATTATTATTGTTCCTAAAACTTCAGCTCCTTCTGAGAGTCTGGATATCAACTTCAAGAAATCATTTGCAAAGGAATGATGGTACTATGGAAGGAGTGATTGAGGATGAAAAGACTAATAAGTAATATTAACAAAGTTTCTTTTTTTTGTAGGGTGGAATTACTTCATCAGATAGTTGGGCAAGCATTCGTTGGTGTTCCTTTGTGGCAGTTGGGCCTTGAAAGCAGGCATCCGGGTGTTCCCTACATTGTTTTTCCAGGTATGTTTGGTTTATGGGGTTGGAATTGGTGATTCCATTCCACTCCGTGTTTTGTTTCCAAATAGACACAATTCAATTCCTTAGAATTTCCTGTTTGATTGATTTCACCATTCCTAGGGTAGCGCCGAAGGAATTTAATTTTGCTCGTCCTTTTTTTTTATTAAAATACCAAAGTACCCTCGTTATATATATATCATGAAACAAAAACAATAAAAAAAACCAAGGCTTTGTTCTTTTTTTTTTTTTTTTTCGTTTTTCATGTTATATCCCTCATTTTGGTTTGTGTTTTTCTATATTATTATGTGTAGGATGCAGAAAAGGGGTATAATATTGAAGGGGTTGAAGCAGTTCATTTGAATTATTCATCCTAGTGCTCTAAAGAAAGGAGGAAACCCTTTGGTGGCAAGCTGCATCTTTGCTGCTGAAAGTATATTTAACAAAAAAGCTCTACTATTTGTTTAGAGGGACAAAAATGAAAGTTGAAATTTGTATTGAGCTTCAGCTTATCACCGTTCATTTTGATCATGGTAATTCCAAACAAGAACATGTAATGTTTGGGAGTCTTCCTTCAATTTGCAGTGCTTTAAAACATGTAATAAAATCCTTTAGCATTATTTGTTGCAATTGAATTTATTGTTTTAGCTATTTTGTAGATACACTGCTTTAGCTATTTTGAGATTGTGAAAACCGGTAAAATACACAGAAAAAAGAGAGAGCAGGGTGTAACTGAAAACATGTGGGCATACCTTTAGAGACGACATGTCGTCTCTACAAGTGAATGTATAGGGACGACAAATCGTCTCTATAGGAGAATCTACAGCCACGATCCATCGTTGCTATAGGTAGGTATATGTCGTGTGTATAATTTTATCTATAGAGAAGACATGTCGTCTCTATAGCTTTATCTATAGTGATGGGAAAAAGTATAGTGATAACCCTTTAGAGATGATATGTCGTCTCTATAGGTGTGCTATTGCGACGAGTTTTTTAATGACGACAATACGGATCTATTGCGACGGGGCTATGGAGACGAGAGATATAGGGACTACATATCGCCCCAGACAGCTATAGGGACGACTTTTTGAACCTATAGAGACGACAAATGTCGTCCCTATAGGTCCTGTTTGTTGTAGTGTTTATCGGTTGCTGATTTATGTCTTACTGGTTTTGTACATGTTTTAATTTATCGGTTGTTGATTTGTGTGTTTTGTTTAGATGAAACATCATAATATAATCAACGTTGTTCTTTTCCATGAAAGCAATATATGTATATAAAGACATTAGAATTGAAAAATATTGATATGATTTTATTCGAGTAGAAAGTAAATATCTGACATATTTATGTTTTCTCCAATTCATTGCATTGGTGTTATTTTTTCGGTTTGTTTGTTTGAATCGTAATGTCATGGAAAGTTTGTTTATGGTATCGATGGAAAGAACCTCGTAGAGAAGCTTAATTGATTGCTCAAATGAGGAAACTTAATGGAAAGAATTAAGAAGATTTAAATTGTTTCGGTTGTTTTTGACAATGTGTGGGTGTGTTGTTTTAAATACTTTATGGAAGATTTGTGCAACAATTATCATATGCTGAAAAATGGTTTTATGTTGCAATCATTCGACACTACAGATAAATATCGGATTATAAAGTTTTAGGTTGAGCAGAATAGCACATGAGAAGTATGTAGGATTCAATATATGTTCCTAGTACCAAATACAATATAATTTTCTTATTACATTGTGAGTCTCACGGGGATGCTTGATGGATTGTTCATGCGAGGAAACGTAGATGTATTTGTTGGTAAGAATCTTTCCCATTTGACAAATACTATTGATAGAAGTTCGGACACCAAACATAAGATTATCTGAAGCGAATAGTAATCTATCCGACACGAGATATAAGTTTCCTCTTACATTAAGATTCTCATAGAGAACCTTGATGAATTGTTCATGTTAGGAAACGTAGATGTATATGTTGGTTATCTTTCCTGTTTGAAAATTGCAATTGATAGAAGTTAAAATCCTGGACACCAAACATAAGTTTAACAAAATCAAATAGTAACTATTCTGGACACCAAACATAAGTTTCACAAAATCAAATAGTAACTATTCTGACACCGTACATAATCATCGGCCGTGGAATTTCAATTTGACTCGTAATAGCAAATAAATAGTATGTTCTCGGAACCAAAAATAGTGTTTTCAGCAACATGATCATTTGATCAAACTGAAATTAATCTAAAGAATTTTCAATCATGAATGCAGATTTAGGAACCAAATATATCTTATCAACAACGTTAAGTTCAAACTGACAGAACATAATTTGAAGGAGGTTAAATCACATATTGTTATTTCGGGAAGGAACTCATTTTCTGGTTGAACTATTCTCATTGTTATTTCCATTGTAGTGTTTATTGCACCAAATTATTACTCAACATAAAATTATTATTTTGTATCTTTTGATACATCGTCATAATGTATGTAATCAAAATATTGCACTAATACCTTGAAAAATTACATTGATAATATTATTGTCTTTATAAATAATCTTTTACATATTAGATATAAATTCAAAATCACAATTTAATCTTTCATATAATCCTCTTTAAGAGCTTCTATCGCAACTTTATACGAATTTACGTGTAATGCCCTGTTCCGAATCGTTTCCTAATGCAGGGTGGTGACCCGAGGACCGAGTATTATCAGGCATAGGGCCTTTGAGGGAAAGAGATTTAGAACCATTTGTGTGTGGGTAATGTAATTTGGATGATGTGCGAGTTCGGTTTGTGTTTTGGAGCTAAAGGGGTATTTCGGTAAAGTGTCAGCTCTGGCTTTTATGGAAATTAGATTTTTGTTCGGCAAGATTTAAGACAAGTATGGGTTAATAGAAGTGTAGAGCTTACTCTTTATGGATATAAGGATCGTTGGAAACGGACTTATAATGAAGAAGTTATGGCCTTCGGAAGTTTGGTAATTTCAGGGTTTAATCAAGTACGTTGGGCATACAATGGTGTACTGTGGGCATACTAAGTAGTATGATCATGGGTGCTCTAGGGAGGCTCATTAACCCCCTAAACCCTAGAAACGAAAACCTAGCCCCTATTTGAGTGGTTTTTGAGCTTTTGGTGGTATCTCAGGATTTTTGGTGTTCATAGAAGAAGAAAGAGCTTCTTGGAGAAGTGTGGGATTCCTTGAAGCTTTTGGATCCAGGCTTGTTGTATATTGATCTACATTTTGGAGGCATAAAGCTTTTATGTTGATGTCTATAGGTGTTAGATCTAGTTTAAGGAGGAATTTGGGTTCTTTTTGGCCCTTAGAGTCATTCTTATTAGTATGAGCTACTCAAAGATCTTATAATGATAGATCTTGGCCTTTGGGATGTCCCTTTGTTCATAAAAATGTCTTCTTGATGAGTTACTGTGGTGCATGCATGAGTTTGGGTAATTATTATGGACATAATTAAGGTTTGGTCCCACTGAGCCTTGCAAAGGAGTAAAGTTGCCAACTTTGCGTGTTAAGACATCTCATTAGGGTTATATACAAGTTTGGAAGTCATTGTGTTAACCATTAAGAGCTTATTTTGGATTTTTGGACCCTGGATGAGTATGTTGGGCATACGCAAGTGTATGCTCAGCGTAATGCTGATTTTGTACATCAGTGACTTGTACTCTATGCTTAGAGGATGAGTACGGGGGCATACCATGCTGGTACATGAGGCGTACTCCATAGCTGGTAACTTTGAGCTTTTTGAGTGTAGGCCTTGTTAGCCCATTGGGCTTCTGACTTTGAGCCATGGATGGACATAGGTTTTTCTTGGAAGTAGGGCCATGATAGTTTTGGTGCCTAATTAGGTTATTAGGATATAATGGGCTTTTGATGCTTTTAATTTGGGCTTTGGTTTGCCATTTTTGGTTTTAGGCTTTTTATGCATTTTGGGTTGGGCCTTAGTTATGGAACAAGTAAGAAAAAAGTAAAATGGTCTTTTACCCTTTAGGGGGTTGATTTATGGATAGGGCCTCAGACATTTGTCTTATTGGCTTAATTATTGATTAAGATTATATTCATTGTTAGTTGGCACGAAGTTATTTGGTTCAGTGGTCCAAGCAATTATTTGATTATCAGCGGATCGAGGTGAGTCTATTGAGCATCAGCACTACCGGTTGATCTAAAACCAACTGGTGTTAGAAAGCACGCAACCTTACCTATATAGTGTATTCTGCCATCAAGGATCAAACATTTGATTACGGCACTCCAGGCCATTGTGCGAGGACTTGGTCGATGCCATTTCTGACCCCTAACAATGGCCCTCAAAAATTGCTCCCTGAGAGAATCGAGCCCTCGTCATTGGCTCAGATACCTCATGTTGAGCATTAGCTCTACCGTTTGATTAAAAAAGAATTGGTGTTAGAAATGTCACAACCTTATCCATATAGCCTATCCAACCCTCCATGACCAGACATTCGATTATGGTACTCCAGGCCATCGGGTGAGGACTTGGTCGATGCCATTTTTGACCCCTAATAGAGTCTCCTCACCGTACTCATGGGTCGAAGGCACCAATGTTGGCCTATTAGGTTTTTTCATGATAGTTGTCTTTGTAACTCTTGCATAGTATGTTGGGCTAGGTCTATTTGTATGCTGGGATAGGACCATTGTGTGACGAGCTAAGCCTATTTGTATAATGGCTAGGCCCAGAGAACAGGAAGGGCCAGGCCCAGTCTATGTTATGTAGGTGCTAACCGTCTTTGTGAATTTTGCATTTGTATGATTGGGCTAGGGCCATTGGTTTGGAAGGGTTATGCCCATTATGGTGGGTTGGGCCTAATATGTCGGATAAGCCCAACATGAGCACTATGCCCAATGGTATGTGCTATTTTGGGGAACTCACTAAGCTTTGTGCTTAAAATTTCTATGTTTATGGTTTCAGGTACTTCCGGTTCGAAAGGGAAAGGCCCGATTTGATCGTAATGCATCCAACCATGTTTCCACATCATGATGGTTTTGGGATTGTACTCTGATAACTGTTTCCTTATAAAAGTACTTCTGGATATTTGGATAGGAAATTATTGAATGTTTACTAAAAGATAATTAACATTTTGGTTGAATTAAAAATGAAATTTTTACCTCATAATTTTGGGTCGGTACAAGTTGGTATCAGAGCCTTGGTTCGGGGATTATGGCACATTCTCGAGTGTGACTGAACTCAAACTGAGGAATTTGTAATTTTTCTTAAAAGAAAGGGGACAACGAGTTTTGAAAAGATTTATGTAAAAGGAAGGAAATTTATAAAAGGATTTTTGTAAAGAAAGGGGGGGGGGGGGGGTGATGTGTGCAATCGGCCGAGCTCAAGAAAGTGATCCCATAATACCCGTACATGTTTGTTATGATTATATGTTATGAGAATTACATGCTAGGATGACGCTAAGGATACTTTCAGGAATCGCATGATAGATTTGCCTGATATGTGATACTTTGTAGCCTAGGGAGCATTGGATGCTATCTTAGATTCAAAATATGTATTGGTATAAGCAATTGCTAAGTGTATGCTTTAAAAATTGTATACGGTTAGGATCTTATAGCCCTAGAATGATTGATTTGACCTTATTTCCTGATACTCATTTGCTTGTGGTCCTAGGCCAGACTCTTTTATTCGATAATCCATTTGATCCTGTATTGTGTACATTTTCATGCATAAGGCAACCGGCGGTGAGAGTGGAAGCTCCTAGCATGAGTTGTAGTATGTGAGCTTGAATGTTCATTAGTTATTCTATGAATTATAGTGTATAACATGAATGATGCTTGCTTTGTGCTTTGTGGAACTCTTAAGTGATGTGTGTTTGTTATTAAGTTAATATGTTAAGTCACATGTGACAAAGGTTTAATAATCTTAGGGTGATGGATTTGACCATATTGTGTAGCTCTTGTTTGAGTCTAACTGTTTTAGGGATGACTCTTTTACTTGAAGTATTATCTGAGCTTTGTTACATGTGAATGTATTCATGAGATAGTTAACTGACATTAGGAGGAGTTCTTCAGTAGCCAATGGTAGGGTGATGTCGAAAACCTAAGAAAGCCTAGGGAATGCTTCAGTGAGTTTTGTTGCGCTATTTAGCGAGTGCACAGGATATCATTTTGAGAAAGTGACTTAGAGGATTCGGGGTAATTCTTGAGCAAACTATGGATAGGTGTGGAAGGTATTATTGGGCCCGTACTAATGAAAGAACAGGATCCATAATCGAATTGGGGAGAGTTTCAGAGAATCCAGAAAGCCTATGGGATGAGGATTCTTGGGTATGTTCCGATCATTTGCATGTTGTTTTTCAGTATGGTGATGAGCACTTAGGAAGGACGATCAGGTTCCGGTTACGGCACAAGTGCAGGTACTAATCTGATTGACGAGCGGATGTGGGAGTTCATCTCGTCGAAGATTACCCATGACATTTTGGAGCAGACTCTTGTTATCATTGGTACGGTCAAGCAGCGATTTATGAGATTTTGGATGAGCGTCTGGGCGCATTCTGCACTGATGTTATGGATATTGTTGGAGCTCACATTCTTTTTTCTATGAGTTTTGTGCTTGTGGAGCTCCAACGTTCTTTGGGGAGAAGGACCCCATTTCAAGTAGGAAATGCTAAGCAGATATGGCTAACGTGTTCATGACGAGTTTCTGCGTCGAGGGGTCGAAGGTAAAATTTGCCTCTTATCTTCAGAAGGACAAAGCCCGAGATATGTGGGAGGAGGCAGACTTCACCCTTTGGGAGGCGAAGCCCTATAGACGATGACTTCGGATGAGTTTGTGAACCGGTTTAGAGCCAAGTTTGCACCAGTTATTGAGGTGCAACAATTGGCAATGGAGTTTCAGGACCTTCTCCAGATGAATGAGATTGTCGCAGAGATCACTGCCATGTTTCGAGAGAGGGCTTAGTTTGTTCTGCAATATGCAGCAGATGAGGAGATGAAGAAGGTAACGTATCATGACATGTTGAGATATGACATCAGGGATTTTGTGAGTTTATAAGGGTGTGATACCCTCAATGATATGATTGCTAGAGCCCGAGAGCATAAGATTGATTTGAAGCATCTCGGGAGGAGGAATCCAGAGCAGACTCATATTTCAGTGGGCCAGGTGAAGAGGCCCAAGACTTAGGATTCACGATTGGGTGGTCGTCAAGGTCGGGTCTGTTGTGCCCAGTGTGGGAGGAATCATGAGGGAGGATGTTGGGAGATAGGTCGAGGATGTTTCAGTTGTGGTCAGATGGGTCATTTTAGTCGGGATTGCCCCAGTCGGTCAGATCCGATGTGTTTTCACAATATTCAGGTGACCCACAAGAAGGCCGACTGTATGATGTTGAGGGGTGGAGCAGTGAGTACACATTCTACGGTTACTTTGAGGATCATTGATAGTTGTGTGGGTAGGGCAAGAGCTCCAGCAGCAAGGAGTCGTGCATTTCATTGTCAGTTAGGGGAGGCAAGGGTTTCATCAGGTGCTATTGCGGGTATGTAATCTTTGATTCCTTCTTGCTTATTATCAGCATTTATATTGCTTTGGAATCTAGTATTCGTTTGGGTAAGTACTTGTTGGGTTAGGTGTCTAAGCCCATAACTATAATTGGTATATACTTGACCCAATCGTAGCATGGTCCTTTTGGGTTGCCTTCACCAGAGCAATTTGATAGGATGGATATTTGACAAAGAGGTTATTTGTGATTTATTAATATATTATAGGAATAATATATTAATTGAGAAATCATATTATTTAATTGGTATTGATCAAGAATTAATTTGTAATTCATTTAGTGATCAAAAGAGAGTGATTAAATTTACAGGGACTAGTTAGGTAAATCAGTAATACTTATAGTTTGGGCTAATAATCCATGTTGATTAGGGATGGGCAAAATCTATGTGTGAGTCCATGAAGAGTTAGTCCAAAGGGACTATCATATGGATCGTTGGAATACCTAAAGGCTTAGGCGAATTAGGGTTTTATGTATGAAACCCTAGGAATTCCACACTATAAATGTAACCCTTAGCTTCCTAAAATCGTGCACTCTGTTCTATATAGAAACCTTAACCATTTTTGGTGCCTCTTAACCTCTCTCTCATATTCCTCCATTTGCTTTTGGTGTTTGTAACTAATTAGAGGTATCACACTTGAGGTACTAAGCTCTTCAAAGGCCAATGATTACAAGCTACAACAAAGAGGTATTCATCTAACCAGTTTTTATGTTGTATATCTCCAATTGCATGCTAGCTAGGGTATATGCTTTGGATAAAAATGAAATTGCATGTATAACTTGAGAAAACATAGATCCAAAGCATCTAGGGTTGTATGTACACCATAGGATTGTTATAGTGCTCAAAAACTCATCAGTGGCATTAGAGCCTAAGGAGTTTTCTGCTATATTGATGCAATTGTGTTATTTTCAAAGCAGCATAAGTTTCATTTTTTGCCTCTGACTGCTGGACTCGACAAGTTGGATCATTTGGTGATGAACTTGTCAAGTCCGTGCCCTGACTCGACGAGTTGAACCATCTGTTGGCATATTTTTCGAGTTTTTGGTCTGAATTGGATTAGGATCATTACCACAAACTATTTTGAATCATAAAATTTGATTTTTATGATATGGTAGTCATTGTCCTCATCCAATTAAAAGATAAATTGTCAAATTTTAAGATAATTATTTGATTATATGATAATTTGATTATTTGTATTATTTGATTTGAATTGTCTTGCTATTAGAGTTGAGTAAGGTCAGATTAGTAAAAGATAAAATTATCTGATTATTTTATTTGTTTAAAAATTTGTTCACAACGATTTTAAAGAGTTTCAAAAATTTTCCTTAAGTTTTGGAATTTGAAAAGTCTTAATTATGAAATATTAAATTCTAAAACCCTAGTAATTTGAAAATGTTCAAAAGTGCACCTCTTGGTTTTGTAACTAAAAATTTAATTAAAGAGTCTTAATTTTGAAATCTTAAATTTAGAACCTTGATATTTTGAATAGTTCAAATTACACCCTTATGGTTTTATTAAAGTAATTAAGTGTTTAATTAAAAGAAAAAAAATAATAAATCCATAATGAGATGGTTTAAGTTTAATTAAATTTATTAATAGATTAAACCACTTAGTATTTTAGAAGCGTAAAATACACCCTTATACTATATAAAATTAAAGTTGAATATATTATATATGTATAAGTAAAAGGTCAGTCTTACCATTAGTAGGTGTAACATCCCAAAATTCAAGACTCAAAATTTCTTTTAAGAAAACATTACTTAAAGCAAAATCGTCTATCCAAAACATAATCAGAGTATTAATTCCCAAAACACATGTTCATTATCAGAGTAAAACACTCCCAGGCTGTCTAGTCTATGGTGTGTGCCATGCGATCACTCCGAGCTCTCCCCTCCGCTACCGGAAGTACCTGAAACCAAAACTGCAAACCGTAAGCACGAAGCTTAGTGAGTTCCCCAGATACCGCATACCATACAAACCATTCATAGCCAAGAACCATACATAACCGACGTATCCATAATCAAGTAAGGTGCTATGTGCCAAACATAGTCTTGCCATTATGTCACGGGCCGCGCGTGGTCTTCCTGGTCAAGCCTGGGCCACTCCCTGGGTCTTACAGACAAGTGCCAAGGGCCACCCCTTGGTCTTACAGACATGTGCCAAGGGCCACCCTCGAGTCTTTTACGCAAGTATCACAAAGACAACCGTACATACTACTTTACTTAGCTAAACAGCATACAGTGTGCCAGAAGCCACCTCCTGGTCTTTCATATATAATAGCATACATTGCGCCAGGAGTCACCCCCTGGTCTTTCATACATATTGCCTAGGGCTAACCCCCGGGTCTTCCTTTCATCCATTATAGCATAATGTGTGCCAGGAGCCACCCCCTGGTCTTTCATGCATATAGCCTAGGGCTAACCCCCGGGTCTTCCTACCATACATAATGACATACTGTGTGACAGGAGCCGCCCCCTGGTCTTTCATGCATATTGCCTAGGGCTAACCCCCGGGTCTTCCTACTCATAACTACATGGGCTGACATTGTGGCCGTAGACCCATTCATACAAAGGGAAACTCACCTGCACTGGCTGAACTTGCTGATGAACGCACTAGCTGCTGCACGACAACTCTCTGAACTTCAGCTCCACTCGCTCCCCGAACTACCAATGTCAAAACAACACTGAGTCTAACTTACCCCCGAAAGACAACCACGTCAACTCTGGTCAAAGTCAAATTCCTGGTCAAAGTCAACCTTCCAGGTCAACCCTACTCGCCGAGTCACCATAGGGACTCGCCGATTTCATATGTTCAGAGTCCTTCTCTTTGCGAATCGACTCGCCGAGCCTACTGATTTCCAAGTCCTGACCTGTCCATCTCACCGAGTCTCCAATCGACTCACTGATTCGAGTCTAAACTCGAAGGGTTTGCGGTTTCGCGACCTGACTCGTCGAGTCCAAGAACAGACTTGTCGAGTCCAAGACAACCTTCAACAGACTCGCCGAGTTGTTCTTCCAACTTGACGAGTTCCTGCCCATCTTCATCTGACTCAACGAACTGTTCATCCCACTCGTCGAGTTCCTCCAAATCTTCATGCTACTCGCCGAGTCCACTCAAAAGGACTCGCCGAGTCCATCCAAAACTCCATACATGCAGAGGACTTTTGAGTCATACATGGACTCTAGACTGTAGATCTACCCTTCCCAAGCCTATTCCTCACGTAAAGTTGCAAACTTTACATGTAGAGAAGGAGATCTAGGCAAAATACAACATAAACTAGGGTTTAAGGCAAGGAGGCTCCATAATCAACTCTAGGACTGAAACTTTATGCATTCCAAGGCCAAAATACACTTAGATCTGAAGTAGCAACTCCAGATCCATCTTCTAACTCAAAATAATAACATTATGGCTAAAAAGCCCCAATAACCACACATGGATCTAGGTGCAAAAAGGGTCCAGGAACTAGTTTATTACCTCCAAATGCTCAGAATGAACTCACAATCCCAGATCTATAGTTCCTTCTTGCTCCTCCAAGTTCCTTCTTCCTTCTCCAAGCTTTAATGCACCTTCCAAGGCAACAAATGGCTCAAAAAGAGGATATGATGGCTAGGGTTTAATGTTCTGGGTGAAAGAGGCAGTAAAGGAACCCTAGGGGAGAGAATGGGACGTTTAAATAGGCTCCAAGTCCTGAATTTAGGGTTTTCCTCGCACAGACCAGACTCGCCGAGTCCACTTGGCCGACTCGCCAAGTTGGTCACTTACTCCTCGACCCGGATCCCGCTCGGACTTGCCGAGTTCCTCCTTGGACTCGCCGAGTCGCCCCTAAAAATTAGGGTTTTTCTTTCCTTTCTTGGCGTTCCATATTTTGGGTGTTACAACTCTCCCCCACTTAAACTATACTTCGTCCTCGAAGTTTGCCATGGCCAACCGCCTGCGATCTGCTTTTAATACTCTACTAATTGACCCAACACCAGCTTCCTACCTTCGCTGGTCTTCCACCCGGTCATTCCGACTAACATTAATCCTTGCAGATAATAATCTCGGGTCAACCCTGACCCTGAACATTCTAGAAACACAACTTACTCAACCGAAATTCTTCCTGGTACTCTCCGAGTACTACAACTGAACCTATAGGGGTTCACCCCTTCTTTGCTCACGCGACTCCCTTGCCTTCCCAAGGTGATGCTCCATAACCAACTATCTCTTCTGCCACCGTGAAGATCCTATCTCCACCAACCCGTTATTCCCGCTAAATCCCGTACGGATCATCACCGCTAGTAACCACTAACACTCCTCTCTGTCATAACTTGATGTCGAGTACCGCTCGACTCACTAACTGAATTCCACCATAAACCGCTTACCCGCACTATTATTGACTGGAAATTTCTGCTATTCCCTATCTGCCTTCCGGATGAACTGAGACCACCCTGGTCCCCACCAATCTACCAATATCTGGATTACCGGCTCCCACCGGTAGCTTGCCCCAACTCAAATCCTAGTCGCTCCCAGCGACCTTCGAAGAAACTTCGTCCACCAATAACCGCTCAATCCATTATGTCACTAAATCATACTCCTGATACATTCACTCTAACGAATAGGGATCGACAAATGCTACGGGCCATCCCGTAGTCTTACGACACTTCTACGCTGCCAGCCAACCAAAGCTACGGGCCGCCCCGCAGTCTTCCTAAACCAGTGCTACGGGCCACACCGTAGCCTAACCATACTCACATAGGATTGCTGCGGGCCACACCGCAGTCTTGCTAATCTAATGCTACGGGCCACACCGCAGTCTTACTAATCTAATGCTACGGGCCACACCGCAGTCTTACTAATCTAATGCTACGGGCCACATCGCAGTCTTACTAATTATCCTCACATTCGATTGCTACGGACCACACCGCATGTCACACCCCAAAACCATGAACGGCGGAAATGTTCAGGGGTGGAGGACGTCATGTACAGTATCACAACAGTGTAATATAATAAACAAGCAACAACATCATCCATTGCATTATAAGTAGAGTTTTAATACATGTGTGTTCTTTCATTGTAATAAGACACCAAAAATATACAATCAAAATAAAAGACAAGACTTGTCTGCTTCGTCTTCTCAAAACTTGGCCACCATACCTGTCTACTGATGACCTGAGAATACAAGTTATTTTGAAAGAGAGTATCAGCTTTAAAGCTGGTGAATTCATAAGTATTTAAGTGTCATTGTCATGCTTACTAAAAGCTGTTTTAAAAGTCATGCAAACCTTTAAATGAAAATGTTGATGTAAGTATGAAAAACCCTAGAAAATTCGTTATTTTCTATAAGTATAAAATGTAGTCTTCTACCAAGACCCGAATGTTTTGTAAGTAAAATGATAGTTTTCCTTCTATTGACTAGTACTAAAGTACTTAGTCTAAGTTTATGTGAAAGTATCACAAAATAAAGTAAACAGGAAAGAGGTACTACTGTAAGTGTTGTCACTGGGTGCTAGGACTAACACAACATCGCGGTAAGCGAAATATGCAACCTAATGAACATCCGAAGATTATCCAGAAAAGTAATAATGTAAGTGTCATCGCTGGGTACTAGGAGTAACACAACATCGCATTAAGCAAAAAGTATAACCTTATGAACAATCGAATATTGTCCACTTGTCCTCTGTAGCAGCAGTAGGTGGGTGGAGGGGTTGGCCCCGGTTATCGATCTACCTAATACAAGTAGTAACCTTAGACCTCCGTAGATGGTCATCGACCACTAGTGCTAATCAGTGGGGTTCAAAATGGTAAGTCCCGCCGAGATATCCCATTGAATCGGGATAGGAAAGATAATTTACACAGTAAGTACTAATAAATCATCCTCGTAGTTCTAAGTACAAGTATCCAGGTAAGTGAATACAGGATAATGCACCTATGTAACAGTGTTCATGTATGGTATTCATGTAAGTGTGTTCATGTATCAGATAAGTATATGTAAACATATTCATGTATCAAGTAAGCATATGTATATGTACTCATGTATCAGGCAATGTACTAGTATAGACTCATGAATGAACTGACTGTTGTGTGATTCCTTGTAATAGGAATAATGTTTGATATCTTCAAATTATCCCTATGATAATTTACTAAAATATAATTGGTTGTTCCAGTAGATTTATACACTCTTACTATGCAAGAGTGTGGAAAACTACGTGAAAGATGTAAACTATAACATCGATACATATAAAAGAAAATAAGTGTATATGCATAGTTTAGTTCAAGAATGTAAAATGGTTTTGTAAGACATCCAAGGGTTTGAACAACATAATGGTGACTTGATGTCATTTTGATAAACATGTGAAAATCAATACATTTGATAACAAAGTATTTTTAAAGATAAAAACCTTTTCATGCATCACATTTATAGTATGTGAAATTCTGTTGAATGAAAACACAGTTATAAAATACATATAGATGATTTAATAACATGTTGTTTTCTACTTGTATTCCCACCCATAAAACATTAAAAATCATTTAAAACATTGATTAGGGGTATGAACTCACCTATAGATGGTGATTGGGATGACCTGAACGGTATAGGATTGCTAGGTGTCAAGCGAGGACTTGTACACACACTATGATCCTAATGAACATATAATCACACATATATGTACTCAATTAGACTTAAATTACTAATTGATAATGATAAGACATCCTAGAACATAATAAACACTTTATATAAGTGTTTTAAGCCTTAAGGATAACATCTAAGCCATTGTGGGACAAGGTACTTGGGTTTAGGTTCCAAAGGACCCTATATATGAGTTTACTCCCCATATATCATCACACATGGAGTTTACGGTTGTAAACTCTTGAGTTTACAACCGTAAACTCCTAACCAAGGGGGTATGGTGTGTTTTGAAGTTCCAAATGATTCCTAGAATTATTCCAACTTGGTGGTTAAATTCTTGGAAGGGTTTAAGGCATAAAAACACTCCTTAGAGGAGTTTACGGCCCCAAGGCCATTTCCCTTGGAGTTTACGGCTGTAAACTCCCTTGGAGTGTTGTTTTTGTTGTTTTCAAGCCTCATGCATAAGTGGGATAATTTCTAGGCATTTTTTTAAAGCTAATGAAGACCCTAGGCACACTTTGGTGCCCTTGTTTGGTGTTTACGGCCTAGGAGCATTACCAGGGCCATAAACTCACTTCAAGAGGTGATTTTGATGTGTTTTTGTCCTTCAATTAAGTGGGAAACAATTCCATGTAAATGTCTAGGGCTTTAGGTGTCTTAAAAGCACCCTTTGGTCCATTGTATTGGAGTTTACGGCCTAAGATACACTTGGGCCGTGAACTCCCATGTATTTGTGTTTGTTGATTTTTTTCTTGTCCTAAATACACATACAAATGAGTCTAAGGCAGTACCATAACACAAGGGACAATCTAGGCTCGGTTTCGGGAGTTTACCGCCCAAGAACACCTTGGGGAGTAAACTCCTAAATCTAATGATTTAGCCATCTAAATCATGTTATAAGCACATAATAAGCTTTCTAACACTACTAGAAAGAGTTACTCACGTTTTGGTATAAAAACCCGAAGATCCGTGAGAGAGAAAATGGCTTTTCTCTAGTTGAAAATGTGAATAATGAATGAATTTGGTTCAGATATCTATTTATAGTCCTGAGATATTTTTGGCAGAAAATATTTTTATTCCCTAAATGATCTCTAATATAATAGAGTGTTGGAATAACAGTGTTGCAAAAAACCCTAGTGCATCCACTCTCCTAATATCTCCTGAAGTATAAACCCTGACGTATTCAAACTTAAACGGAAAAGTCTGAAAATTAACTGTGACTGTTATATCATCTATTGAATTGATATTGTTTGTACATAATGGAAATTTCGGGTTGTCACATCATCCCCCCATTAGATGGAATTTCGTCCCGAAATTAGAATTTAAGCAAACAAGAAGTTACAAATAACTAAGCGAAAAGGTGAGGGTATTTCAGTTTCATTTGATCCTCACGTTCCGAAGTGAATTCAGGTCCACGCTTTGCGTTCCAACGCACCTTCACTATCGGGATACGGCTCTGCTTTGTTCGCTTGACCTCTCGGTCCATGATCTCTACTGGTTCCTCCATGAACTTGAGGCTCTCGTTGATCTCGATCTAATCGAGTGGAATAACAAGAGTCTCGTCGGATAGACACTTTTTAAAGTTCGAGATGTGGAAGGTAGGATGTACGTTACTGAGTTCTTGCGGTAGATTGAGTTTGTAAGCCACAGGGCCGATTCTTGCGAGAATCTCGAAAGGCCCTATGTATCTTGGATTGAGCTTCCCACGCTTTCCAAAGCGTATCAAGCCCTTCCAGGGTGGGACCTTTAGTAGGACTCGGTCGCCCACCTGAAATTCCAATGGTTTCCTACGCTTGTCAGCATAGCTTTTCTGTCGGTCTCTAAAAGCTTTCAATCGTTCACGAATATGAACGATCTTCTCTGTCGTTTCCCGAATGATCTCCGGGCCCGTGAGAGTGCTTTCGGGAACTCGTCCCTTAGCTAACTGGGTATCACCCACTTCAGCCCAGCACAGATGGGATCTGCACTTTCGGCCATAGAGGGCCTCGAATGGAGCTGCCTTTATGCTCGTGTGATAACTGTTGTTGTAGGAAAATTCGACAAGGGGTAAATGGGTATCCCAAGCTTTTCCAAATTCAATCACACAGGCACGCAACATATCTTCCAAGGCTTGGATAGTTGTCTCACTTTGCCCGTCGGTCTGTGGATGGTAGGCTGTACTCATGTCCAACCTAGTTCCTAGGGAACTTTGTAATGACTGCCAAAACCTCGAAGTAGAATCTACTATCTCTGTCTGAGATGATAGATAAAGGAACACCGTGCAGTCTTACAATCTCCCTAATGTAAGTTCTGGTAAGTTTCTCCATCTTGTCTGTTTCCTTGATCGGTAGGAAGTGTGCAGACTTGGTCAGTCTATCGACGATGACCCATATGGAATCAAGTCCACCCGTCGTCTTGGGCAACTTGGTTATGAAGTCCATAGTGATCCGCTCCCACTTCCATTCTGGTATCTCCGGTTGCTGCAGGAGATCAGAGGGTTTCTGGTATTCGACCTTGACCTTTGCGCAAGTAAGGCATTTACTCACGAAGGTAGCAATATATGCTTTCATGTTAGGCCACCAGTATAACTTTTTAAGATCCAGATACATCTTATCTGAACCCGGGTGGACTGAATAACGAGTGTTGTGAGCTTCCGTCATGACCAAGTCTCTGAAACCACCGTGTTTCGGTGTCCAGATTCGATCCATGAGGTACAAGGCTCCGCCACCCTTGACTTCCAAGTTCTTATCCATCCCTATAAGGGATTCACCAGTCACGTTTTCAGGTTTCAAAGCGTCGAGCTGAGCCTCCTTTATTTGCGTGGACAAGTGTGAATGGATAGTTAGAGTCAAAGATTTGACCCTACGACCAGAATATTATTTCCGACTTAGGGCGTCGGCTACTACATTGGCTTTACTCGGATGATAACGAATATCGCACTCGTAATCACTGAGTAGCTCGACCCACCGTCGTTGTCTCATGTTGAGCTCTTTCTGGTCGAAAATGTGTTGCAGACTCTTATGGTCTGTAAAGATCGTGCTTTTTGTACCGTATAGGTAATGTCGCCAGATCTTCAGAGCAAACACAAATGCTCCAAGTTCAAGATCGTGGGTGGTGTAATTAACCTCATGTGTCTTCAGCTGTCTTGAGGCATAGGCTATGACTTTACCTCGCTGCATTAGAACACATCCGAGCCCCTGGTTTGATGCATCGCAATAGACCACAAAGTCTTCTATCCCTTCAGGGAGGTACAATATTGGTGCGGTGCACAAGGCTCGCTTGAGCGTTTGGAACGCTCTCTCCATTTTCTCTTCCCAATCAAAGGCTACGCCCTTCTGGGTCAGTGTTGTAAGAGGTTTTGCTATGCGGGAGAAGTTATGAATGAACCTCCGATAGTAGCCAGCTAGACCTAGAAATTGACGAATTTCAGTAGGTGTCTTCGGTGCTGACCAGTTCTCGATGGCCTTAATTTTGGAAGGGTCCACATGTATACCTTCTTTGCTAACCACATGGCCCAAAAATTCGACTCGTCGAATCCAAAATTCGCACTTGGAGAACTTCGCGTAGAGCTTCTCCGACCGCAATGTTTCCAAGATTTTACGGAGATGTTGGCTATGTTCCTCCTTACTTTGAGAGTAGATGAGTATGTCATCAATGAAGACGATGAAGAACTGATCCAAGTAAGGACGACACAACCTATTCATCAGATCCATGAATACTGTAGGCGCGTTAGTTAATCCGAATGGCATCACTACGAACTCGTAGTTCCCATAACGATTTCGGAAGGTTGTCTTGGGAACATCCTCCTTTAACACTCGTAGTTGGTGATATCCGAATCGCAGATCTATCTTCGAGAAGTAGTTGGCTCCTTGAAGTTGATCAAACAAATCGTTAATACGGGGCAAAGTATAACGATTTTTAATTGTAAGCTTGTTGAGTTCCCTGTAGGCGATGCACATGCGAAAGAATCCATCTTTCTTCTTGACGAACAAGACCGGTGCTCCTCAGGGTGAGAAGCTTGGTCGAATAAATCCCTTCTTGAGAAGTTCGTTAAGTTGACTGGAAAGTTCCTGCATTTCAGCTGGTGCCAGACGATACGGGGATTTGGCTACTGAGGTAGCTCCTGCCACTAGGTCGATTCTGAACTCAACTTGGCGTTGTGGTGGTAAACCGGGAAGTTCTTCTGGGAAAATGTTGGGGAAGTCGCGCACTTCAGGGATGTTCTGAATGTTTTTCATTTCTTGACTTGTATCAACGACGTGTGCGAGGAATGCATGGTACTCCTTTCGCAAACACTTCTGGGCTTGAATGCACGAAATGATGCGAAGGCTCGTACTAGGTTTGTCGCCGTAGATAATTAAGGTTTCGTTGTTAGGAAGGTTTAGACGAACTGCTTTTTCGAAGCACATGATGTCGGCGCGAAGAAGACTCAACCAATCCATACCGATGATAACGTCGAAACATTTAATTGGAACAGGCATGAGATCTATCTTGAAAGTATGGCTGTCTAAAGTTAAGGTACAACCTACGTATATGCAGTTTGTACTCTCTGTTTTACCGTTGGCCATTTCTACCGTGAATGAATTTTCTAATGCACATGGTTTTTGTTTAAGCAGGTGTGCAAATTTGTGACTTACGAAACTTCTCTCCGCTCCACTGTCGAAAAGTATGCAAGCATAAGAGTTATCGAGGAGGAACGTACCAGTAACTATCGTGGGGTCAGCTACTGCTTCCTCGTGGCCTAGGGCCATAACTCTTCCTACTCCGCCAGTCGTCCCCGCTTTAGGGCAGTTCTTCTTGTAGTGACCCACCTCGCCACAACCGTAGCAAGTTTAGCCCATACCGGCATTAGGAACCTGGGTAGCTAGAGCCGTTGGAGTCTGGCAAAAATGGGTTGTGTGCCCCTTCTTGTTGTAGTTGGTGCATTGCATCTCCCTGCAAGGCCCGTGGTGGTGGAAGTTGCATTTGTTGCACTTCGGGAGAGACCCAGCATAAGTTTTTGCTGGTAAGGGGTTCGCAGGGACAACGGGAGTCACTGTGGCAGCATTGATCGCCACAAGTTGTTGTTCCTTGGAGGATCCTTGTGAAGCCCCTCTTTTCCTCTTATTCCACCCTTTCTTGTTGTTGTTGGCCTTCGGTGGTACAGATGCAGGGATTGTTGGGTTCTGAGGTTTCCGGTGATCGATGAGAGATTGTGCTAGTTCCTTGGCGCTATCGAAGGTAATAGGCCTGGAAGCTATCACACTTGACTGGATCTGGGGCGACAGTCCCCATATATATCTCTCTATCTTTTTTCTCTCAAGAGCAACCATATCAGGGCATAGGTTCGCCAGATCACAAAACCTGTTTGTATAGGTCGTGATGTCGGATCCAACCATTTGAAGACCCCAGAACTCCTACTCGAGTTTTTGTATTTCACCTCGAGGACAGTATTCTTTCATCAGCATGTCTTTCAATTTTTCCCAGCCGATGGAATACGCCACCACGAAAGTCAGATACTTAACATGGCCGTTCCACCATGCTAATGCTCTGTCAGAGAAGGTACAACCTGCGAACTTGACCTTGTTGCCTTCTTGGCATCCGCAGATTTCGAAGACAGATTCCATCTTCTCAATCCACTACCTTAACACCATAACCCCACCAGTACCATTGAAGTTGCGGGGTTTGGCGTTTGTGAAATCCTTGTAGGTGCATTCCCAATGGTGCCCATGGCTTTCGCTGTGGTTCGAGGGAGGAGCACCTGATCCTGATCCACTAGGGACAGGGGCGTTGATTGCTGACACAGCAGCTGCAACTGCCGCTATGAAAGCTACCTGAAACATGTTGGCATCAAAAGGAGTAGGCGGTTGAAGAGGTTCAGGTGGTGGTGGAGGTGGTGGTATCGGTGCTTCGTTGTTTGGGTTACGTCTTGTATTTCTGCGTGGCGGCATATTTAACTATACGTTTAAAAGATGACGACATGGATAAGAATAAATGAACAGTGAATGTGTCTCATGGACTAACTCCCCATAGCCCAACAACAGAATGAATAGAATGACTAATTGAAAAAGATAGCATTTGGATAATAATTTCCATAAGATTAGATATCTGTCAATAATACTGGAATTACAGATGTAACAAGTTCGGGAAAAATGGCCTAGAAGTAGGCCTTACATCAACCAAGATGGAAAATGTTTGACAGATTTAAGACTAGGTATAGACCTAACAGGTCTAAGATTTATAAAGACAGGAAATTAGACCAAAGTTTTACATAAACTAGGTTATATCCAAAAGATGAGTTGACGAGATTCTATCGGCGACGAGAACTGCTAGCATGAGCCCTCGATCCCGACAGTAGACGCTCAATGTCCCTTATACGCCTGTCCGACCTTGCTTACTGAGCTCGAAGTTCTCTAACTTCAGCTCGGGTTTCAGCAAGTTCCCTCTGCAGATTTGCATTGCGGACCAGAGTCCTTTCATGAGCGGACTCTATTTGGCGGATGTGGACAGTGTTAACTCCAGAGTTGGCGTCAACTTCCAAGACTTGATTGATAGTCGCCTGAGCCATTATCATGTTTCGAGAAATCCTACGCACCATAATTGGTAGAACTATATCAGCAGAACCTCCTTCAGTGAGGTTGTAGAAACTTCGGTCTCCATTGTAGGGAATGGGCTGGCCTTGTTCCTGGCTCCATGTATTCAAGTTCGTGGCCCACAGGGGTGTGGGTCCTTGAAACACAGGGCGGGGATTCAGGTTTGGGTTTTGAACATCTGGGGGTAGGTTGTTGACTTCAGGCTCCGAGTCAGAACCATCGGAGAAACCTTCAGCATGGTGATCATCCAAAGGGATTTGGTGATCATCTTCTGGTTCAGCCTCTAGCCAACCAGCATTGCCGTGGTTTGGGAAGTACGGATCGCCATGGTGAAATCCAGCCATTTTAATCTACGTGAGAAAAGGGATATAAGAGATAGCTAAATAGGCGAACCGACTAAGATAAATACAGTAAGACCAAATACCCCTATGGTATTTCTTTATGGTTGTGTTGGTAAGTTTTTAGATTTGTTGCCATATCACAATCATTCTTGGGCATATGCTAATCACTCCTCGGACCAGCATAGTTGATCAGGCTATGCCATTCCCAAGACTGACCATATATCCCCAGGCTCACTTGTGATATTCAAGAATCATAATACTTTTGTTCTTGTCATTGTGACACTGGTTTTAGTATGAATGCAGGCACGTACACTTTGTTAAATATTTTATATTTCAAAAGAATAACTCTTAAACAGAGTCTTTTAATCCTAAAGTATTTATAGTTAGTATATCTTTTATGGGTTGATATACTTTATTCACTATAAACAATGCTCTGATACCAATCTGTCACACCCCAAAACCACGAACGGCGGAAACGTTCAGGGGTGGAGGACGTCATGTACAGTATCACAACAGTGTAATATAATAAACAAGCAACAACATCATCCACTGCATTATAAGTAGAGTTTTAATACATGTGTGTTCTTTCATTGTAATAAGACACCAAAAATATACAATCAAAATAAAAGACGAGACTTGTCTACTTCGTCTTCTCAAAACCTGGCCACCGTACCTGTCTACTGATGACCTGAGAATACAAGTTATTTTGAAAGAGAGTATCAGCTTTAAAGCTGGTGAATTCATAAGTATTTAAGTGTCATTGTCATGCTTACTAAAAGCTATTTTAAAAGTCATGCAAACCTTTAAATGAAAATGTTGATGTAAGTATGAAAAACCCTAGAAAATCCCTTATTTTCTATAAGTATTAATGTAGTCTTCTACCAAGACCCGAATGTTTTGTAAGTAAAATGATAGTTTTCCTTCTATTGACTAGTACTAAAGTATTTAGTCTAACTCATCGTTTTGTAAGTAAAATGATAGTTTTCCTTCTATTGACTAGTACTAAAGTATTTAGTCTAACTCATCGTTTATGTGAAAGTATCACAAAATAAAGTAAACAGGAAAGAGGTACTACTGTATGTGTTGTCACTGGGTGCTAGGACTAACACAACATCGCGGTAAGCGAAATATGCAACCTAATGAACATCCGAAGATTATCCAGAAAAGTAATAATGTAAGTGTCATCGCTGGGTACTAGGAGTAACACAACATCGCATTAAGCAAAAAGTATAACCTTATGAACAATCGAATATTGTCCACTTGTCCTCTGTAGCAGCAGTAGGTGGGTGGAGGGGTTAGCCCCGGTTATCGATCTACCTAATACAAGTAGTAACCTTAGACCTCCGTAGATGGTCATCGACCACTAGTGCTAATCAGTGGGGTTCAAAATGGTAAGTCCCGCCGAGATATCCCATTGAATCGGGATAGGAAAGATAATTTACACAGTAAGTACTAATAAATCATCCTCGTAGTTCTAAGTACAAGTATCCAGGTAAGTGAATACAGGATAATGCACCTATGTAACAGTGTTCATGTATGGTATTCATGTAAGTGTGTTCATGTATCAGATAAGTATATGTAAACATATTCATGTATCAAGTAAGCATATGTATATGTACTCATGTATCAGGCAATGTACTAGTATAGACTCATGAATGAACTGACTGTTGTGTGATTCCTTGTAATAGGAATAATGTTTGATATCTTCAAATTATCCCTATGATAATTTACTAAAATATAATTGGTTGTTCCAGTAGATTTATACACTCTTACTATGCAAGAGTGTGGAAAACTACGTGAAAGATGTAAACTATAACATCGATACATATAAAAGAAAATAAGTGTATATGCATAGTTTAGTTCAAGAATGTAAAATGGTTTTGTAAGACATCCAAGGGTTTGAACAACATAATGGTGACTTGATGTCATTTTGATAAACATGTGAAAATCAATACATTTGATAACAAAGTATTTTTAAAGATAAAAACCTTTTCATGCATCACATTTATAGTATGTGAAATTCTGTTGAATGAAAACACAGTTATAAAATACATATAGATGATTTAATAACATGTTGTTTTCTACTTGTATTCCCACCCATAAAACATTAAAAATCATTTAAAACATTGATTAGGGGTATGAACTCACCTATAGATGGTGATTGGGATGACCTGAACGGTATAGGATTGCTAGGTGTCAAGCGAGGACTTGTACACACACTATGATCCTAATGAACATATAATCACACATATATGTACTCAATTAGACTTAAATTACTAATTGATAATGATAAGACATCCTAGAACATAATAAACACTTTATATAAGTGTTTTAAGCCTTAAGGATAACATCTAAGCCATTGTGGGACAAGGTACTTGGGTTTAGGTTCCAAAGGACCCTATATATGAGTTTACTCCCCATATATCATCACACATGGAGTTTACGGTTGTAAACTCTTGAGTTTACAACCGTAAACTCCCAACCAAGGGGGTATGGTGTGTTTTGAAGTTCCAAATGATTCCTAGAATTATTCCAACTTGGTGGTTAAATTCTTGGAAGGGTTTAAGGCATAAAAACACTCCTTAGAGGAGTTTACGGCCCCAAGGCCATTTCCCTTGGAGTTTACGGCTGTAAACTCCCTTGGAGTGTTGTTTTTGTTGTTTTCAAGCCTCATGCATAAGTGGGATAATTTCTAGGCATTTTTTTAAAGCTAATGAAGACCCTAGGCACACTTTGGTGCCCTTGTTTGGTGTTTACGGCCTAGGAGCATTACCAGGGCCATAAACTCACTTCAAGAGGTGATTTTGATGTGTTTTTGTCCTTCAATTAAGTGGGAAACAATTCCATGTAAATGTCTAGGGCTTTAGGTGTCTTAAAAGCACCCTTTGGTCCATTGTATTGGAGTTTACAGCCTAAGATACACTTGGGCCGTGAACTCCCATGTATTTGTGTTTGTTGATTTTTTTCTTGTCCTAAATACACATACAAATGAGTCTAAGGCAGTACCATAACACAAGGGACAATCTAGGCTCGGTTTCGGGAGTTTACCGCCCAAGAACACCTTGGGGAGTAAACTCCTAAATCTAATGATTTAGCCATCTAAATCATGTTATAAGCACATAATAAGCTTTCTAACACTACTAGAAAGAGTTACTCACGTTTTGGTATAAAAACCCGAAGATCCGTGAGAGAGAAAATGGCTTTTCTCTAGTTGAAAATGTGAATAATGAATGAATTTGGTTCAGATATCTATTTATAGTCCTGAGATATTTTTGGCAGAAAATATTTTTATTCCCTAAATGATCTCTAATATAATAGAGTGTTGGAATAACAGTGTTGCAAAAAACCCTAGTGCATCCACTCTCCTAATATCTCCTGAAGTATAAACCCTGACGTATTCAAACTTAAACGGAAAAGTCTGAAAATTAACTGTGACTGTTATATCATCTATTGAATTGATATTGTTTGTACAGAATGGAAATTTCGGGTTGTCACATCATCCCCCCATTAGATGGAATTTCGTCCCGAAATTAGAATTTAAGCAAACAAGAAGTTACAAATAACTAAGCGAAAAGGTGAGGGTATTTCAGTTTCATTTGATCCTCACGTTCCGAAGTGAATTCAGGTCCACGCTTTGCGTTCCAACGCACCTTCACTATCGGGATACGGCTCTGCTTTGTTCGCTTGACCTCTCGGTCCATGATCTCTACTGGTTCCTCCATGAACTTGAGGCTCTCGTTGATCTCGATCTAATCAAGTGGAATAACAAGAGTCTCGTCGGATAGACACTTTTTAAAGTTCGAGATGTGGAAGGTAGGATGTACGTTACTGAGTTCTTGCGGTAGATTGAGTTTGTAAGCCACAGGGCCGATTCTTGCGAGAATCTCGAAAGGCCCTATGTATCTTGGATTGAGCTTCCCACGCTTTCCAAAGCGTATCAAGCCCTTCCAGGGTGGGACCTTTAGTAGGACTCGGTCGCCCACCTGAAATTCCAATGGTTTCCTACGCTTGTCAGCATAGCTTTTCTGTCGGTCTCTAAAAGCTTTCAATCATTCACGAATATGAACGATCTTCTCTGTCGTTTCCCGAATGATCTCCGGGCCCGTGAGAGTGCTTTCGGGAACTCGTCCCTTAGCTAACTGGGTATCACCCACTTCAGCCCAGCACAGATGGGATCTGCACTTTCGGCCATAGAGGGCCTCGAATGGAGCTGCCTTTATGCTCGTGTGATAACTGTTGTTGTAGGAAAATTCGACAAGGGGTAAATGGGTATCCCAAGCTTTTCCAAATTCAATCACACAGGCACGCAACATATCTTCCAAGGCTTGGATAGTTGTCTCACTTTGCCCGTCGGTCTGTGGATGGTAGGCTGTACTCATGTCCAACCTAGTTCCTAGGGAACTTTGTAATGACTGCCAAAACCTCGAAGTAGAATCTACTATCTCTGTCTGAGATGATAGATAAAGGAACACCGTGCAGTCTTACAATCTCCCTAATGTAAGTTCTGGTAAGTTTCTCCATCTTGTCTGTTTCCTTGATCGGTAGGAAGTGTGCAGACTTGGTCAGTCTATCGACGATGACCCATATGGAATCAAGTCCACCCGTCGTCTTGGGCAACTTGGTTATGAAGTCCATAGTGATCCGCTCCCACTTCCATTCTGGTATCTCCGGTTGCTGCAGGAGATCAGAGGGTTTCTGGTATTCGACCTTGACCTTTGCGCAAGTAAGGCATTTACTCACGAAGGTAGCAATATATGCTTTCATGTTAGGCCACCAGTATAACTTTTTAAGATCCAGATACATCTTATCTGAACCCGGGTGGACGGAATAACGAGTGTTGTGAGCTTCCGTCATGACCAAGTCTCTGAAACCACCGTGTTTCGGTGTCCAGATTCGATCCATGAGGTACAAGGCTCTGCCACCCTTGACTTCCAAGTTCTTATCCATCCCTATAAGGGATTCACCAGTCACGTTTTCAGGTTTCAAAGCGTCGAGCTGAGCCTCCTTTATTTGCATGGACAAGTGTGAATGGATAGTTAGAGTCAAAGATTTGACCCTACGACCAGAATATTATTTCCGACTTAGGGCGTCGGCTACTACATTGGCTTTACTCGGATGATAACGAATATCGCACTCGTAATCACTGAGTAGCTCGACCCACCGTCGTTGTCTCATGTTGAGCTCTTTCTGGTCGAAAATGTGTTGCAGACTCTTATGGTCTGTAAAGATCGTGCTTTTTGTACCGTATAGGTAATGTCGCCAGATCTTCAGAGCAAACACAAATGCTCCAAGTTCAAGATCGTGGGTGGTGTAATTAACCTCATGTGTCTTCAGCTGTCTTGAGGCATAGGCTATGACTTTACCTCGCTGCATTAGAACACATCCGAGCCCCTGGTTTGATGCATCGCAATAGACCACAAAGTCTTCTATCCCTTCAGGGAGGTACAATATTGGTGCGGTGCACAAGGCTCGCTTGAGCATTTGGAACGCTCTCTCCATTTTCTCTTCCCAATCAAAGGCTACGCCCTTCTGGGTCAGTGTTGTAAGAGGTTTTGCTATGCGGGAGAAGTTATGAATGAACCTCCGATAGTAGCCAGCTAGACCTAGAAATTGACGAATTTCAGTAGGTGTCTTCGGTGCTGACCAGTTCTCGATGGCCTTAATTTTGGAAGGGTCCACATGTATACCTTCTTTGCTAACCACATGGCCCAAAAATTCGACTCGTCGAATCCAAAATTCGCACTTGGAGAACTTCGCGTAGAGCTTCTCCGACCGCAATGTTTCCAAGATTTTACGGAGATGTTGGCTATGTTCCTCCTTACTTTGAGAGTAGATGAGTATGTCATCAATGAAGACGATGAAGAACTGATCCAAGTAAGGACGACACAACCTATTCATCAGATCCATGAATACTGTAGGCGCGTTAGTTAATCCGAATGGCATCACTACGAACTCGTAGTTCCCATAACGATTTCGGAAGGTTGTCTTGGGAACATCCTCCTTTAACACTCGTAGTTGGTGATATCCGAATCGCAGATCTATCTTCGAGAAGTAGTTGGCTCCTTGAAGTTGATCAAACAAATCGTTAATACGGGGCAAAGTATAACGATTTTTAATTGTAAGCTTATTGAGTTCCCTGTAGGCGATGCACATGCGAAAGAATCCATCTTTCTTCTTGACGAACAAGACCGGTGCTCCTCAGGGTGAGAAGCTTGGTCGAATAAATCCCTTCTTGAGAAGTTCGTTAAGTTGACTGGAAAGTTCCTGCATTCCAGCTGGTGCCAGACGATACGGGGATTTGGCTACTGAGGTAGCTCCTGCCACTAGGTCGATTCTGAACTCAACTTGGCGTTGTGGTGGTAAACCGGGAAGTTCTTCTGGGAAAATGTTGGGGAAGTCGCGCACTTCAGGGATGTTCTGAATGTTTTTCATTTCTTGACTTGTATCAACGACGTGTGCGAGGAATGCATGGTACTCCTTTCGCAAACACTTCTGGGCTTGAATGCACGAAATGATGCGAAGGCTCGTACTAGGTTTGTCGCCGTAGATAATTAAGGTTTCGTTGTTAGGAAGGTTTAGACGAACTGCTTTTTCGAAGCACATGATGTCGGCGCGAAGAAGACTCAACCAATCCATATCGATGATAACGTCGAAACATTTAATTGGAACAGGCATGAGATCTATCTTGAAAGTATGGCTGTCTAAAGTTAAGGTACAACCTACGTATATGCAGTTTGTACTCTCTGTTTTACCGTTGGCCATTTCTACCGTGAATGAATTTTCTAATGCACATGGTTTTTGTTTAAGCAGGTGTGCAAATTTGTGACTTACGAAACTTCTCTCCGCTCCACTGTCGAAAAGTATGCAAGCATAAGAGTTATCGAGGAGGAACGTACCAGTAACTATCGTGGGGTCAGCTACTGCTTCCTCGTGGCCTAGGGCCATAACTCTTCCTACTCCGCCAGTCGTCCCCGCTTTAGGGCAGTTCTTCTTGTAGTGACCCACCTCGCCACAACCATAGCAAGTTTAGCCCATACCGGCATTAGGAACCTGGGTAGCTAGAGCCGTTGGAGTCTGGCAAAAATGGGCTGTGTGCCCCTTCTTGTTGTAGTTGGTGCATTGCATCTCCCTTCAAGGCCCGTGGTGGTGGAAGTTGCATTTGTTGCACTTCGGGAGAGACCCAGCATAAGTTTTTGCTGGTAAGGGGTTCGCAGGGACAACGGGAGTCACTGTGGCAGCATTGATCGCCACAAGTTGTTGTTCCTTGGAGGATCCTTGTGAAGCCCCTCTTTTCCTCTTATTCCACCCTTTCTTGTTGTTGTTGGCCTTCGGTGGTACAGATGCAGGGATTGTTGGGTTCTGAGGTTTCCGGTGATCGATGAGAGATTGTGCTAGTTCCTTGGCGCTATCGAAGGTAATAGGCCTGGAAGCTATCACACTTGACTGGATCTGGGGCGACAGTCCCCATATATATCTCTCTATCTTTTTTCTCTCAAGAGCAACCATATCAGGGCATAGGTTCGCCAGATCACAAAACCTGTTTGTATAGGTCGTGATGTCGGATCCAACCATTTGAAGACCCCAGAACTCCTACTCGAGTTTTTGTATTTCACCTCGAGGACAGTATTCTTTCATCAGCATGTCTTTCAATTTTTCCCAGCCGATGGAATACGCCACCACGAAAGTCAGATACTTAACATGGCCGTTCCACCATGCTAATGCTCTGTCAGAGAAGGTACAACCTGCGAACTTGACCTTGTTGCCTTCTTGGCATCCGCAGATTTCGAAGACAGATTCCATCTTCTCAATCCACTACCTTAACACCATAACCCCACCAGTACCATTGAAGTTGCGGGGTTTGGCGTTTGTGAAATCCTTGTAGGTGCATTCCCGATGGTGCCCATGGCTTTCGCTGTGGTTCGAGGGAGGAGCACCTGATCCTGATCCACTAGGGACAGGGGCGTTGATTGCTGACACAGCAGCTGCAACTGCCGCTATGAAAGCTACCTGAAACATGTTGGCATCAAAAGGAGTAGGCGGTTGAAGAGGTTCAGGTGGTGGTGGAGGTGGTGGTATCGGTGCTTCGTTGTTTGGGTTACGTCTTGTATTTCTGCGTGGCGGCATATTTAACTATACGTTTAAAAGATGACGACATGGATAAGAATAAATGAACAGTGAATGTGTCTCATGGACTAACTCCCCATAGCCCAACAACAGAATGAATAGAATGACTAATTGAAAAAGATAGCATTTGGATAATAATTTCCATAAGATTAGATATCTGTCAATAATACTGGAATTACAGATGTAACAAGTTCGGGAAAAATGGCCTAGAAGTAGGCCTTACATCAACCAAGATGGAAAATGTTTGACAGATTTAAGACTAGGTATAGACCTAACAGGTCTAAGATTTATAAAGACAGGAAATTAGACCTAAGTTTTACATAAACTAGGTTATATCCAAAAGATGAGTTGACGAGATTCTATCGGCGACGAGAACTGCTAGCATGAGCCCTCGATCCCGACAGTAGACGCTCAATGTCCCTTATACGCCTGTCCGACCTTGCTTACTGAGCTCGAAGTTCTCTAACTTCAGCTCGGGTTTCAGCAAGTTCCCTCTGCAGATTTGCATTGCGGACCAGAGTCCTTTCATGAGCGGACTCTATTTGGCGGATGTGGACAGTGTTAACTCCAGAGTTGGCGTCAACTTCCAAGACTTGATTGATAGTCGCCTGAGCCATTATCATGTTTCGAGAAATCCTACGCACCATAATTGGTAGAACTATATCAGCAGAACCTCCTTCAGTGAGGTTGTAGAAACTGCGGTCTCCATTGTAGGGAATGGGCTGACCTTGTTCCTGGCTCCATGTATTCAAGTTCGTGGCCCACAGCGGTGTGGGTCCTTGAAACACAGGGCGGGGATTCAGGTTTGGGTTTTGAACATCTGGGGGTAGGTTGTTGACTTCAGGCTCCGAGTCAGAACCATCGGAGAAACCTTCAGCATGGTGATCATCCAAAGGGATTTGGTGATCATCTTCTGGTTCAGCCTCTAGCCAACCAGCATTGCCGTGGTTTGGGAAGTACGGATCGCCATGGTGAAATCCAGCCATTTTAATCTACGTGAGAAAAGGGATATAAGAGATAGCTAAATAGGCGAACCGACTAAGATAAATACAGTAAGACCAAATACCCCTATGGTATTTCTTTATGGTTGTGTTGGTAAGTTTTTAGATTTGTTGCCATATCACAATCATTCTTGGGCATATGCTAATCACTCCTCGGACCAGCATAGTTGATCAGGCTATGCCATTCCCAAGACTGACCATATATCCCCAGGCTCACTTGTGATATTCAAGAATCATAATACTTTTGTTCTTGTCATTGTGACACTGGTTTTAGTATGAATGCAGGCACGTACACTTTGTTAAATATTTTATTTTTTAAAAGAATAACTCTTAAACAGAGTCTTTTAATCCTAAAGTATTTATAGTTAGTATATCTTTTATGGGTTGATATACTTTATTCACTATAAACAATGCTCTGATACCAATCTGTCACACCCCAAAACCACGAACGGCAGAAACGTTCAGGGGTGGAGGACGTCATGTACAGTATCACAACAGTGTAATATAATAAACAAGCAACAACATCATCCACTGCATTATAAGTAGAGTTTTAATACATGTGTGTTCTTTCATTGTAATAAGACACCAAAAATATACAATCAAAATAAAAGACGAGACTTGTCTACTTCGTCTTCTCAAAACCTGGCCACCGTACCTGTCTACTGATGACCTGAGAATACAAGTTATTTTGAAAGAGAGTATCAGCTTTAAAGCTGGTGAATTCATAAGTATTTAAGTGTCATTGTCATGCTTACTAAAAGCTATTTTAAAAGTCATGCAAACCTTTAAATGAAAATGTTGATGTAAGTATGAAAAACCCTAGAAAATCCCTTATTTTCTATAAGTATTAATGTAGTCTTCTACCAAGACCCGAATGTTTTGTAAGTAAAATGATAGTTTTCCTTCTATTGACTAGTACTAAAGTATTTAGTCTAACTCATCGTTTTGTAAGTAAAATGATAGTTTTCCTTCTATTGACTAGTACTAAAGTATTTAGTCTAACTCATCGTTTATGTGAAAGTATCACAAAATAAAGTAAACAAGAAAGTGGTACTACTGTAAGTGTTGTCACTGGGTACTAGGACTAACACAACATCGCGGTAAGCGAAATATGCAACCTAATGAACATCCGAAGATTATCCATAAAAGTAATAATGTAAGTGTCATCGCTGGGTACTAGGAGTAACACAACATCGCATTAAGCAAAAAGTATAACCTTATGAACAATCGAATATTGTCCACTTGTCCTCTGTAGCAGCAGTAGGTGGGTGGAGGGGTTAGCCCCGGTTATCGATCTACCTAATACAAGTAGTAACCTTAGACCTCCGTAGATGGTCGTCGACCACTAGTGCTAATCAATGGGGTTCAAAATGGTAAGTCCCGCCGAGATATCCCATTGAATCGGGATAGGAAAGATAATTTACACAGTAAGTACTAATAAATCATCCTCGTAGTTCTAAGTACAAGTATCCAGGTAAGTGAATACAGGATAATGCACCTATGTAACAGTGTTCATGTATGGTATTCATGTAAGTGTGTTCATGTATCAGATAAGTATATGTAAACATATTCATGTATCAAGTAAGCATATGTATATGTACTCATGTATCAGGCAATGTACTAGTATAGACTCATGAATGAACTGACTGTTGTGTGATTCCTTGTAATAGGAATAATGTTTGATATCTTCAAATTATCCCTATGATAATTTACTAAAATATAATTGGTTGTTCCAGTAGATTTATACACTCTTACTACGCAAGAGTGTGGAAAACTATGTGAAAGATGTAAACTATAACATCGATACATATAAAAGAAAATAAGTGTATATGCATAGTTTAGTTCAAGAATGTAAAATGGTTTTGTAAGACATCCAAGGGTTTGAAAAACATAATGGTGACTTGATGTCATTTTGATAAACATGTCAAAATCAATACTTTGATAACAAAGTATTTTTAAAGATAAAAACCATTTCATGCATAACATTTTGTAGTATGTGAAATTCTGTTGAATGAAAACACAGTTATAAAATACATATAGATGATTTAATTACATGCTGTTTTCTACTTGTATTCCCCCCCCCCCCATAAAACATTTAAAATCATTTAAAACATTGATTAGGGGTATGAACTCACCTGTAGATGGTGATTGGGATGAACTGCACGGTATAGGATTGGTAGGTGTCAAGCGAGGACCTGTACACACACTACGATCCTAATGAACATATAATCACACATATATGTACTCAATTAGACTTAAATTACTAATTGATAATGATAAGACATCCTAGAACATAATAAACACTTTATATAAGTGTTTTAAGCCTTAAGGATAACATCTAAGCCATTGTGGGACAAGGTACTTGGGTTTAGGGTTCCAAAGGACCCTATATATGAGTTTACTCCCCATATATCATCACACATGGAGTTTACGGTTGTAAACTCTTGATTTTACAACCGTAAACTCCCAACGAAGGGGGTATGGTGTGTTTTGAAGTTCCAAATGATTCCTAGAATTATTCCAACTTGGTGGTTAAATTCTTGGAAGGGTTTAAGGCATAAAAACACTCCTTAGAGGAGTTTACGGCCCCAAGGCCATTTCCCTTGGAGTTTACGGTTGTAAACTCCCTTGGGGTGTTGTTTTTGTTGTTTTAAGCCTCATGCATAAGTGGGATAATTTCTAGGCATTTGTTTAAAGCTAATGAGGACCCTAGGCACACTTTGGTGCCCTTGTTTGGTGTTTACGGCCTAGGAGCATTACCAGGGCTGTAAACTCACTTCAAGAGGTGATTTTGATGTGTTTTTGTCCTTCAATTAAGTGGGAAACAATTCCATGTAAATGTCTAGGGCTTTAGGTGTCTTAAAAGCACCCTTTGGTCCATTTTATTGGAGTTTACGGCCTAAGATACACTTGGGCCGTGAACTCCCATGTATTTGTGTTTCTTGATTGTTTTCTTGTCCTATGAACACCTTGGGGAGTAAACTCCTAAATCTAATGATTTAGCCATCTAAATCATGTTATAAGCAGATAATAAGCTTTCTAACACTACTAAAAAGAGTTACTGTCGTTTTGTTATAAAAAACCCGAAGATCCGTGAGAGAGAAAATGGCTTTTCTCTAGTTGAAAATGTGAATAATGAATGAATTTGGTTCATAAATCTATTTATAGTCCTGAGATATTTTTGGCAGAAAATATTTTTATTCCCGAAATGATCTCTAATATAATAGAGTGTTGGAATAAAAGTGTTGCACAAAACCCTAGTGCATCCACTCTCCTAATATCTCCTGAAGTATAAACCCCGACGTATTCAAACTTAAACGGAAAAGTCTGAAAATTAACTGACTGTTATATCATCTATTGAATTGATATTGTTTGTACAGAATGGAAATTTCGGGTTGTCACACCCCAGTCTTAAAATACTTCTCTTATTATCTAGCCACTGGTGAATGCTCCGGCCATCCAGTAGTCTGACAACACCTTTCCACACCGACTAGCTGCTAGCGGATGCTACGACTAATCCATAGTCGATCATACAGCACAATCGAGTACCCCCCAAGTGGTACTCATGTCCCAAATGGAGCTCCCAACCGATTCCTATGTAATCCATGACCAGACATTTCGAGAATGAGGTCTCACAATTGACAAGTTCTCCCAACTTCCAATTTACACTATCCTCCATTCATACAGTCACCTAAGCCGTCTTTCTTCCTAATAGGAGAGCGAAACTTATCCTAGTTTCAAAACTCCTTCTACTCCCATAACCTGATTGTTTCTCCCCCACTTAGCCTCAGCTAAGTCTTTACTGCCTGCAAAAACCCGAAGATTTCCATTCCTTCCTTACGCGGTAGACATGATAACCACCATCACCATATCCCTGCAAGCGATCCGTCTCTAGCCCACTCCAAATGCCGAATACTAGATGAACACCTCCCGCATCCCTGATGCTAAAAAAATTCCCTGAGCTCCGACTACTGTCCTCATAGTCCGAATAACTGGGCATAGACTTCTTGGTGATAAGCCACTTTCCTTGATGCTTCCGAAAGCCATCCCGAATGCCCAGATTAGAACCATCAAACCCTGGTGATGGTGGCTGACCATTCTCTAAACCATTTTCAACCGTGACAGAGATGATACTGGACACTTCGAACCCGAAGTGAAAGATGGCCTACACTAGCTACTAATAGCTCCTGATATGCAATTGGCATATGACAATTCTAAAATACAATCCGAATACAAGCAGAGAGACAAATCATACATAAAATCGCTTGAGTCCGGGGTAAAACTTCCCTAATTCACATAGAAATGAGAATAGTCATAGATACGTACCTACAGCAGTCCCTGCTGTAATCCAGATCTTCCGCACCTGTCACTGCAAGGCCCTACCCTCTCGCCCATTCGTAATCCTCATAGTCGTTGGGGCAGGCGCACTTCCTATTCTTCCCCTCATCGTCGGGCAGTCGATCCTCTTGTGGCCCACCTGATTGCAGTGAAAACATAATGGGCTTGCCCCCCGTGGGCAGTCCCTGTTGACGTGACCATCACTGCCACACTTGTAGCAGCCGGAAACCCTAGAACGACACACTCCCTCGTGTGGTTTCCCGCACGTGCTGCATTGACTTCGGCCCTGCCGACCCACTAATCGTTGATCTGAAGTCTTGGGTCTCTCCCCGGGACCCTCCAAAGTGTATGTCTGATCTGACCTCCTCTTCGCAATGTGCTCTAGATCGATCTCCCTCTCCCTAGCTCTGGCAATCATAGAGCCCAGGGTCGGGCATGCCGAGAAGCTGACATGCTCCCAAATATCCGCTCTCAACATGTCATGATAGCGGTTTCTCTGCATCTCATCATCCCCTGCATACTGAGGAACTAATAGGGCCCTCTCCCGAAACATTGCAGTAATCTCCGTCACTGACTCTGTCGTCTGTCTCATGTCTAGGAATTCTCTGGCCAGCTGCTAAAGCTCCACTGCCGGCACAAATTCCGCCCTAAACCTGGTCACGAAGTCTGACCAGGTCATAGCCTCGACGACCGAGGCTCCTAATGAGTCTCCAACTAACTCCCACCAATCTCTAGCTCTGTCTCTCAAACATCCCGCCGCAAAGCGGACCTTCGACCCCTACGGGCAGAAGCTCGTCAACTGTGCAGACTCAATGTCTGTGATCCATCTCCTGGCGGCAATGAGGTCTTTCACCCCATGAAAATCCGACGCACCACACCCTCTGAAGTCCTTGAAGGACAGCGTGCGCGTACTTGCCTGGCCAGACGCCAAATCACTCCTGAAAGCTCGGAGGCTATCCTCCATCAGCTCAATGATCCCCTCCTTGATCGACCCGAAAATGACCGGGGTCGCCTCAAGGATGCCTCTCGTAATCTCAGATGCGATGAACTCGCGCAACCTATCATCAACTGGTTTGAATCTTGCGCCCGAACCTGATCCTGAACCGGATCCTGACCCGCCCATTGGTTTCTCTTACAACGTCGCCATGCCTAAAAATATAACACAACCACTATCAGAATACTGATCACTGCTGCGAGACCCAACACACGCACTACCAGGTTCCCGGTCTTGTCTCGGCCTTTCCCGACTCGAGTACGAATCCTATGCTTTCAGTAGTACGGGCCCATACTACCTTCCACATCTATCCGTACTTTCCTCAGGAACTGCTTCGACTCCACTAGGTCCCTTACCCACTACTACTGTTCCCGGCACTATCTCATCCTAGGCTTACCCTAGGGAAGCCTCTGACTCAACTCAAACCAGTCCTCAGCTGCTGAAGGTCTCCTTGTGATGCCAATTAGCCATCACCTAGATACCATCACATACGACGAGGCTCAGATAATCCTTCAAGTAAAAGACCCATCCCTACAACGGTTGGACTCAAATAAGAGCTATGCAATAGGACCAAGTCCAACACTCTGAGATTATTCAACCCTGATCACATGTGACGTGTTGTATCCACCTAATGGCTAACTCCCATCACTCAGAATCCCACAATGCACAGAGCAAGTAGCATTCACACAAGGGAAAATCTAACCATAACATACTCAAGCAACCATATACACACAGCAAGAAACTGAACTAGCATGCAGCACAAACTCATAAAATCAGGCATAACCTAACAGGCTATCCAACTACTGTCTAATCAGCACTACCACGTAGCTCAAAAGCACAAATAACAGGCACATAAGGCATCATCTCTAGATCCTTAGTCCTATTCCAGCATGCTGTTCTATCAACTGATAATCATAACATAAACTTGTATGGATATTTTGGGGTACTTACTTGAGCTCGACTGATTGCATGCACCACACCCCTTTTCTCTTTTCAAAGTTCTTTTCTTTCTAAATTCTTTTTGTTTTTCTAAAATTGTTTTTCGTTCTCAAAATTCTTTTTACAAAACTGTCTTTTCATTTTTGAAAACTTTTTATCCGACCCCTCAGTTTGAGTTCAGGCACACCCAAGAGTATGCCCGAATCCCTCAAACCAAGGCTCTAATACCAACTTGTAACGTCCCAAAATTCAAGACTAAAAATTTCTTTTAAGAAAACATTACTTAAAGCAAAATCGTCAATCCAAAACATAATCAGAGTATTAATTCCCAAAACACATGTTCATTATCAGAGTAAAACATTCCCAGGCTGTCTAGTCTATGGTGTGTGCCATGCGATCACCCCGAGCTCTCCCCTCTGCTACCGGAAGTACCTGAAACCAAAATTGCAAACCGTAAGCATGAAGCTTAGTGAATTCCCCAGATACCACATACCATACAAACCATTCATAGCCAAGAACCATACATAACCGACTTATCCATAATCAAGTAAGGTGCTATGTGCCAAACATAGTCTTGCCATTATGCCACGGGCCGCGCATGGTCTTCCTGGTCAAGCCTGGGCCACTCCCTGGGTCTTACAGACAAGTGCCAAGGGCCACCCCCTGGTCTTACAGACATGTGCCAAGGGCCACCCCCGGGTCTTTTATGCAAGTATCACAAAGACAACCGTACATACTACTCTGCTTAGCTAAATAGCATATAGTGTGCCAGAAGCCACCTCCTGGTCTTTCATATATAATAGCATATATTGCGCCAGGAGTCACCCCCTGGTCTTTCATACATATTGCCTAGGGCTAACCCCCGTGTCTTCCTGTCATCGATTATAGCATAATGTGTGCCATGAGCCACCCCCTAGTCTTTCATGCATATAGCCTAGGGCTAACCCCCGGGTCTTCCTACCATACATAATGACATACTGTGTGCCAGGAGCCGCCCCCTGGTCTTTCATGCATATTGTCTAGGGCTAACCCCCGGGTCTTCCTACTCATAACTACATGGGCCGACATTGTGACAGTAGACCCATTCATACAAAGGGAAACTCACCTGCACTGGCTGAACTTGCTGATGAACCCAGTAGCTGCTGCACGACAACTCTCTGAACTTCAGCTCCACTCGCTCCCCGAACTACCAATGCCAAAACAACACTGAGTCTAACTGACCCCCGAAAGACAACCACGTCAACTCTTGTCAAAGTCAAAGTCCTGGTCAAAGTCAACCTTCCAGGTCAACCCTTCTCGCCGAGTCACCCTAGGGACTCGCCGAGTTCATATGTTCAGAGTCCTTCTCTTTGCGACTCGACTCGCCGAGTCAGTCCATGACTCGCCGAGCCTACCGATTTCCAAGTCCTGACGTGTCCATCTCACTGAGTCTCCAATCGACTCACTGATTCGAGTCTAAACTCGAAGGGTTTGGGGTTTCGCGACCTGAATCACCGAGTCCAAGAACAGACTCGCCGAGTCCAAGACAACCTTCAACAGACTCACCGAGTTGTTCTTCCAACTCGACGAGTTCCTGCCCATCTTCATCTGACTCGACGAGCTGTTCATCCCACTCGTCGAGTTCCTCCAAATCTTCATGCTACTCGCCGAGTCCACTCAAAAGGACTCACCGAGTCCATCCAAAACTATAACATCCCGAAATATCAAGAGTAGAGTTGGAGGGCTAAAAGAGTAAGTTGTGAAAGAGTGACTCGGCGAGTCCATGGATGGACTCGGCAAGCAGAGTCGCGACTGGGTCGCGTGCTAAGTAGCCGACTCGGCGAGTCAGTGAGGAGGACTCGGCGAGTAGGCGCTAATTGGAGAAAACCCTAATTCCCGGGGTTGAGCCCTATATAAAGAACATTATGTTTTCCTCCCAGCCTCCTTATCACCCCTTGAGCCCCAGAAAACCCTAAATCGCGGAGAAGCACCATTGTTGAGTGGATTGGAGCTTGGAGAAGTAATTGTTGTAGGAATTTTGGGAGATTGAAGGCTTGGAGCAAGGGGCTTTGCTTGGATTCGAATTACATTGCAGTTGGGGCATCTCTTGGAGGTAATATCTCGTTCTTGGACTGTTATTATGTGTTTCTTCATTTTGGGGTTTGTGGGAACTTGTCTATGGATGTAATGGGAAGTCTAGAGGTTAGATCTGAGGTTGCTACCTCAGATCTGGAAGGGAGAAGAATCAGAGAGCATGAAAGTCCCTATGTTGGAGTGTTTAGTGAAGCTTTCATGTCCCAAACCCTTGCCCAATCTGCAAATGGCCTAGATCTCTTTGGATTCACGTAAAGTTTGCCACTTTACGTGATGGATGAGTGGTAGGAGGCTAGATCTATGTTTTGGAGCAATTGCATGGCCTGGAATGCTTCTGAATGGATTCAGACCGGTGGTACTCAGCGAGTCACATGGGTGTACTCGACGAGTTGGATGAAGATGGCCTGGAACTCGGCGAGTTGTATGAACAACTCGGCGAGTAGGTTGATGATAGTCTTCGACTCGGCGAGTCTGTTCTTGGACTCGGCGAGTCTTGTCGAAGAGTCCCGATATTCCCTAGTGGAGTCGAGAATCGGTGAGTCAAGGGATGACTCGGTGAGTTGTGTGCGAGTGGACTCAGAGTTGTTGGACTCGGCGAGTCTCGGAGTGACGCGGCGAGTTAGGTCACGGATTGAGTGAAGTTCTGATTATAGAAACTCGGCGAGTCATAGAGTTGACTCGGCGAGTAGGGTCAGTCAAGGGTTGACTTTGACTGAGGACTTTGATTTTGACCAAGGGTTGACCATTGACTTTTAGGGTTTGGTCAGCGATGTGGCCTTTAGGCCAAGAGAGGGGTAAAATAGTCTTTTACTCTTAAGAGGGTGCATTAAGAGGATTGATTCTAGTCTCGAGAGTTATAGTCATGAGAGTTTTACCTTACGTGTTAGGCGGTGGCGAGTTCGAGATCCGAGTATGGAGATATCTGCTTTTTGCTTGCCAGGTGAGTCTTCTCACTATACTTTACCTTGAGTAGGTAACCAGAGTTATGTGACAGAGTATTTGTATGCTATGTATGTTATGTGTTGTACTGTATTATTTCTATGTGATTTATGCTGTGCATGTTTGCAGAGTTGGAACAGAAGGGTTCCTAGAGTTAGAACCGGAAGGTTCACAGAGTTAGAACCTGAGGGTTCACAGAGTTTGGGTGCACGGACCCATAGAGTTATAGCCTCGAGTGGCTTATATGTGTTATGTGTGTGGTATTTTGGGGAACTCACTAAGCTTCGTGCTTACAGTGTTTTGTGTTATGTTGTTTTCAGGTTTCTTTCAGTATCACGGTACGGCACCGGCTTGATTGTACACACCAGAGCAAGAGTCATATTTTGGAGGATCCTGGTTTTCTATGCAAGTGAAAATGGAGCTATGTTTTGTAATTTGATTATGAATGAGATTTTTAACAAGTGTTCTAAGAATAAAATGATTATTTAAAAATGAAAATTTTGTCTTGAAATTTACGGTGTTACAAAAACTCCATACATGCAGAGGACTTTTGAGTCATGCATGGACTCCAGACTATAGATCTACCCTTCCCAAGCCTATTCCTCACGTAAAGTTGCAAACTTTACGTGTAGAGAAGGAGATCTAGGCAAAATACACCATAAACTAGGGTTTAAGGCAAGGAGGCTCCATAATCCACTCAAGGACTGAAACTTTATGCTTTCCAAGGCCAAAATACACTTAGATCTGAAGTAGCAACTCCAGATCCAGCTTCTAACTCAAAATAATAACATTATGGCTAAAAAGCCCCAACAACCACACATGGATCTAGGTGCAAAAGGGTCCAGGAACGTTTATTACCTCCAAATGCTCAGAATGAACTCACAATCCCAGATCTATAGTCCCTTCTTGCTCCTCCAAGTTCCTTCTTCCTTCTCCAAGCTTTAATGCACCTTCCAAGGCAACAAATGTCTCAAAAAGAGGATATGACGGCTAGGGTTTAATGTTATGGGTGAAAGAGGCAGTAAAGGAACCCTAGAGGAGAGAATGGGACGTTTAAATAGGCTCCAAGTCCCGAATTTAGGGTTTTCCTCGCACAGACCAGACTCGCCGAGTCCGCTTGGCCGACTCGCCGAGTTGGTCACTTACTCCTCGACTCGGATCCCGCTCGGACTCGCCGAGTCGCCCCTAAAAATTAGGGTTTTTCTTTCCTTTCTTGCCCTTCCAGATTTTGGGTGTTACAGTAGGCCTTATTCACGAGGCTGGTCTATAAGGGGTGTTTAAGGAAATTGCCTATAAAATGATGATTGAATGAGTGTCCTGTCTCACCCACCACACTCTTGGCCAGTAGAGGGTCGTTAGCCGAATGGGTTTAATACGACATTTAAATCCTCGTTAAAAGTATAATGAAATATAAACTAACTAAATGTTTTATAAATTCTCAATCTTAGTTACTTAGGAAAAATGTGAATTTGATGCTAACACATGAAATTGCACATTGCACCTTATTGGTCGTTAGTGGAGCGTGTGTGGTTAACCGACACACTAATATGTAACTAATGAAGGATGAAAGTAGGTAGCTCGTAGGTTATCATAGATCAATGGAGCGTGTGTGGTTAACCGACACATTGATTAGGTGATAAATGACTTTGAGAGTACCAAGCTAATTCTAATGGTTATTCATACCTTGTTTGTGATCCCCGGTATTCCAGTCACAAACTTGAAGGGCATAATCGAGATTAAACATTACATTGAAAAGTGCAACGAATCTCTAAAAGATCTAGTAGTTTCATTTAAAAACCTAATTCATTTAAAATTACGTTTTCGTGGTGGAATTGGTAAATCGTCATTTACCTACCAACAGATAGTTTACAATTGGATTACGGCATCCCTCTTCCGAATTGTAAATTATTGTGTTGGGTCCTTGCCTTAATATATCATGTCGGTGTTATATTATGGATTGAATTAACTAACTTGAATTTCTCCCCTTATAGATGTCTAGTTTTGACAACTATGGTCTACCTTATCCTTTTGGAAAAAGCTTTCCTCATGAAAATAATATTCCACATTTTGATCGAGGAACTAGAAATCATTCTTCACTTCCTCCACCTCCTGAAATAATTCTCCCTGACCCACATGTTTGTCGACTTGAAAAGTTCAAAGTCATTCAATCCCTATTGGCAAGCAAAGACGAAGATGGAAAGTTTGTATGTGCTCACATCATGAAGATGAAGTTGTATATTGACAGGCTGGGAATGTTGGTTGTCGTTTTCCCGAGGAAGTTAGCTGTTGACTTGATTCTTTAGTCACTTCCCGAGTTGTATGGTCAGTTTGTTAAAGCCTACTATATGACAGATCACGACATGACTCTTATTGATCTTACATATTTGCTAATTGTTGTTGAATCAACAATGATTTTGCACACTGGTCAAGCGAATTTGATTAGAAGATCTACATCCCAAATTGCCATGGACATAGGTAATGACAAAGACATCCCATAAATGATTCCTTCTCCTAAGGGAAAGGAATTGGCCATGGTCAAAAGATTTGACCATAAGAGAAAATCCAGTTCTGAGATAGTTTCATATGCGAATGCCAAAGAGTCCACTTGTTTCTACTGCCATTTAAAGGGGCATTAGAAGTGAAGCCGCCCCAACTACCTGAGAGATCTAAGAGAGGGTAAAATCAAATTATATGGTTCTACTTCAGGTAAGTCCGTTATCTAACTCTATTAAGTTCCTATATATAGATTCTTAATACATGATGTGATAATATTCCATTTTGATGTTTTGTAGGATCGAAGAAAAGAAAGGAAGCTTAAAGGGAGAGTGAACTGAGTCTGGTCACGAAGAGATGGATTTCGATAACATGGTTGGATGATCAGATTTTTGAGCTGATGTTTAGGAGTTATGATAGATTGCTTAAGAAAATTTAGAATGATAGTTTACATATGTATTTGCATTGTGAGAAGTTTTCTGCATTTTATAAATAAATAAACTTTTAATTTTATCTTATTTACGTTTCCTTGCAATGACATTTGTGAAAATTGTTGTTTGTGTGTTTCTATTAATAGCAATATTGAAAATGGTTTGATTCATAGTTATATCGATTGTGATAGTGACGTAATTTTGTAAGCAAGGAAAGATTCTCATCGCCTAGGTTTCAATTGGACAGAAACTTGGAATCATGTGATTTGAATTATATGATGTATGAAGATCTTAGTACATGGGAAAATGGAGACTAATTCCTTGTTCACATATGTATGTGAGTCAAGTGAATGAATAAAGGTTCTAGTACACAATTGATGTGCACTGGTCAGATCCACCATAAAGGACGACAAAGTCTATTCGTCATGATTTACTGAAAGTCCCGTAAATATGGTTATGCTTACAAGATTAAGTGTAATTTTGAATCATTGAAAAAGTTTCAATGTATAGCAGAACGAGTAAGAAGAGCCAATTAGGCTCAAAGATAAAAGTTTCTTCAATCTGAAAGGGAAGGAGAGTACTTTAGTATCGTGTTTTATAATCATCCTAATGATTATGGAAACATGTCACAATTGATCCTCAAAGTACACCTTAGTGCATTTCCATGACTAAGAAGAGGTATCGAAAATTGTTGAAATGCTTAAATCAAGAAGGTGAGTCATACTTCATTCGAAAATCAAGTCTTAGAGTTATACTCCAAGACTGTGTCTTGATTGACATGTCCTAAATAGGTTTATAACACATCATAAAATGTGGAGTAGAAAATTTTTCTTACTCATGGACATTTGAGATTGGTAGTTGTGATGTTTTGGATAAAACAAAGACCAACTAAGACCGATTGTATGAAGTGTTTTTCTTGATAAGAATCCACACTAACTTTTGAATATTTGTTTGTCGAGGAATGTTTCTTGACAAGAGAATCTTATATGTCAAGAGGTCAGTGGGAGTCTTTATGATCTTGAATAAGAACTAATCAAGAATAAACCTAATGCTTATCACTAGCACACGACTTAAGGTTTGTAACCTATCGTGTTGACACATTCTTGTTTCTATGCCATTCCAATTAAGTTGACTATGCATATGCATCCTACGAGTTCTCATTTGACTGTGTAAGGCAAAGCACCTTGATCAGTGAAAATTTCATTGGTCAGTGAGGGTGAGCTGATCAATTACTTGGAAGTAATGATAGGCCGTTGTGCTATCAAATGGCAAGAAATTAAGATAAAAAAGTTCAGTCTATATGAGTTTGGATTTTTCATAAACCTTGTTGTATGATAGGGGTTGGAAATGACAAATTCACATGGATAGGAACACATACACCATAAAAATCTAAGTGGTAAGAGGTTTCTCTCTACTTCATGAAAATGATTGTGAGGAAACACTTATATGAGTAGTTTTTAAAGGATTAGAGTAAGCAGTTGTGATAATTGTGTTCTCAAATTCGAGTATGATTACGACATTCCTCTTCAAGGTTCGAATTATGAGAAACAAAAAAGTTTTGTACATTTTGGACTTGTCACTATAAGTTCTGAAAAGAGTGAGACACACACATGAGTTGTCTAATGAATGGTGTATGAACTTGATAAGCGTAGATTAAGGCTTATCGAAGCATCTCGTATCATAAATCTGAACTTTAGTAAGAAAGTCAATAAGTATTGATTTCTAGAAGTCCATCTGATTTCTAGGTACTTATCAAAGCTAGTGGGAGCATAAGTGTTATTCTTGTAAGTATGTAATCATTATGCTAGTGGGCGCACAATTATCACATTGAGTGTTGCAAGTTAACAATGCTATATATATAGGAAACAAAGTTCTAATTTGCAAAGTTGCAGAGTTTGAAAAGTTGTCTTGCTATAGTAGGATTTAAGGGAGAAGATACCCGTACTTCATTTCAAATCTAAAAGCTTAGATTTAAATTTTAATGGAACTTAGCCATTGATATATATGAATGTCGTGTTGAAATGTTTCAACATTTGAAATTATATATATGGAAATATTATAGCAAGAGAATGGTCTAGTGTCATGTCTTTACTTGAGACATTATGAATCTTATCCCATATGCTTCGGATATAATATCGATTGCATATGCTATAAAATTCGCCTGTTCTGATTTTAACAAATGCCTAGCGCATTAAGTGGGAAAAAGGAACATAACTTGATATGCCTAAAAATGTTAAACAACTGTTAAGGACAATCTAAGGTTCACCGAAGACTGGTTGCTTGTGAACAGTTGGAGGTATAGTAATTGATGGACCATATTGATATAATTCAAAATAGATAGGATTCTATTTAGAATAGATAGTATGGAAATGTTTCCATAATGGGAGTTGGATATTAAGAATCTTTGTGTGAGTTAGAAACTTTAATGCAAGAAGGATGTTCAAGGAATGCTCTTTGAACGTGAGACTTCAATTCCAGGGAATTGTCTTGTAACATTCTCAAATGGAATACTTTGTAATATCATTGGCCAAGTCTCTGTGACTATTTATCCTAGACATTACAAAAGGATCATTGCATGTAAGTTTAGACTCGAACAGATTCTAGTAGTGGAAAGAATCTAGTATTCTCACACTTGTGATAAGGATTAGGAAATTGTGAAACGAGCATCATTGGAATTGTGTTCAATTGATCTATTTCATAAGGAAAGGACCATAGGTGAACATAGTATGCATGCTTGGAGCATGGGCTAACTATTGTTTTAATTCAAGTATTAAATTGACTGTTTGAAACATTATACAATGAATAAGTTCTAATCAATATGGTGATTAAATAATAAGTGTTTTATTTATACTTAAAGTTTTGAGACCATATTTGATTTATTTATTCTTGTGTTTCACTTCGCATGTTTTACTTCCCAAATAATATGATTATTCAAACATCCGTAGTCGATCATACTTTCGAAGTAAGTAATGAGGTGAGACTGTCATGAATCTGACTATAGATTGTCTATGTGCTTAGACATGGCACAAGTTTGCTGCAGTGTTCATGAGTACTCCTGAAATAAGAATTTGAGTATTGGATTAAACCCACGCTCATTTGAATCACTTCATGGATTTTATCACGAGTGATTGTGAGACAATAATATCTTTTATTCTTGAAACGGAGAGATATGATTTGTTGTTTACAAGTCAGTTGCATTAAAGGTTCTAAAAAGCTCACCATGGGACCATCATGGCACGCCATGACTCCAAGGCTTGCGCCTGCCGCCAAGCTTTGCCAAAACGCCGCCTTAACGCATATATGTGTATAAAAATGAATAATAGTTGAAAATACATATAAAAATATTAATTATATAGAAATTTCCACCTTAAGTCACGCCTTACAAACGTCATGACTCGCCAAGGATCGGAAAAGCTTGAGGCATGACATTGCCGCCAAGTCACGCCTTACGTTATTTAGAACACTGGTTGCATATTGATAATACATAAATGCATCAGTAACTTGATGTTATAAAGCGTATTGTTATGTGTGATTTTATGAGTAAATAGTACAAGCATATGAGTTGAAGTTTATTCGTTCCTTTTACCCCAACAGGGATAAAAGCAATATATGTGGGCCCTTCGATGATTTAGTGATGACACCAGAAGCGCTTTGCCAAGCCTGGACTAAGTTGATGTGCTCAATTATAGTCAGTTGTCATAAATTGGAAATCGGGAAATAACACATGGACAGAGAGAATGATTATAATCCATGACTCATGTCCATACGATATTTTCTAGAATGGAGGAATATTTGATCCCTTATCTAAAAGATGCGTTGCTGAAAAGATCAGAGTTCTACAACGACTTTTGAGAGCTACGATTGCTAATAAAATTTTCAAGCTACATTGACAGTTATAGTTATTAAAGTTATCCAATTGGGAGACTGTTGGATTAGGTGTCTCAGCCCATAACTATAATTGGTATGTACTTGACCCGATAGTAGCATGGTCCTTTTGGGTTGCCTTCACCGGAGGAATTTGATAGGATGGATATTGGAGAAAAAGGTTATTTGTGATTTATTAATATATTATAGGAATAATATATTAATTGAGAAATCATATTATTTAATTGGTATTGATCAATAGTTAATTTGTAATTAATTTAGTGATCAAAAGAGACTGATTAAATTTACGGGGGCCGATTAGGTAAATCAGTAATACTTACAGTTTGGGTTAATGATCCATGTTGATTAGGGATGGGCTAAATCTATGTGAGAGTCCATGTATAGTTAGTCCAAAGGACCTACTGTCACACCCCCAAACCGGAACGACGAAAACGTTCGTGGGTGGAGGACTTCATGTGTAGTATCACAACAATTGCATAATAGTAATCAAAGTAAACACAACCATTACATTAAACATATATATAAAAAGGTATTTACATCTGTTTGATTCAAATTTATATACATCAAAAGTAGCAAAATAAAGACGAGAATTTATATGCTCCGTCTTCTCAAAAGTCTGTTGAAGTACCTGTCTACTGATTTCTTGAGAATACAAGCGATTTTGAAAAAGTATCAGCATTAAGCTGGTGAGTTCGTAAGAAGGTTTTCAGTGATGACAAATCCTATAAATTAATCTGAAAAAAAAGTGTATGCATGTTTCTCAAGAAAATCCAATATTTTTTAGCATGTAAGTTCTGTTTGAAAACCTTGGCTACCACCAGTATGTATAGTATGTTCTATTTGAAAACTCTGTCTACCACCAATATGTATACTACGTTCGATTTGAAAACCCTGGCTACGACCAGTATGCATAGTACATTATGTTTTGAAAATCCTGGCTACCACCAGTATGTATGGTAGTTTTATTAATTAAAATAAAACCATGTATCGTATCCCTGGAATCCTTTCAGTGCAATGTGTAATAGTTCTATTAAATAAAATAAAACTAATGAAGAATGAAATCCCATAAACAAGGGTTAGTTTATACTATTGTGAGTCGTATAACCATGCTTGATATGACTGATGACATCAGCGATGTTCTTCAGGCGTCGTACGATATGATATTTGTCACCCCAGGCATGCCTGCCTAACTATAGCTAAAAGTTTAGGTGTGGGATTGTCAGTCCCAAATAGATCTATTCACAAATCTTACGCTCTCCCTCGAGAAGGCTCTGGTTACACTAAATGTTGAGGATTGTACTAGTACCCCGAGGGGTACAAATGAAGAGTTTTCTCACAGTCCTTTATTAACTAGTTTACGTGTAGTTCTGTATCGTTTTCTCGTAATTGAAACCGTTTGTATACTTAGTAGAAGATTAATAATTATATTTATTATTATTTGGTATTATACTCTTGTTATCCGAAGGTAATAATGAATATCATAAACTAAAGTTGTCATAGTTTATATGTTTGCCCATGTAAATAATCTGGATCGGTAAAAACTGCGTAATGAATTCCCCAAACTATACCTGTTATAGTTTGCCTAAAATGTTATGTACTTGACTCGTGAATCGTTCTGAAAACTATAATTATGTTTTCAACTCGAAGGCATCCCTTATGCTCAACATATTAAAAAAGGGGTAAAATATCTAAATATTATATAAGAATGTGGAAATCATTTGACTGTATCAATTGCATAAGTTTTAAACTTGTTGAAATCCCTTTTTTTAGTTCAAAAATCATTTGTGTTTGGCTTGTATTCCCCCATGAGAAAGTTAAAAATCATAAAAGCGTACGGGTTTGAACTAACTGACAGTTGTGTGCAAGCGTCGAATCAACGAATTGGAAATGAAGACCCTCGAGTTGTCATATGTGGTACTTAACAGAATCCTAATAACAATTAAATACATATATGTATCTAAATTAGCGATTCCTTTAGATAATGTGTTAGAAAAACACTTGCTTTTGGTTATGAAATGTTACCAGGACTTGATTGAATCGGGGAAAATGGGTTTTCAGTCTAACTCACCAATTAGGAAGGGTTTGCGGTCGTGAAGGGGGCTTACGGCTGTGAACCACCTCTTGAAGGGTTTACTGCCGTCAACAACCTCTTGAAGGGTTTACGGCCGTGAACTGTTTGTGGTATTTGAAGATTTGATTATTTGAATGATGTACGGTCGTAAACTCAAGAATGATGATGTTGGGTTTGGTGAAAACGCATTTTAGATGCTCTAAAACAACCTTCGAAGGCGATTTCTTGATGATTTTTGGAAGAATTAAGGGTGTTTTGGGGTTTGCGGTCGAGAGGTAGAGAGAGAGAGAGAGAGAGAGAGAGAAAGAGAGAGAGAGAGAGAGAGAGAGAGAGAGAGAGAGAATGAGAGAGTTTTCGGCCAAGAAGGTTCAAATGAAGGTGAGGGTCCCGTATATATAGGTTGAGGGTATGGTCGGTGATGGGGTCCACCTGGCACCAGCCGTAAACGGCTTTACGGTCATAAATGGGTTTATGGTCGTGAACACCACACCAGCCAAAATCTGGTGATTTTGAAGGAATTTTTTTTCGCGCGATTTTGGGTTCTGACCTGTATATAAAATTTAATTATATAAAACTAGATGATTTTCCTAACCAAGGAATTTGACGGAAACTCAATAAAATCCAAAATTTAATAAAGATAATCGGCTAACGGTAACGGAGAAAGGTTCGGGTTGTCACACCTATCATATGGATCATTGGAATACCTAAAGGTTTACGTAAATTAGGGTTTTATGTATGAAACCCTAGGAATTCCACACTATAAATGTAGCTCCTAGCTTCCTAAAATCGTGCAATCTATTCAATAGAGAAACCATAGCCGTCTTTGGTGCCTCGTAACCTCTCTCTCATATTCCTCCATTTGCTTTTGATGTTTGTAACTAATTAGAGGTATCACACTTGAGGTACTAAGCTCTTGAAAGGCCCAGGATTAGAAGCTACAACAAAGAGGTATTCATCTAACAAGTTTTTATATTCTATATCTTCAATTGCATGCTTGCTAGGTTATATGCTTTGGATAAAAATTAAATTGCATGTATAACTTGAGAAAAATTAGATCCAAAGCATCTAGGGTTGTATGCACACCATAGGATTGTTATAGTGCTCAAAATCCCAACAGTATTATCTTTGGTTTAGTTCTCTATTATTGCTTGGGGTATATCATGAAGAATTGTTATTTGCCATTTTGCATGCCAAGAGTCATTGGTAGGTGATATTTTGCTGAGCGAGTTTTAGTTTCTTCGGTTGTTTTTCCAGTTTTTTGATTGGGTAAATTCAAGGGTATTGTTTGAAAGGTTTAAGGATGGATTAGATTGTTAGTTCTATAATGAATTTAGAGTTAAATCGTGTTACAATTTAATCGAGTAGGATCAGCAGTCGTCTATGGAAAAAAGCTCTGGGTCCAATCACTACCATTCCTAGGGAAGGAGTAGTAGCAAAAACATGGTGGTGGTGGTCGCATGATTTGTTTGGTCACTAGAAGCTCCAGGGGAAGTTATCGGGTATTGAGCTTATGATATTTGGGTAGTGTTCTTGCGGATTTTAGGAGTTGTGCGATCATCGAGATTGGCTAGTAATGGCACACTGGCGTTTGTAAACTCAGCTTGTCATTAGTCCGAGACGTAAGGTTGTGAGATGGATTGGAAATACATCAAATCTTGAGGACTAGAAAAGCGTAGTCGAATCCAAGTAGGGGATAATCTTTTGTTCTAAGATATTGTAGAAGAAAGGATATGCATGTTTCTTTGCACATCAGTAGTTTCGCACGGTAGGTATGTGGATGGATCCAGGTTGAGGGTTGTATTAGAGTCTTGTTGCTTGTTCTTGTTCGATGAAAGCTTTAGGTTTCGAAGCACGACTCGAACACCTGATTAGGATTCAGTCGAATGTGGGTTCGAATCAGGATGATTGTGGTTGATAGGGTAGTGGTGTGGTAAGACCATGGACCATAACCATGGCAGGATAGACATGTCTAAGATTACAGGGTGGTCACAGATATCATTGGAATGACAGATAGTATGGAAGCGTTGTATGTATGTGATGGGATCGTAGCATTCACTAGATTGAGGTAGACCATCATTAAGGTGGTCGTGAGTATAAAGGAGGATCAGCTCGTGCCTTGGACAAGGCGGACAGTGGAGTCCGGGAGCATCTCTCTCTATTATGGGAGGAGGACCAGGTCTGAGGCGAGGCCCATATGATTGTTGCAATGCAGGTGAGACCTGGTAGAGACCGGTTGGGTCAAGGAATTAGATTATTGCTTTAGTAGGATGATTATATGGCCAGGGAGTGGCATAGTGTGGTGTATAGGCTAGGTAGCCTCATCGGTTGGACTCTCAGGAACCTGGTGGTTGGACCAGGTATGAGACTTTTAGTCTTAAAGGTTGTTAGGGATTTTATATCCCAGTTTATTGGATGTAATGGATCAGGAGATTTCAGTTGAAATGTAAGTGTAAATCCTTTGATCTCTAGTTATGAGTTATGTACCGAGTCGGCTGTTGGTCGTGAATCTTATGATTATGTTTCAGATTGGTTCCTCCTACGTGTATGATAGAAAAGTCATAGGATATCAGAATTCTAGTAGTATCATAATTGATCGGCCGTAATGGTATCAATGATTTGTTCAGCACTAGAAGGTTTTGATCAGAGTGTTGGTCATCGGGAGGGTTGTAAGGAGTGATTTCGAGGATAAAACATAATTTAAGTGGGGGAGAGTTGTAACGCCCTGTTCCAAATTGTTTCCTAATGCGTGGTGGAGACTCGAGGACCAAGTATCATCAGGCTTAGGGCATTTTAGGGAAATAGATTTAGACCTATTTGGGAGTGCATAATGTAATTTTGATGATCCGGTAGTTCGGTTTGTGTTTTAGAGCCAGTCGATATTTCAGTAAAGTGTCAGTATGGGTCTTTATGGAAATTAGATTTTTGTTCGATAGGTTTTAAGGCGAGTACGAGTTTATAGAAGTGTAGAGCCTCTCATTACCTCTTCATGGATATAAGGATCGTCGGAAACAGAATCATAACAAAGTTATGGCCTTCAGAAGTTTTGTGATTTTTGGGTTTAATCATGTATGCATGGCGTACTAGTGAGGAGGCTAGTATGTTGGGCGTACTCCAGTCAGACCCAAACCATAATTTCGGGTCTTGGATCCTATTTAAGCTCCTTAACTCACCAGCAAACCTTATTATCTTCAGCCTCCACCCCCCTAAACCTTAAAAACAAAACCCTAGCCCCCATTTGAGAGGTTTTTGAGCCTTTGGTGATATTTTAAGCTTTTTGGTGTTCATAGAAGAAGAAGTAACTTCTTAGAGAAGTGTAGGATTGCTTGGAGGTTTTGGATCCAGGCCTGTTGCATCTTGATCTACATTTTAGAGGTATAAAGTTTCTATCTTGATAACTCTAGGTGTTAGAATTAGTTTAAGGAGTAATTTGGGATCTTTTTGGTCCTTAGAGCCATCCTTGTTAGTATGAGCTACTCTAAGAGCTTAGAATGATAGATCTTGGACTTTAGGATGTCCCTTGTTCATAAAAATTCCATCTTGAAGAGTTATTATTGTGTACAAATGAGTTAGGGGGATTATTATTGATTTTATTAAGCTTTTAGTCCTATTCATCCTTGCAAAGGAGTAAAGTGTCCAACTTTATGTGTTTAGACATCTGATTAGTGTCATATCCAAGTTTGGAAGTCATTGTCTTAACCATTAAGAGCTTATTTAAATTTTTGGAACCTGGAAGAGTACTCTAGGCGTATGCAAGTGTACACTTAGCGTAATGCTAATTTTCTGCATCAGGGACTTGTACTATATGCTTAGAGGGTGAGTATACAGGGCGTACCATTCTGGTACGCGAGGCGTACTCCCCATCTGGTCATTTTGGGCTTTTTGAGTTTAGGCCTTGTTAGGCCATTGGGCTTCTAACTTTGGGCCATGGATGGTCTTAGGGTTTTCTTAGAATTAGGTCCATGATGGTTCCGGTGCCTAAACGGGTTATTGGGCCATAAATGGCTTTTGCTGCTTTTTATTTGGGCTTTGGTTTTCCATTTTGGGTTTTGGGCTTTCTATGCATTTTGGGTTGGGCATTGGTTATGGAACAAGTAAGAAAAGCTAAAATGGTCTTTTACCCTTTAGCAAGTTGATTTATGGAGTGAGCCTCATATTTTGGGTTATCAGGTTAATTATTGATTAATATTACATTCATTGTTAGTTGGCGTGAGGTTATCCAGTTCAGCAGTCCGAGCAGTTATTTGATTATCAGAGGGTTGAGTTGAGTCTCCTCACTATACTCGTAGGTCGAAAGCACCAATGCTGACATGTTAGGTTTTGTTATGCTAGTTGTCTTTATGAATCTTGCATGGTCTGTTGGGTGAGGCCCCTTTATATGCTGGGCTTGGCCCATTGTATGATGGGCTAGGCCCATTTGTATGTTGGGATAGGCCCAAGGAATAGGAAAGGCTAGATCTATTGTATGTTATGTAGGTGCTAACTATCTTTGTGAGTTGTACATTTATATGATCGGGCTAGGCCCATAGGTTTGGCAGGGATAGGCCCATTATGGTGGGCTAGGCCCAATATGCAGGCTAGGCCTAACGTGAGGACTAGGCATAATGGTATGTATGGTATCTAGTATTTTGGGGAACTCACTATGCTTTGTGCTTACAGTTTTTATGCTTATGGTTTCAGGTACTTCTGGTTAGAAAGGAAAGGGCCTAGTTTGATCTCAGCACATCCACCCATGTTTCCGCATCATGATGATTTTGAGATTGTACTCTGATAACTGTTTTCTTATAAAAGTACTTCTGAATATTTGGATAAGTAATTATTGAATCTTCACTTAAAGATAATAAATGTTTTGGTTGAATTAAAAATGAAATTTTTACCTCATAATTTTAGGTCGTTACACTACCAGTACATTCTCATCTTTAATTTATTTTGTTAGATATGAAATAACAAAACCTTTTCAGTGAAAATGAATAGTCTTCAAATATTCAATTTTTCTTTCTATAGCAGCTTCATCATGTTTGAAGAGATACATATGGATCATAAGTTATTTTATGTTGTTTGTTTTGTCAAACTTTATTTTACAAATATGGAAACATCCATAGAAACATTTTTGTTTTTGAGGTTTTGGGTATCTGGTTTTGTGGGTAGATGACAAGGTAGATGAAGTTATCATAAAGTGTGGAAGTCAAGTTTGCTTATGGAGCATTCTAAAGCGGAATTTTTATGTTGAATTTACATATGTCAAAGTGGTAGATCTTGTCTGAAGACATTTCATACCAAAGTATGCAAACAGTTTGTGTTTATGAATAACAATTATTAATGTTCAACAATTCCTTATTGAAATTCGTGTCAACAATTGCTACATCAAGCTATAGTTCTTGAGTTACTTCAACTACGATGTGCCTCCCACTTGCTTTTTCATTAGAATCTTACTTTATGACAAATCAGTTTTCATAGGAATAAGAAGACTTATTGTTGGTAGTTTTGTATAAAATAATCTAAGCAACCTTTTAGAATAGTTTACAACTATGTATTCAGTAGATTTTGTATCTTCAATCTTTAGTCTAACATAGGCCTCAAATCCATAAAACATTATATATGATTAGAATGGAGCCTTTCCATACTAAGGTTTATAAAGTGTTTTATCTACTTATTAGTTGGTGTTTGTACTCAAAGTACAAGTAATAGTGATGAAGGCATAATACCTAAAAAAAGGAAGATAATTTCCCACTAGAAAGTAAGCCATATCTAGTAATGTTGAATTCATCCTTTATTATCATGAAGGCCTTAGATGGTTCTATTGATCTGTATCTCTACTTTATATTTGAAAACTTCAACAAGGGTTTCACAATTATCTTTTAACATGTGAAATATAATTACAACAACTATAGTTGTTAATAGAGTTGATTATGTATCTTGAACAAAATCTAGATGTTTATTAGAAAGGAAGTCATACAAAATAGTATATTGTTGCTTAATAATTATTTTCTTTATTGTTTAGTGAAAATATCAATAGTAATATTTTATATACAATAAAGATTCACTTATGTAACAATTGGTATAATTTGCTCAGAGTTCGGCGGTCAAACCAACACAACTACTATGTGTTTAGCACTAATTGTGTGTAATTTTATGTTGATAATGTATATTAAGGGTATATATTCATAATTAGTTTCAAAGCATCTCAAGCTGCTCAAACAATCAATTGTTGATGATCGAATCGATAATCACCAAAAATTAATTCTATTTGTGACTTTAAAAATATTTTTTTATTAAGTATCTTTCAGAATTATAGAGAAGTTGTGTACTGTTTCGTTTGGAATAGCTACGAACCTTGTAAGTCACATTTGAGCATGTTTTGAACTTAGAATATGGTATATAATTTTATTACATTTTTAATATCTAGCAACATCATATATCAAATCCGTAGCAATTAATCACAGAACTTTAAACGCTTTTTCCCGAAGTTTGGTATATCAAAATTATTTCGTCTACATTTTTGGAATCACCAGGACAAGGACAACAAGTAGGCACATTCAGAAGAATTTCACGAGAGGATACGATGACACAAGAATCGAGAAATGGAGTATCGTCATATAAAGAGTTATACATGTGTTTTATGTCCGAATATCTTATAAAATTCTGCATTAACTTTGTCAATAAATGCAGAAGAGGGCTTCAAATGGAAGCTACACTATTCTCTCTACAATAATTCACATCAAATCTCCCCCTCTATCTTCGATTCCTACATCTTCTTTTTGGGCTCTCAGGTGAGACCCACCACCAATGATGGTGTCTCCGACCATCATAGAAGAGACCGGATGGAAAAGAAATTCCGGTTTAAAGAGAACGAAGACCGAAAAATGGGAAGATCGTTAAGCTGCAATAAATACTAGCGACTAATTCTAGACCGACACAAGTGAACAGAGACTGTAGGCTCACTTAAAGAAGAAAGAATGGACCGAAAAATTCATAGCAATACTGGTGTTAAAATTCGAAAGTGTTGCAAGAAATGACATAAAATGCAGGTGCGTCAACTGTTTGTGAGCAAGTTAGTATCACACTCCAGTGTCCAAAATCGTCGGAAAAAAAACTACACTTCATGGTCAACTTTGGTTAAAAATGTGTTGAGAGCACATGGCCTTTGGAAGACGGTACACGGAAAAGATAAGGATAAGAAAAGAAACTATACTACAAAAGCTATAATTTATCCCACTCTCCCGGAAGATGTTCTTTTGCAGGTTGCTAAATATAAGGATGCACAAGATGTTTGGGACTCCATTAAGATTCGGTATTTAGGTAGTGAACGGGTACAAAAGGCAAGGTTGCAAACATTAAGGGGTGAATTGGAGAGGCTGAAAATGAAGGACGATGAGACAATCAATGATTTTTGGGAAAGATAATTGGTATAGTTGAGAAGTTCAAAAGTCTTGGTTCATCTCTTGATGAAGAAGCGACTGTTATAAAATTCCTCAATTCCGTTCCGAAAAAGTATTTGCCAACTGTAGCTTCTATTGAACAGTACTCCGACATAGAAAGTGTGCCATTGGAAGAGGCGGTAGGAAGGCTAAAAGCCTATGAAGATAGGCTCAAAATCCATGATGAAAAAGAAAAAGAGCGAGATCAACTCTATATGGCAAGTGAAGAAAGGCATGGTGAAAGTAATGGATATGGAAGAGGAAATGGAGGTAACTATGAAAGAGGTGGAAGAGGCTGAGGAATAGGATAAAGTTGAGGGAAAAAAAGTGGAATTCGGTGCTATGATTGTGGAGATTTTGGGCACTTTAGCTATGAATGTACAAAGTGGAAAGACAAAGACAATGAAGCAAATTTGGTCCAAGAGGAAGACCAAGCTTTGCTATAATGGGTCAAGATCATCAAGATTAAGGGGTGAATGTTGGATGATCTTGATGGGTATTGGTTAATGTTAGAATTTGTTTAATTTACCTATTTTGAATAAATGGTGTTTGACTAGTTCATGGGAAGTGCATATATACATGGGTGTACTAGGTCTTTAAAGATATCTATTCTCTAGGAATAGTTAGTTTAGCTTTAGGGTGTTATCTTCATGTACATGCTATTTAAAGCCTTAGTTGTTTTGCTGAATAAGATGTGTGCGTGTAGTTTTGTTTATTCCAAAATGTGACAACCGTAAATTTCCGGTCAAGTCAAAGTCAACTAAAGTCAACAAGTCAAACCGGTCGACTCAATTAGCCCGTGGGTTCTAAGGCTTACGTTAGGTAATTACTTCACAACTCGCTATTCTAATGAGAGATCATATATCGAAAAGTACGTACATCTAGATCTCCTTAACCTAAAACTGTGGTAAGTCGCAAACCAAACCGATAAAACAATGTTGCATACTCATCGGGAGTGTGTAAGATCCTTAAACAAGGCTTAACGGGGTTTACGGACCTTGCATTGCGAAGCCGGACACTCGTAACTGTCACACACGAAACCTCACTCAATCATTTTCACTCTATCTCTCTTTATCGAGAATCTCTCCCAAATCTCTCTTTGAATGAGAAATCTCTCCAAGTATGTGAAATCTCTCCCAAATCTCTCCAAGAATGCGAAATCTCTCCCAAATCTCTCTTTGTATGAGAAATCTCTCTAAGTATGTGAAATCTCTCCCAAATCTCTACAAGAATGCAAAATCTCTCCCAAGTCTCTCTTTGTATGAGAAATCTCTCCGAGTATGTGAAATCTCTCCCAAATCTCTCCAAGAATGCAAAATCTCTCCCAAATCTCTCTTTGTATGAGAAATCTCTCCAAGTATGTGAAATTTATCCCAAATCTCTCCAACAATGCGAAATCTCTCCCAAATCTCTCTTTGTATGGGAAATCTCTCCAAGATTGTAAAATCTCTCCCGAAACCTCTCTTGAAATTTTTATAATCACTTGGGGCATCCCGATACTTGGCTTGATAAGGAATCACTCAAAGAAGGGAAAATCCTTGGAAATTAGCCTCTTAGGGCCGAAGCCTCTCTATAGGGGCCAAAACCCTCCTTGAACCGGAGTCTTCTTGAGGATCCGCGGTCACCTAGCCGCAGCCAGCAGCCGCAGCCAGCAAGCCACAGCCCGCAAGCCGCAGCCAGCAACCGCAGCCGCAGGGAGCAGCCCGCATCCGAGGTTTGCTTCTGGTTCTCCTAGCTTCGGACCGCATCGCCTCCTTCCTTCATCCGCGGCTAAGCTTCCCTCCTCCTCGAACCGCACCCAGGCGACTAAGCCACTTCGGTTCTTGACTGCTAAGCCGAGACCTCGCCCAGAACTTTGGATTTTCACACATTTCACCCAGTTTTTGACTAATCTCCGTTTTAAGTCCGTTTTTAATTATTTTAACGTGGGATTTTCTACAGAACTAATATTTTAACATATAAGACCCTAAATAATAATAATTTGGGCATATTTTCATGAAAATATTTATTTTAGAATAAAATCTTTTAAGTGAGATCTTGAGGTGGAGTGTGAATGTTGCCATAATATTTGGCACAAACCACCACCCCATGCCCATTCATTTGACCAATCGTTGTACTCCTCTCTACTCCTAGTCACCACAAGGCCTTACCCCACTCATTGTCCCAGCAAACTCACGTCCAAAAAGAGCTGGAGAACCCTCTTTCACTCTTCACTTCACACATTTCCCTCACTTTCACCAAGAAGATCAAACACCTTTTCTCTCCAACTTCCTCCCACAAATTCGAGATTCCCAAGGCATTTTCCAGCTTTTCTCCTTCATTTTAGTAACGTCATCATTCTCTATGATTATTACACATCCCTTTGTCCCAAATCATTGATCCCTTACACAAACATTATCACATTCTTGTTAGATCTTCAAATCTTCAAGTGATTCTTCAAGTGTTCTTGAGTTGAACACTTCTCTTCTTCAACACTCATCTACTGAAACCACTCAAGGTGAGTTCATACCCTACATTTTCATGTTTTCTTCAGTTTTTAGGGGGGGATACAAGTTAAAACACCAAGTACATAACTAAACTTTTCTAACAGCTTTCATCAGAAAAGTTGGACTCCATTCACGGACTGTTTTGGACAACTTAAACATTTTTGTTTTCCAAACTGTTTTAGGTGTAAGTAGCCCCAGTTCTTAGATTTAAAATGAAAACTTGCACATCTCCATACGATTTTTCTACAATTTATGGTGATTTTTACAAAACTGCCTATCGTTTCAAACACCAATCCGGACTAGTATGTGATTATGGACCTTTTCACCCAAGTTGGAGGTCATTAAAAATTATGAGTAAACTAGACACATTTTGGGAACTCTCAGAATTTACAGATTTAGTTTTCTACTTCGTATGATTTTTCTACTACTTTTCTAAAACAGCGCAGAAAGGTTAATAATTAGTTAACAACTTATAACTTTCATAACACTTTGTATTATGTTGAGCAAAGTGTATAACAATAAGTTCTAAATATTGAATGTGTTTCCTTTTTAGTTTATCATCATAAAATGAAACCTAGTCATTCATGATAAGAATATTCATTCATTTAGAACACGTATATTAATCTATAATAAGTATAGTTTATGGATTCATAACACAATTGCGTTTTCATAAAAGAGTTCTTATACATTACGAACGTTTTGGATAAACTATAATAGGTATGGTTTATGTTTCTATTAACACAACAAACACATTTCGAAAGGTTTTATTCCCACAGAAAAAGGTTTTACACTCACGCACACCACACGTAAACTTGTTAACCTAAATTGTGAGACAATCTCTTTCCGTACGTCCGAGTGCGGGATCTAAATTCCTGGTAGTTATAATCAAAGTCTCTTGGAGGGAGAACGTGATAGTTGTGTATAGATATATATTAGGTTTGACACCCCACACCTGAGCTGCATGCAACATCTAGACTGGCAGGTCTGTGGTGACAAGTGTCATTTCAGTTTCGTGACGCCTGAGAAACGTCGTGGCAGGTTCATTCAGTCATTAGTATTGTTATAGGGCTCACATAAGGATTTAACAACATAAAGTTTACGGGGATTTTCATAAATAAAAAGGGGTTTTATGTCGATTTAAAATCACTTTTTATATCAATAATTACATATATTATGGTATATTTTCAGTCTTGGTATTTAAGACTACACATCATTCATTACGGGATTTTTCTCAAATCAGAAAGGGTTTTACGCCAATTTAAAACCACATTTATATCTTTAAGTATGACAAATACTTTTTCATTTTCGGTCCTGGTATTTAGGACCACATAACTTTTATAAGGAAAATATTGGATTTTTCTTGGTAACATACATCTCTTTACAAAGATCAATTTTCAAACTCTTACTGTCAAAAGCTTATGAACTCACCAACCTTTGTGTTGACACTTTTCAAAACTACTTGTATTCTCAGGAATTCTGTGTAACAGGAAATCAACAACGTTGTGAGGATGGGACGATAAATCTTTAAACAATTCATTTTGTATCATAATGTAATTGATTTGAATCATGTAAACATATACTTTGGTGTAACTTTTTCAATTATATTTATGATGGTTGTATTTACTTTGAGCATTATTATACACGTTGTTGTGATACTATACATGAAGTCCTCCACCCCCGGACGTTTCCGCCATCCTTGGTTTGGGGGTGTGACAGATTGGTATCAGAGCATTGTTTATAGTGAACTCAGTATATCGAACCACATAAGTTATACAAACTATAAACGCATTGGGACTAAAGTCTCTGATTTAAGTTTTCAAAAACAATTATACTTTTAGAAATAAATAATTTCTTATTAAAAGTATACATGCATGCATACATATTAAGGTCAGCATCATTCTAGAACAAAACAAAAGTAACGATTGTTGAATATCACAGGTAAGCTCGGGGATGTATGGTCAGTCTTGGGAGTGGCATAGCCTGATCAACTATGCTGGTCTGAGGAGTGATTAACACATGCCCAAGAATGGTTGTGATATTGCAAGAAGTCTAAAAACTTACCAACACCACCACAGTGAGAACATTAGAACAGAACATGAGTTTAAAATACTATAGGAGTATTTTGTAATATCATAACTTATATGAAAACTAAATAGCTCCTTAATAATAGGTCTATAGTCCCTAAGTGGATACTCTGAGGTTATATATAACTTAGAAATCATAGACTTAGAATTTGTGGTCATTGCCTTACTTCCTTTTCCTTGTTTGGATGTGGACCTAGGGTAGGATCACTTATTCGAAGGTCTATCATATCTTTTATATGTAATTAGTATGCACTATGTCATTATAGAAGTAACTAATAAGGATCACCCCTATAAGTAATTAATTATAGAGTTAGATGCCTAGTAATTATCTCTTCCACTCTTATTCTCGCAAGTACAACATAGCAAGATCCTACTTACCGGGCGACCCCTATTTTCCCAATAAGAGAAATGGTGGATGGTTATGAGGAGAATCAGAAGTGGAACCGGAGGTAATCAATCCTCCATGCATAAAAAGGGTTTCAGCGAACCATTTCGACTACATTGAACATGTGCCCCATTGGACAATCATGATCGAGGGTTGAATGTCGACAGCAACGACAGCAACCACCATGTGGAGACCAACGAGGGTGCTATGACCTCAACCATGGTGGACCGACTGACAGAGCCCTCCCGGTGATGATCCAACAGATCGCGAACATCGGGGATTAAAACAGGTAGACTACAACCTGAGTTTGGAAACTGGGCGCTACTACAGACCCTACTGTCTCACGTACCCCAGACTCGGAAAGAGACTACTATTTCGAAGACCAACTCTCTGTTTAGGACCTTATCACCACTTGGGGAGAGGCAAGAGAGTAACAGGATAGACACACAACATTCAAAGAGAGGAGGATTGCAGCCAAGCATCGATTAACAGAGCTGCAAGGTGCATCGACTTTGCCTCAGGCATCGCAAGGGACGGATCGTCGTAAGTAGAGTTCATACCGCTCACAAGACCTTGTAAATTAGGTTCGTGAGTATGCGTTGGTGCTACTCTATTCTAGGCGTAAGAATGACACTGTGATTTAAGCGGTCATACTAAACGAGAGATCCAGTTGCTATCAAAACTTTTCCATGCACGGATGCGAGGTAAACCTACATCTAGGTCAAAAATTTTCGCCGAAACCAGAATTACTAGAGTCATATTAACAAGATGGGCTTAGGACATACCTAACAGACTCGAAGGTCTATTAAGTCTTAATCATACCACTAAGCATACATCAATTGGTCATAATAAGGACCTAGCATGGGTCAAGTTACAAGGTTTCACTTGGATACTGAACTACTAAAAATTCATGGGTTTACCATATAAAGACTCTCGTTATGAACTGTTTTCAGAACAACCTTAACAACCGAAATACATTATAAATTGAACAAAGATCGATAAACTTATTTAGAAAACTCGCGACGTATAGCCATTCTAAAGACTCCCTACCGTCTCTCCCCTTAACCCTTATGATTGAGGGGATGTTTTCTTCGTAAACCTATAGGGAGAGATCGTTCAGGCTCTAATACACTGGATCCCATCAAAACTCCTCAGCTAAGTGTGTTTGGACGAACATGATCCTAAGATGAGTAAATCTTAACGCCCGCACGAAACCTACTTATACCCACTACCATAAATCCGTCTCAGGAACGTTAGCAGAAACACTAGGAATAGTACAGTAATGTGCAAGAATTTATATATGTGCATATAAATCGTAAGGATGCACTTGAGATAATTAATTACACTCACGAAGTCGTTTTTCATCGTGAAACAGAGCTATGTCTTCACCAAGAGGCAACCAACCAACTAGCAAGGCGCCAACCCTGCAGATAGACTCTGCTACTTTTCAGGCTGCAGTCACGGCAGTCATGACAGCCGTCATGGCGCAATTCAATGCTAACAACGCCAGCAGAGATGGAAGCGGTATCGACAATACAGATTGTGGTAACAACCAGGAACACCAACGAATGCCTACCAACGAAGGCGCCTCAGGCGACAGACCTACGAATAAGAAGCGAAAGTTTTGGGACAAAAAGAAGTGTAACCTACCTCAAAAATCCGTTGGAAGAAAGCAATTCGTGGCTGCAACTTCCATTAAAACAACAGTCACGACACATACCTCGACACTAGCTATGGGGTCTGCCACCCAAACGCTGGCCAGACCATATAAGGGATCACTCCCAAAGTGTAACCAATGTGGCTTCCATCACAATGGAGCTTGCCGGGTTTTACACTGTAACAACTGCAACAGAAAAGGCATACTGTCCGTTTCTATAGGACCCCGACCCAGCATCTCCCTTTAATCACCAGCACCAAGGTAGGCCTAGTATGCTACTTATGCGGTGAAACCGGACACTTCAAGAGAGAGTGTCCAACCGAGAAGAATGACGGAGGAGTAGGAAGAGTGTGATGAACACACCCACAGGAGAAGCATGGAACCATATTAGGACTTTTGTAATGTTTCCAATGACAAAAATGTTTAATTACCATATGTTTGTAATGAATTTGGTATGCTTGTTAAAGTCACCGTCTTTCTAAAAAAAGTAGTTAAAATACTCTCTCATTCAAATCAAACCAATGACATTCATATATGACCTTAGAATCATTACCTGTAAGATGTGATGACCTTGTACATACATCGGGGCTAATTATAATCAAAATACTAAAGTCTTGAAACAAAGAATTCCATCCTGACTCCTATACCATGTCTAGTAGTAGGAAGTGAGTGGGGCCACCCACTCGACGATTTCACCAACATCAAATTTCATACGACGTTCATATACCGCTCGATCGTAGGGAGACCTGTCAGGGATCATGATATCAAGTATCATTACTGGCTATCGAAACACACCTACTACCAGTGCTAGACACTGTGGTATGAATCATCTATAGTAATAATAATATCAAACAAAACGGCACACCCTGAAAAGAAACACAAGATACTCTATCACTCTAGAGATCTCTTCTTATGAATACAACTTAACACATGTTATCTAAAAGGATATTGTTGTCATCATCCAATTTTGATTGATATAGACCTCATTTTCCCGATTTAACGACTACAAAAGGACCCTTCACCTAACCTGTAACAACCCGAAGTTGTTCATCGCCAAAAACCCCATTCTACCCGTAAAGATTCACCGTTTACCAATTTGACCCGATTTCGTTTGAGGCTAAATGGTTTAAACTTATATGTTTATTATAATCTAATGAGTGTCCAAACCCCTTAGGAACTCATGAAATTAGCCCAAAATAGTTATTTCAAAATTTTTTGAAACGTTCCCGCCTAGTAACGGAAACTTAATCGGGTGCGACCAAAAGCCCCGTTTAATGCCGGTATCGGGTAGAATTCCACCGTGTCCAAGTTTTGCAACCTATATAAACATGTTAAACCTTTCATTTGAAGCTTTTGCTTCCTCTCTCTACTCTCTCTCTAACCTCTCTCCTAAATCTAAGTTCAAGGGTCCAAAACTCAATTTTAAGGCTTCAAATCTCTAAGGTACCTTCCTAAACTCATCGTATAGCATATTTGACCTTCAAATTCGGGATTAAAACATGAAATAAGGCCCTGTATATGTGTTTACGGCCCAGGAAGGAGCTTAGGCCGTAAACACATAGTTAGGGGGTTTTTTAAGCCCTAAAACCCTTCCTACACCCCAACAAGACATAGATATGACTTCTAGAATTTTGGTTTTAGCCTTGGAACACTTTAAACATAAAACTTGAGGGACATATGAGAGTTTACGGCCAAGGCTTATGCTTGGGCCGTAAACCCTTCATATTTGGGGAGTAAACTCCTCTAAAAGTGTTAGAATGTCACTTTAACACCCCTAAAGCCTTAGAATAAATTCTAGAAGTGTATGCAAACAAGTTTTAGACCTTCAAACATAATAAATCTCACCTCAAGAGAGTTCACGGCCATGAGGGAGGTCTCATGGGCCGTAAACTCCAAAACACATCAAAAGTCCCTTAAAAATTCATGTAAGGCCTTGGAACAATTTTAGGAATCACATGTTATTTATTTGGAGTCATTAAAACACTTATTCAAGGGTGCATAGGAGTTTACGGCCGTAAGCTCCATACTAAGGCCGTAAACTCCCTTAAGTATGGTCATTGGTGTTTTAAAATTAATTCCAAGCCCTTAAACCAACCCTAGAATTTTCCCTTTAAGTGTTTTAAGTCACTTTGCACCATAAACCACCCCACCATGAGTTTACGACCGTAAACTCATGGGGAATGGGTGTTATGGGCCGAAAAATCATGTATGAGTTTACTCTTGAAGAGTAAAATCCATTTCCCGGTCATTCAAGTCCTTAAACGCCACCCGGGTCCCTCCAAACACTTGCAATGGGGTGTTTCCGCGACTAAAAGAGTTTGTCCCTAACAATTAAATAATCCAAGTCCTAATTAGATACAAATGTGTATCTTTTCATTATACATAGGAACATCGTGCGTTTGCAAGTCCCGGACCAACGTTTAACATCCGAAATCGTCACATTTCTCGTCCGGTGAGTTCATACCCCTACGCTTTCTCCGTGTTTTTCAATGTTTTCAGGGGGGGGGGGAATAGAAGCAAACTATAACTGTTTTCGAATTATAACATTGATGTGTTTCAAATAATATCTGGCAAACTTATAATTACTTTTACTCCTTATGTATTATGCTGAGCATAAGAGATGATTTATCAACTACAACTAAATGAATTTTAGTTAAGGAAATAACCAAACTAATCAAATTATTATGGGAATAATTTGGGGTTCTTTAGATCTTGTTTTATCATGTACTAATATGTATATAAAGTTATTAGATAAACTATGTCTGATTCAGTTTATCTCCGTTTCATTTGAATATATTTGCAGATAGCTTCATTGTATGTATCTATATTCACTATATTATGTTTCATAATCTTTTATATGTTTGATATCGTATGAGAACCCTGTGAATAGTTTAGTACTAGCTTGTGAGTTCGACACTACCCTTTATGGATGATAAGTAAATCCTCCCCGGAAGTGTAACCAGAGTCTCCTGGAGGGAGAGCGAGGAATTTGTGAATAGATCTATTCAGGACTGACAATCCCACACCTTAACTGCTAGCTAAAGTTAGGCGGGCACGCCTGGGGTGACAAATTCTGGATATCGTCCGACGACTGACAAACGTCAAGGAGGTCTCGTTGTCGTATCAGCATGGTTACCCGACTCACAATACGTATTAATATAAGTTTATTCACGACTTTGGTTTTGGATTTGATTTTATATCAATCTTCTATCTTTAGATCTTATATCTAGTACGGGATGGTAATCCCATGGTTTTTGGTCTATAGGTTTCATATCTATTGCAGGATGTTATTCCTATGGTTAGAATCTATATCTAGTTCGGGATAGTAATCCCATGGTTTTATCAAAATATCTTATATCTAGTTCGGGATAGTGATCCCATGGTTTTATCAAACTATCTTGTGTCTAGTCCGGGATGGTAGGCCCATGGTTTTCAGTCTATATTTTCAAGTATATGAAACTATCTTGTATCTAGTCCGGGATGATAGTCCCAAGATTCTCAATATATAGTTTTGTGTATTAAACTATATTATGTGATATTAAATCAGACTTGTATTTAGGAAAACATGGGATTTTCCTGGGGTAACATATATCGCGTAATTGAACTGTAATGAAAGATAACTAAACTGTTTTACATAAGAAAATATGGGATTTTCTTGGATAACAAACCTTTTCGGAAAACTAAAGGAAACCGGTACATTTTTCAAAAAACAAACATCTTATGAACTCACCAGCTTTATGCTGATTTTCAAACCGCTTGTATTCTCAGGTCCACGTTAGACAGGTACCCGACGATATCTTTTGGTGAAGACGGAGTGCTCAGAAGACTCGTCTCTACTTTTGTTCATATGATATATGTATAACACTTGTACAATTTACTTTTGAACCTAATGTAAACTTTCAAATATATGTAATGTAATGGTTGTTTACTGTGATTACTATGTGCATTGGATTTGATACTCAACGTGGAGTCAACCCCGGAAATGTTTCCGCCTTTGGTTTTCGGGGTGTGACAGATTGGCATCAGATCCCTTGTTTATAGTGAACGGAGTATACCAAACCTTACATGGTATAAAACTATAAACATTAAGGGGCCTAAGTGCTTTGAACTAAAAGTATCGTTCAAAATATAAGTATTTTCAAAAGTATACAAGTATACCGAGCCGTCGAGATCCATAACTACAAGTAGAACAAAACATAAGTAAATGGGTGTTGTACGCTGCGGTTACACCTGGGCAGTTATGTATTCGTGTCTAGGGTCAATATAGCCTGGCCAACTATATTCATTCGAGACACGGCCAACATGTGCTTGGGAGTGACTGTGGTACGCAGCATATCTAAAACTTACCCAATACCCCAAACAACGAGTCGTCGTTGCAGTGAATCATGAAATACTATGGGAGTATTTCTCGAGTAAATCCTTTGTAGAAAGTCCTCGTATACGCGTTGTTCCTTGATCATTCCTCTAGCGATAAAATGTTCTGTCTTGATAACTCTTTCCTACTTTATCGCTTAATACGGTGCTATATCTGTCTTGATGAGATATTCCCTATTCCATATCTCTTGATTCAATTCAGAGGACTTATGATCCTCTCTTTCCTGATCTTTTTAGATCACGATGCCTCCAAGAAAGAGACCCAGCTCAAAGAACACCAACAACCCTCCGCCACCACCTCCTCCTGAATTTGACCCTGTGATGTTCCAGGCAGCTGTCAATGCCGTGTTGGCAGCTGCTATGTCTCAAAGGAACTCGGATGGTTCCGGTGGTACTCAAACCCAAAACCAAGAGAACCGTCAGGGACACCGAAAAGAGGGTTCCTATAAAGACTTCATGAATGCGAAACCCACATCCTTTGATGGCACCGGAGGTGTCATTTCCCTCACTCGATGGTTCGAGAAAATCGAATCAATCTTTGAGATATGTGCCTGTTCGGAGTCAGACAAAGTAAAGTTCGCCGCCTGCACCTTTCTTGACAAAGCCCTGACTTGGTGGAACGGCCGAGTCAAATCCTTAATTCTACCTGTAGCGAATGATATGGCTTGGGAAGCTATGAACGAGCTTCTACTCACAGAGTATTGCCCTCTGGGCGAAATTCAGAAGCTAGAACACGAACTATGGAACCTAAAGATGAAGGGTTCCGACATAGCCTCTTATACTTCAAGATTCGATGATCTGGCGTTACTCTGTCCGGGAATGGTTACCCGGAGAGTAAAAAGATTGAGAGGTTCATCTGGGGGTTGACCTAGCCAACCAAAGGGAATGTCTTGGCTGCGAAGCCAGACACCTATGACAGTGCTAAATGCCTTGCGCAAATCCTAATTAATCACGAAGACAGTTCTGATGAGGAGGCTACCACTCCCGAGCCAGTCACCAGTGGAGGTGGAAGCAAAAAGAAATTTTGGAGCAAGCGGAAGGCTCAGCGCACGCAAGGGTCTTCTAAGAAACAACAAACAGTAGCAGTCCATGCTACTACTGCCCCTATTGCTGTTTTGACTGTCGGTTCCACGACCCAAACTCCTACCAATGGATACACTGGTACCCTTCCTTGGTGTGGTAAGTGCAGCTACCATCACCGCATTCCTGGTCCATGTCGCGAAAGGATCTGTGACAACTGTGGCAAGAAGGGCCATCTTGCTCGAACCTATAGAAAACCAGTCAAATCAACAAACCAAGCATCCGGAACGGGAATCAGTCCAGCCTGCTATAGTTGTGGCGAAGTAGGGCACTTCAAAAGAAATTTCCCAAAGCAGCAACAACTGGCAGCACCAGAAGAGTCCTAGCAGTAGGACGAGAGGAGACAACCGCTGATCCCACTGTCGCCGCAGGTATACTCCTCTTTGACAACTCTTATACCTGCAACTCTTTTCGATTCTAGTACCAGAAGGGAAACTTGTTATCTATCCATTCGAACAATTTCTAAACTTAATCCTTCGTTTGTAATCGAAATTGTGTACCGTCGAGACGACTAACTAGAGGAATAAGAGAACGCTAACTTCGTACCTATAGATTGTATTCTCAATCCGGAGGATTATTCTGTTCCACTCGATTTAATGGGAAACTTTTCGCGAAATGCTTTGATGCTATGTTCGACATGAAATGACCGAGTCTCATTCATGTTGTTATCCTTGGTTTTGTAAGGGTCGCCCGTCTAAATCTTTCCCCCGACCCGACTCTCGTGATCTTCGGTATCAAACCTTCGTATCATTTCATAAAGCTCAAAAGTTTTCCCGATAGGAATTGTCGTGCATCCCTCGTTTCTGAGATCATCAGGAAACGAGAAGTCTGCAGCTCTTTTCCCTAAATGTCTTTCCCGAAGGATTCTCAAGAACTCTTTCCAAACGTCTAGTCTAGTCTCGCACCGGTCTAATTCCCCGAACTACCTTGTCACCAAATGTCAGCGATAGTAACATGTCCAATACGGTGACCAAGAATTGATATGATCACTACGAGTTAGTAGTGGTACCCTTCGGTCAAATCTTTTTCCCTTGATCATGTAGCCAAGCAAAGCTGTCATACCGTTGAACCTTTCCAACATCTAAGGCGATATGGAATTATTCAGAACCGAAAATACCCGTAGAAACCTGTCAATTCATGGGTCCCATCGACTAATATCGCAGTCTTACCAATAAATTTCTTCTAAAGCCATCAAACCCTTAGCTACCCGGCTCCTTGAAGATATGCTTTCCTGTTGGAGCGTATGTTCTGTTGATGGCTCTATCCCAGAAAAGCATGATATGCTTTGAGAAGTGTGAAATACTTCCCTCGTGATACATTAGACCCTTCGTGATCCTCATAGAATCGATTTCGTATCCTTCCAACTTCGGCTACCCTCAGAACTTAGTAACATCCATCCGGTACTGCACGTCTCGAAACCTTAGAAGTATCGACCCAACGAAACCCTAGTGATTCCTTTGAGGAAACCAAAGTTGTCCAGGGTTGAAAATTCCATGAGAGAACCGAATGAGATCGTAGATTGAGAGAGAGTCAATGTGCAAAACAAATACACATCCCGATAGTGAGAATTCGCTAGAATGCCAAGCGGAGACCCGATTCCACTTGAGAACGTGAAGATCCGAGGCAACTAATCCATTCGTGTCTCATTCCAATTCATGATCTATATCTTATTCGTTGAATTTCGGGACGAAATTCCCTCTAACAGGGGGATAATGTAACAACCCGAAGTTGTTCATCGCCAAAAACCCCGTTCTACTCGTAAAGATTCACCGTTTACCAATTTGACCCGATTTCGTTTGAGGCTAAATGGTTTAAAATTATATGTTTATTATAATCTAATGAGTGTCCAAACCCCTTAGGAACTCATGAAATTAGCCCAAAATAGTTATTTCAAAATTTTTAGAAACGTTCCCGCCTAGTAACGGAAACTTAATCGGGTGCGACCAAAAGCCCCGTTTAATGTCGGTATCGGGTAGAATTCCACCGTGTCCAAGTTTTGCAACCTATATAAACATGTTAAACCTTTCATTTGAAGCTTTTGCTTCCCCTCTTTACTCTCTCTCTAACCTCTCTCCTAAATCTAAATTCAAGGGTCCAAAACTCAATTTTAAGGCTTCAAATCTCTAAGGTACCTTCCTAAACTCATTGTATAGCATATTTGACCTTCAAATTCGGGATTAAAACATGAAATAAGGCCCTGTATATGTCTTTACGGCCCAGGAAGGAGCTTAGGCCGTAAACACATAGTTAGGGGGTTTTTAAGCCCTAAAACCCTTCCTAGACCCCAACAAGACATAGATATGACTTCTAGAATTTTGGTTTTAGCCTTGGAACACTTTAAACATAAAATTTGAGGGAAAAATGAGAGTTTATGGCCAAGGCTTATGCTTGGGCCGTAAACCCTTCATATTTGGGGAGTAAACTCCTCTAAAAGTGTTAGAATGTCACTTTAACACCCCTAAAGCCTTAGAATAAATTCTAGAAGTGTATGCAAACAAGTTTTAGACCTTTAAACATAATAAATCTCACCTCAAGAGAGTTCACGGCCATGAGGGAGGTCTCATGGGCCGTAAACTCCAAAAACACATCAAAAGTCCCTTAAAAATTCATGTAAGGCGTTGGAACAATTTTAGGAATCACATGTGATTTATTTGGAGTCATTAAAACACTTATTCAAGGGTGCATAGGAGTTTATGGCCGTAAGCTCCATACTAAGGCCGTAAACTCCCTTAAGTATGGTCATTGGTGTTTTAAAATTAATTCCAAGCCCTTAAACCAACCCTAGAATTTTCCATTTAAGTGTTTTAAGTCACTTTGCACCATAAACCACCCCACCATGAGTTTACGGCCGTAAACTCATGGGGAATGGGTGTTATGGGCCAAAAAATCATGTATGAGTTTACTCTTGAAGAGTAAACTCTTGAAGAGTAAACTCCATTTCCCGCTCATTCAAGTCCTCAAACGCCACCCGGGTCCCTCCAAACACTTGCAATGGGGTGTTTCCGCGACTAAAAGAGTTTGTCCCTAACAATTAAATAATCCAAGTCCTAATTAGATACAAATGTGTATCTTTTCATTATACATAGGAACATCGTGCGTTTGCAAGTCCCGGACCAACGTTTAACATCCGAAATCGTCACATTTCTCGTCCGGTGAGTTCATACCCCTACGCTTTCTCCGTGTTTTTCAATGTTTTCAGGGGGGGGGGGGAATAGAAGCAAACTATAACTGTTTTCGAATTATAACATTGATGTGTTTCAAATAATATCTGGCAAACTTATAATTACTTTTACTCCTTATGTATTATGCTGAGCATAAGGGATGATTTATCAACTACAACTAAATGAATTTTAGTTAAGGAAATAACAAAACTAATCAAATTATTATGGGAATAATTTGGGGTTCTTTAGTTCTTGTTTTATCATGTACTAATATGTATATAAAGTTATTAGATAAACTATGTCTGATTCAGTTTATCTCTGTTTCATTTGAATATATTGCCAAATAGCTTCATTGTATGTATCTATATTCACTATATTATGTTTCATAATCTTTTATATGTTTGATATCGTATGAGAACCCTGTGAATAGTTTAGTACTAGCTTGTGAGTTCGACACTACCCTTTATGGATGATAAGTAAATCCTCCCCGGAAGTGTAACCAGAGTCTCCTGGAGGGAGAGCGAGGAATTTGTGAATAGATCTATTCAGGACTGACAATCCCATACCTTAACTGCTAGCTAAAGTTAGGCGGGCACGCCTGGGGTGACAAATTCTGGATATCGTCCGACGTCTGACAAACGTCAAGGAGGTCTCGTTGTCGTATCAGCATGGTTACCCGACTCACAATACGTATTAATATAAGTTTATTCACGACTTTGGTTTTGGATTTGATTTTATATCAATCTTCTATCTTTAGATCTTATATCTAGTACGGGATGGTAATCCCATGGTTTTTGGTCTATAGGTTTCATATCTATTGCAGGATGTTATTCCTATGGTTAGAATCTATATCTAGTTCGGGATAGTAATCCCATGGTTTTATCAAAATATCTTATATCTAGTTCGGGATAGTGATCCCATGGTTTTATCAAACTATCTTGTGTCTAGTCCGGGATGGTAGGCCCATGGTTTTCAGTCTATATTTTCAAGTATATGAAACTATCTTGTATCTAGTCCGGGATGATAGTCCCAAGATTCTCAATATATAGTTTTGTGTATTAAACTATATTATGTGATATTAAATCGGTCTTGTATTTAGGAAAACATGGGATTTTCCTGGGGTAACATATATCGCGTAATTGAACTGTAATGAAAGATAACTAAATTGTTTTACGTAAGAAAATATGGGATTTTCTTGGATAACAAACCTTTTCGGAAAACTAAAGGAAACCGGTACATTTTTAAAAAAACAAACATCTTATGAACTCACCAGCTTTATGCTGATTTTCAAACCGCTTGTATTCTCAGGTCCACGTTAGACAGGTACCCGGCGATATCTTTTGGTGAAGACGGAGTGCTCAGAAGACTCGTCTCTACTTTTGTTCATATGATATATGTATAACACTTGTACAATTTACTTTTGAACCTAATGTAAACTTTCAAATATATGTAATGTAATGGTTGTTTACTGTGATTACTATGTGCATTGGATTTGATACTCAACGTGGAGTCAACCCCGGAAATGTTTCCGCCTTTGGTTTTCGAGGTGTGACAGATTGGCATCAGAGCCCTTGTTTATAGTGAACGGAGTATACCAAACCTTACATGGTATAAAACTATAAACATTAAGGGGCCTAAGTGCTTTGAACTAAAAGTATCGTTCAAAATATAAGTATTTTCAAAAGTATACAAGTATACCGAGCCGTCGAGATCCGTAACTACAAGTAGAGCAAAACATAAGTAAATGGGTGTTGTACGCTGCGGTTAAACCTGCGCAGTTATGTAGTCGTGTCTAGGGTCAATATAGCCTGGCCAACTATATTCATTCGAGACACGGCCAACATGTGCTTGGGAGTGACTGTGGTACGCAGCATACCTAAAACTTACCCAATACCCCAAACAACGAGTCGTCGTTGCAGTGAGTCATGAAATACTATGGGAGTATTTCTCGAGTAAATCCTTTGTAGAAAGTCCTCGTATACGCGTTGTTCCTTGATCATTCCTCTAGCGATAAAATCTTCTGTCTTGATAACTCTTTCCTACTTTATCGCTTAATACGGTGCTATATCTGTCTTGATGAGATATTCCCTGTTCCATATCTCTTGATTCAATTTAGAGGACTTATGATCCTCTCTTTCCTGATCTTTTTAGATCACGATGCCTCCAAGAAAGAGACCTAGCTCAAAGAACACCAACAACCCTCGGCCACCACCTCCTCTTGAATTTGACCCTGTGATGTTCCAGGCAGCTGTCAATGTCGCGGTGGCAACTGCTATGTCTCAAAGGAACTCGGATGGTTCCGGTGGTACACAAACCCAAAACCAAGAGAACAGTCAGGGACACTGAAAAGAGGGTTCCTATAAAGACTTCATGAACGCGAAACCCACATCCTTTGATGGCACCGGAGGTGTCATTTCCCTCACTCGATGGTTCAAGAAAATCGAATCAATCTTTGAGATGTGTGCCTGTTCGGAGTCAGACAAAGTAAAGTTCGCCGCCTGCACCTTTCTTGACAAAGCCCTGACTTGGTGGAACGGCCGAGTCAAATCCTTAACTCTACCTGTAGCGAATGTTATGGCTTGGGAAGCTATGAAGGAGCTTCTACTCACAGAGTATTGCCCTCGGGGCGAAATTCAGAAGCTAGAACACGAACTATAAAACCTAAAGATGAAGGGTTCCGACATAGCCTCTTTTACTTCAAGATTCGATGATCTGGCGTTACTCTGTCCGGGAATGGTTACCCCGGAGAGTAAAAAGATTGAGAGGTTCATCTGGGGGTTGACCTAGCCAACCAAAGGGAATGTCTTGGCTGCGAAGCCAGACACCTATGACAGCGCTAAACGTCTTGCGCAAACCCTAATTAATCACAAAGACAGCTCTGATGAGGAGGCTACCACTCCCGAGCCAGTCACCAGTGGAGGTGGAAGCAAAAAGAAATTTTGGAACAAGCGGAAGGCTCAGAGCACGCAAGGGTCTTCTAAGAAACAACAAGCAGTAGCAGTCCATGCTGCTACTACCCCTATTGTTGTTTTGACTGTCAGTTCCACGACCCAAACTCCTACCAGTGGATACACTGGTACCCTTCCTTGGTGTGGTAAGTGCAGCTACCATCACCGCATTCCTGGTCCATGTCGCGAAAGGATCTGTGACAACTGTGGCAAGAAGGGCCATCTTGCTCGAACCTGTAGAAAACCAGTCAAATCAACGAACCAATCATCCAAAACGGGAATCAGTCCAGCCTGCTATAGCTGTGGCGAAGTAGGGCACTTCAAAAGAAATTTCCCCAAAGCAGCAACAACTGGCAGCACCAGAAGAGTCCTAGCAGTAGGACGAGAGGAGACAACCGCTGATCCCACTGTCGTCGTAGGTATACTCCTCTTTGACAACTCCTATACCTGCAACTCTTTTCGATTCTAGTACCAAAAGGGAAACTTGTTATCTATCCATTCGAACAATTTCTAAACTTAATCCTTCGTTTGTAATCGAAATTGTGTACCGTCGAGACGACTAACTAGAGGAATAAGAGAATGCTAACTTCGTACCTATAGATTGTATTCTCAGTCCGGAGGATTATTCTGTTCCACTCGATTTAATGGGAAACTTTTCGCGGAATGCTTTGATGCTATGTTCGACATGAAATGATCGAGTCTCATTCATGTTGTTATCCTTGGTTTTGTAAGGGTCACCCGTCTAAATCTTTCCCCCGACCCGACTCTCGTGATCTTCGGTATCAAACCTTCGTATCATTTCATAAAGCTCAAAAGTTTTCCCGATAGGAATTGCCGTGCATCCCTCGTTTCTGAGATCATCAGGAAACGAGAAGTCTGCAGCTCTTTTCCCTAAATGTATTTCCCGAAGGATTCTCAAGAACTCTTTCCAAACGTCTAGTCTAGTCTCGCACCGGCCTAATTCCCCGAACTAACTCGTCACCAAATCTAAGCGATAGTAACATGTCCAATACGGTGACCAAGAATTGATATGATCACTACGAGTTAGTAGTGGTACCCTTCGGTCAAATCTTTTTCCCTTGATCATGTAGCCAAGCAAAGCAGTCATACCGGTGAAACTTTCCAACATCTAAGGCGATAAGGAATTAGTCAGCACTGAAAATACCCGTAGAAACCTGTTGATTCTTGGGTCCCATCGACTAATATCGTAGTCTTACCAATAAATTTCTTCTAAAGCCATCAAACCCTTAGCTACCCGGCTCCTTGAAGATGTGCTTTCCTGTTGGAGCGTATGTTCTGTTGATGGCTCTATCCCAGAAAAGCATGATATGCTTTGAGAAGTGTGAAATACTTCCCTCGTGATACATTAGACCCTTCGTGATCCTCATAACCTTCCAACTTCGGCTACCCTCAGAACTTAGTAACATCCATCCGGTACTGCACGTCTCGAAACCTTAGAAGTATCTACCCAATGAAACCCTAGTGATTCCTTTGAGGAAACCAAAGTCGTCCAGGGTTGAAAATTCCATGAGAGAACCGAATGAGATCGTAGATTGAGAGAGAGTCAATGTGCAAAACAAATACACGTCCGGATAGTGAGAATTCGCTAGAACGCCAAGCGGAGACCCGATTCCACTTGAGAACGTGAAGATCCGAGGCAACTAATCCATTCGTGTCTCATTCCAATTCATGATCTATATCTTATTCGTTGAATTTCGGGACGAAATTCCCTCTAACAGGGGGATAATGTAACAACCCGAAGTTGTTCATTGCTAAAAACCCCGTTCTACCCGTAAAGATTCACCGTTTACCAATTTGACCCGATTTCGTTTGAGGCTAAATGGTTTAAAATTATATGTTTATTATAATCTAATGAGTGTCCAAACCCCTTAGGAACTCATGAAATTAGCCCAAAATAGTTATTTCAAAATTTTTAGAAACGTTCCCGCCTAGTAACGAAAAGTTAATCGGGTGCGACCAAAAGCCCCGTTTAATGCTGGTATCGGGTAGAATTCCACCGTGTCCAAGTTTTGCAACCTATATAAACATGTTAAACCTTTCATTTGAAGCTTTTGCTTCCTCTCTCTACTCTCTCTCTAACCTCTCTCCTAAATCTAAGTTCAAGGGTCCAAAACTCAATTTTAAGGCTTCAAATCTCTAAGGTACCTTCCTAAACTCATTGTATAGCATATTTGACCTTCAAATTCGGGATTAAAACATGAAATAAGGCCCTGTATATGTGTTTACGGCCCAGGAAGCAACTTAGGCCGTAAACACATAGTTAGGGGGTTTTTAAGCCCTAAAACCCTTCCTAGACCCCAACAAGACATAGATATGACTTCTAGAATTTTGGTTTTAGCCTTGGAACACTTTAAACATAAAACTTGAGGGACAAATGAGAGTTTACTGCCAAGGCTTATGCTTGGGCCGTAAACCCTTCATATTTGGGGAGTAAAGTCCTCTAAAAGTGTTAGAATGTCACTTTAACACCCTAAAGCCTTAGAATAAGTTCTAGAAGTGTATGCAAACAAGTTTTAGACCTTTAAACATAATAAATCTCACCTCAAGAGAGTTCACGGCCATGAGGGAGGTCTCATAGGCCGTAAACTCCAAAAACACATCAAAAGTCCCTTAAAAATTCATGTAAGGCGTTGGAACAATTTTAGGAATCACATGTGATTTATTTGGAGTCATTAAAACACTTATTCAAGGGTGCATAGGAGTTTACGGCCGTAAACTCCATACTAAGGCCGTAAACTCCCTTAAGTATGGTCATTGGTGTTTTAAAAATAATTCCAAGCCCTTAAACCAACCCTAGAATTTTCCCTTTAAGTGTTTTAAGTCACTTTGCACCATAAACCACCCCACCATGAGTTTACGGCCGTAAACTCATCGGGAATGGGTGTTATGGGCCGAAAAATCATGTATGATTTTACTCTCGAAGAGTAAACTCCATTTCCCGGTCATTCAAGTCCTTAAACGCCACCCGGGTCCCTCCAAACACTTGCAATGGGGTGTTTCCGCGACTAAAAGTGTTTGTCCATAACAATTAAATAATCCAAGTCCTAATTAGATACAAATGTGTATCTTTTCAATATACATTGGATGCTCGTGCGTTTGCAAGTCCCGGACCAACGTTTAACATCCAAAATCATCACATTTCTCGTCCGGTGAGTTCATACCCCTACGCTTTCTCCGTGTTTTTCAATGTTTTCAGGGGGGGGGGGGGGAGGGAATACAAGCAAACTATAACTGTTTTCGAATTATAACATTGATATGTTTCAAATAATATCTGGCAAACTTATAATTACTTTTACTCCTTATGTATTATGCTGAGCATAAGGGATGATTTATCAACTACAACTAAATGAATTTTAGTTAAGGAAATAACCAAACTAATCAAATTATTATGGGAATAATTTGGGGTTCTTTAGTTCTTGTTTTATCATGTACTAATATGTATATAAAGTTATTAGATAAACCATGTCTGATTCAGTTTATCTCCGTTTCATTTGAATATATTGCCAGATAGCTTCATTGTATGTATCTATATTCACTGTATTATGTTTCATAATCTTTTATATGTTTGATATCGTATGAGAACCCTGTGAATAGTTTAGTACTAGCTTGTGAGTTCGTCACTACCCTTTATGGATGATCAGTAAATCCTCCTCGGAAGTGTAACCAGAGTCTCCTGGAGGGAGAGCGAAGAATTTGTGAATACATCTATTCAGGACTGACAATCCCACACCTTAACTGCTAGCTAAAGTTAGGCAGGCACGCCTGGGGTGACAAATTCTGGATATCGTCCGACGTCTGACAAACGTCAAGGAGGTCTCGTTGTTGTATCAGCATGGTTACCCGACTCACAATACGTATTAATATAAGTTTATTCACGACTTTGGTTTTGGATTTGATTTTATATCAATCTTCTATCTTTAGATCTTACATCTAGTACGGGATGGTAATCCCATGGTTTTTGGTCTATAGGTTTCATATCTATTGCAGGATGTTATTCCTATGGTTAGAATCTATATCTAGTTCGGGATAGTAATCTCATGGTTTTATCAAAATATCTTATATCTAGTTCGGGATAGTGATCCGATGGTTTTATCAAACTATCTTGTGTCTAGTCCGGGATGGTAGTCCCATGGTTTTCAGTCTATATTTTCAAGTATATCAAACTATCTTGTATCTAGTCCGGGATGATAGTCCCAAGATTCTCAATATATAGTTTTGTGTATTAAACTATACTATGTGATATTAAATCGGTCTTGTATTTAGGAAAATATGGGATTTTCCTGGGGTAACATATATCGCGTAATTGAACTGTAATGAAAGATAACTAAACTGTTTTACATAAGAAAATATGGGATTTTCTTGGATAACAAACCTTTTCGGAAAACTAAAGGAAACCGGTACATTTTTCAGAAAACAAACATCTTATGAACTCACCAGCTTTATGCTGATTTTCAAACCGCTTGTATTCTCAGGTCAACGTTAGACAGGTACCCGGTGATATCTTTTGGTGAAGACGGAGTGCTCAGAAGACTCGTCTCTACTTTTGTTCATATGATATATGTATAACACTTGTACAATTTACTTTTGAACCTAATGTAAACTTTCAAATATAAGTAATGTAATGGTTGTTTACTGTGATTACTATGTGCATTGGATTTGATACTCAACGTGGAGTCAACCCCGGAAATGTTTCCGCCTTTGGTTTGTGGGGTGTGACATAACCCTCCGAATATCGAAACCTTTGTCTCCCATAAACGCGTCCAGCTCGGATCTCCGGGTCATCTCTCGCTGTGAAACTCCAATACACGCACCAGAGGAGTGTTATACTTCCCGAAACCTTATCACAAGTATTTACAGGAGACCTTCGGGAACGTCACGCATACAACAGACAAGGTTTAAGCACAAAATCTTAGGACGGATACGGTTAGTCTACCACTACTACGTGTATACGCGAGGATAATGTATAATTAAGATTCTACGGACATTGGATGTGTGCTTCTGCCATATTTCCTGTTCCATGTCTGGTTGTGGATTTGGGGCAGAGTCACTCATCCAACTGTTTTGCCAACCCTAAGTACATACGACTTATATGTGCAAGTAAATGATAGATGGACCAGGTACGAGTCCTGCCATGAACTTCGGGCCAAGGTTGCCCAAGAGGACGAGTGAACTTCCTACCATCCGAAAAAGGTCTTGTTGCGTAAACAAAACCCACATGCTTCCCACCGAGCTACAAGAACTGTCAGGTCAAACCTGTTGAACTACTCAACAATAAAATTGAAGAACCAAGCTTCTCACGGTGGAGAGCTTTGGTCTCATTCTTCAAATAGAAAGACAAATTGCTCGTAGGTCCATTGACCTCAGAGGCCCCGACAATATCTCCAGTAGAAACCTTTACTATCTGCCTCGCATAGACGAATAGGCCGACCAACCGCAAGGAACGAGGTACCCTTCAGGAATTGGACCTGAGATCCAAATATCACCAGTCGCGAGTATTGGAAAAGGATGTCCGAGGACAATCCTCCAAATTCGTTGCGAACGCTGCAAGTCCATAGTGATACCCCTCGGATAGGATCAACCCGCTCGCAGTCTTCATGAACTTAATGAGTAGGGTACGCCATTCTTACTGGGATCAGTTCGTCATTATCCTTGAAAATGACTTGCTTATCTACCCTAGTAGTAAGAAGAAAACCAAAAAGAGCAGCTACAACAAACCGTAGGAACAATTCGATCAGAGAAGCCTTACCTGAAGTTCTCTAGATACAAGTTTTGGAATTGAAGAGTCAAATTCCTAGGACACGCTATTAATTGATGTGGAAATTCTTGAGGACCCTTTCAATTAATCCAAAACCATTGAGAAATTGTCAGCACCAAAGGCGTCGACGGGAACACGCCGAAATTCTGGGTCTTACTGACCTATCGTCTTAGTTCCTTTAGAACTTCTCCCAAATTGCGGAACCCCCCTTACGACTTTGACCCTAAAGGGAGCAACCCTTTACTGGGAAGAGAAGCAAGAAGGAGAAACCTTTAGAACTCCAGAATAAGAGACCAAATTCCTCTGGAAGCCTCACTCTGGGAAGGCTTAGTACGCTTCGGAAAGCGTGGAAAGCTAAAACCCAGGATAATTAGGCCCTTTCGAGATTCTTGTCAGAATTAGCCCTGTAACTCGCTACTTCAATCCACTCCCGCGAGCTTGGTAAAGTACACTCTACCTGACACGTCCCGAACTTGCAGAAGTATCTATCTGACGAGACTCTTGTAATCCCCCTCAACGAGATCGAGTTCCACAAGAGCCTCACCTTCGTGGAAGAACCGTAGTGACCATGGACTGAGAGGTCAAGCAGACGAAGCAACGCCGCTTCCCATTAATGAAGGTTCGCTGGAATACTAACCAAGAACCTAGAGTCACTTGTGAGCGCGAGAATCAGTCGATTAGGAAGTATCCCCACTTCTTGGCTCGATTGTTCATGCCTACTCCTTTCCTAAATTCAAATTTCGGGATGAAATTCCCTCTAACGGGGGGATGATGTGACAACCGTCGATTTCCGGTCAAGTCAAAGTCAATTTGTGACAACCCGATATTTCGAGTCAATGTAATGTAAAACCAATCAAATTTAGGTCAAAATGTAACCTTCCTAAAATCTTATTCGGGTTAAATAAAGTAGTAGGAATCATATCAAGGTTTGCGTACATAAAAAGAACGTCCAAATCTGACTTCGGATGAGGAAGTTATGAATTTTTGAAGAAATTCCTTAATCACGTCATTTTAATAAATAAATAATAAAAATAATTTCGGAATTTGCCAACGGAATCTAAACGAAAGTTGTAGATCATGGTCTCACCTTCGCGTGGATATAAAGAACGTCAAAAACGGAGTTCGTATGAGGGAGATATGAATTTTTGAAGTTTATTTAAAATAAATATAAATTTAATTATAAACTCCCGGTATTATCCGAAGGGGAGTCATCGGATAGGACCGAAGTACGCCCTGCGTACCTTCGTACGCCCCGCGTACTGAGATCAAGGGCCTCAGATCGTCCACGTCGCCCTATCCGAGGTGTCCGACCCGTCCGAAGCGTCCGACCCGCCGTCCCATCCGACCCGCTGTCCCGTCCGACCCGCCTCCCCAGCGACCCGTCCCATCCGAAGCCGATGCAGTCGAGGCTTCGGTCATGCATGACGTACGCGTACACGCCACGTACGAGCGTACGCCCCGCATTCCGAGGCGGTTCAGCCTTCCTATAAATAGAATGCGAGGCTTTCCGAAAATTTTGCTCACTTCTCTCTTTTCTCTTACGATCTTGCCTCGATTTCCGTGCCCGTTAAAACCCGAAGCTCTGGTCTTTTTGCTCAAGTCCCGAGGGTCGATTTTACTCCTGAGATTCCCGAGAATCCCGAGAAAAATCCATTTTCCGAGACGAAACTCTGCCCGGTTTTCCATCTCGCTTTCTTCAATCAATCAAGTGAGTTCATACCCCTTAATTTACCTTTTAAATACTTTATAAATTCTTTTATATGCTTTCAAGGGGAGGGGGGAAATACAAGTTAAATACTTATAGTTATTGCCTCAATCACATGTGATTGCATAAATCACATGTGATTAATAACTAGGGAAACCAGTGATTTTATCACTGTTCAAACTGTCTATCAAACTGTTTTACTTCAAAATGTTTTCCAAACCCATTTACTTTTCAAATTTGTACTACAACTGTGATTTAAACAAATGTTCCTTATACTTAAACTGTTTTTAATCTATGCCTTCAAATTGTTTTATAGATTGACATCAAGTCGATCTTTCTTTAAAAGTAATACTTATGTTTCAAATGTCTTATAAATACTTATTTATGCTTTTATATTATAAATTGCATGCCCATATATGTATAGATGTATAAATAATGTTTAAAGGGCTTAGGAAGGCCATCCACCCTATTTCCTTTTTCTCGATTTGGATGTGGTCTGGTGGGATTTCGGGTGACCATCCGAAGGTCGTTTCCATATTAATTATATATCAAATATACATATATAGACATAAAAGTACTTCCATAATCATACGTACTAGACGCACCGTTAGCAAGTTACCATCGGGGTAACACAGAATCATACTATTACAACTGCTAGATCAATGAGTCAGTTCATTCATGAGTCTATACTAGGAAGAGAATATATACAACTATACTATGAGAACATATACAACTATACTAGAACGAGAAACATTTCATCACATATGCAAGAATACGATAACAAATGTGATCCACTGTATCGGAGCATGCCTTAAATGTCATGGCCCGAGTTGTAGCCAGAATTCTCTTGGAGGGAGAGCATTGAGTTTGCGTATAGATCTATACTGGATTGACTATCCTAGACCTTGCTGCTAGCTACAGCCGGACCTGCAGGTCTGCGGGTGCCAAACGTCATTCCGTTATTACGACCGTTCTTTATGTCATTGTTATCAGTCGATAGTATGGTGCAATTATCACATTATACCTTAATATAAATCCGGTTAAGGTAATTAGTACAGCAGTAGTCACTATAAAACTAAGCTACAGTACTACAATGATTTCCCCATTACACATTTTTAGTGATAACCTCACTTGAATTTTAATGTACAAACTATATTTTGTTAAAAGATAGTTGCACTTGGGAATTTACACACTTTTACAACAAGCGAACCTACAAAACAGTTAAAGCCTTGGTAGAAGGCTACTATTCTAGAAAATATAGGTTTTTCTGAGAGATTCAAACTTTTACAAACACTTACATACATGAACTTATACTTGAGACATGTTCAAACGTTTTTGATAACAGACACCTACATTAAAAATACTTATGAACTCACCAGCTTAATGCTGATAAACTCTTTCAAAATAACTTGTATTCTCAGGTCATCAGTAGACAGGTACCGATGCCAGCTTTTGAGATGATGGAGCGCACTCAAGACTCATCATTTTATTATTTTGATTTACGTTATATTTTTGGTGTCTAAAACTGTATAGAACACGCATGTATTAAATTTATATATTTAATGCAATGGATGATGTTGTTTGCTTATTTACATTTACTGTGTTGTGATTACCTTACATGACGTCCTCCGCCCCAGAACATTTCCGCCGTTCTTGGTTTTGGTGTGTGACAGATTGGTATCAGAGCATTGTTTATAGTGAATTGAGTATATCAACCCATAAAAGATATACTAAACTATAAACCCTTTAGGGATTAAACTCTGACCAAGAGTCTATACTTTAAATATTAAAATATTTAATTAAGTATACTAGTCTGCATTCATACTAAAACCAGTGTCACAATGACAAGAACAAAAGTATTACGATTGTTAAAAATCACAAGTAAGCTCGGGGATGTATGGTCAGTCCTGGGAATGGCATAGCCTGATCAACTATGCTGGTCCTAGGAGTGATTAGCACATGCCCTAGAATGGTTGTGATAGGTTAACAAGTCTAAAAACTTACCAACAATACCACAAGAAGATCAGTAAAACTTAAACTTAAAATACTATAGGTGTATTTTGTACTACTAGTTACACGTATACTATATTCGTATACCTCTCTTCTCGCGTAGATCTAATGGCTAGATTCCATCACGGCGACCCGTACTTTCCAAATGAAGGCAATGCCGGGTGGATCGATGAAGAGCCCGATGATGAGCATCCAATCCCTTTGGATGATCACCTTGCAGAAGGCTTTTCTGATGGATCCGACTCCGAGCCTGAAGTCAACAACCTACCGCTAGTAGGTCAAACCCCGAACAACAACCCTCGACCAGCATTTCCAGGTCCTACTCCCTTGTGGGCAAACAACTTGAATCGCTGGAATGATGAACAGGGTCAACCCTTACCATACTTTGGGGACCGAAGCTTTCACAACGTCAGTGATGGTGGCTCTGCTGACCGAACTCTGCCTGTCATTATCCACAGAATAGCTTGTGAAGTCGAGCAAGGTCGAGCAGCCATCGACCGGGTCATAGAGTTTGATGCCATCTCAGGTGTCAACACAGTCCGCATCCGCCGTCTTGAAGGAGACATGGAACTGACCCTGAGAACAAATAAAACCCTGCAGTAGCAGTTGGCTGCCTCACGAGCTGAAATATTGGAACTTCGAGCTCGTCAGAGGACTCAGGATCGACACATTCATGAGGTGTTTCGTCAAGTGTCCGACCGCAGTACTCGCCCGGGATTTTCCCATCGCCGTTGGTTGATGTCTAGTACATCTCCGTCTTTTAATTAAAGAATAGCCTTTAACATCTGTGCTCCAAGTAGCACTTGTGTGTAAAATATTTCTAACTTTCCGTACTCAAATTTGAAATCTAAGAACTGTCAAACTTTTCTATATGGAATGATGTATGACCTACTGTTAGGTCGATTTTCCCTGAACTTATTACATCAGTAATACCAATATTTTTTTGAGATCTATCTATCTGGGGAAAAATCTATACACTTGTGCTTTCCTACTAATATTTCTTATTGTGGTTTCAAGCACTCTTTCAACTGTTGGACTGTGTTTAGTTAGTCCATGTGTCACTCTCATGTTGCTTACAAATTGATTCTTACCGTTTTCTTATCTTTATAAACTTATAGCTGAAAGATGCCTCCTCGCAAATCTCCCAGGAAAAATCCTGCACCACCACCTCCTCCGCCTCCGGTCATCGATACTATAGCCCTGAATGCTGTCGTAGCTGCAGCAGTGGCAACTGCCATGGCTCAGTATCACTCTTCTGATGCCAGCAAAGGTGGAACCCCTGTGGAGTCAACCCCAGTTGAAACCCCTGTGCGCTCGAGAGAGTGCTCATACAAGGATTTCACAAATTGCAAACCGAAGCCTTTTTACGGCACCGGTGGAGTCATTGCCCTCTCGCAATGGCTCGAGAAGACTGAATCAGTCTTCGAAATCTGTTCATATCTTGCGGCGAGTAAAGTTAAGTACGCCGCATGCACCTTTGAAGGAAAGGCCCTGACATGGTGGAACGGCCATGTTAAGGCACTAACTCTCGTCGTAGCCAACGACATAGGCTGGGAAACAATGAAAGACCTCATGACTGAGGAATACTGCCCGAGGGGTGAGATCCAGAAACTGGAGCAAGAACTCTGGAACCTGACAATGAAGGGCACCAATGTGGTCGCTTATACTGCCCGATTCAGCGAGCTGGTGGCCCTCTGCCCCAATATGGTTCCCACCGAGGGGAAGAAGATCGAGAGGTACATATGGGGGCTAGTGCCTCCGTACCAGGGGAATGTTCTAGCATCAAACCCTGCTACCTTCGACAGTGCCAAATGATTGGCACAGTGACTCATTGACCATGGAGTCAAAACCCCTGCAACCACAACCACCCTAGCCATCCCGGAACCCTCCAAACCCACTGATACTAAGCGGAAATTCTGGGATGAAAAGAAGAAGCAGCAGGCTGCCAAAAAGCAGCAAATGGTGGCAATTCATGCCGCAATAAACCCTACTGCTGCTACTACTGCTCCGGTGAGTCGGTATGCTGGAAGTTCGCCCAAGTGCAACAAATGCAACTACCACCACAACGGCCCCTGCCGTGAAATGCAGTGCTCTAACTACAACAGGAAAGGACACACCGTCCGATTCTGTAAGTTCCCGGCACAACCTATCAACCAAGTCCCTGGCTCTGGCGCGAGCCCAACCTGCTATGGATGTGGCGAAGCAGGCCACTTTAAGAGGGACTGCCCCAAAGCAAGGAATGCGGGAGGAACAGGGAGGGTACTAGCTATAGGCCACGGGGAAGCAGTTGCTGACCCGACAGTGGTGACCGGTACGTTCCTCCTCGATAACTCCTATGCATGCATTCTGTTCGATAGTGGAGCGGAGCGAAGCTTCGTAAACCATAAATTTGCTCGCATGCTTAATCAACCACCGCACGCACTCAAAGAACTATTCACAGTAGAAATGGCTAATGGAAAAACTAAAAATACGAGTAGCATATACTTAGGTTGTACCCTAACTCTAGATAACCATTCATTTCCAATCGACCTCATGCCAGTCTCAATAAAAAGTTTCGACGTTATCATTGGCATGGACTGGTTAAGCCTTCATCGTGCCGACATCATGTGCTTCGAGAAAGCAGTCCGTCTAAACCTTCCGTCTAACAAAACTCTTATAGTCTATGGCGACAAACCCGGTGCAAGTCTTCGCATCATATCAAGTATTCAAGCACAGAAATACCTGCATAAGGAATACCATGCATTCCTTGCTCACGTTGTCGACACGAGCCTCGAAACGAAAGTACTAAAGAACATCCCTGTAGTGCGCGACTTCCCCGACATTTTCCCAGAAGAACTACCCGGGTTACCTCCGCAACGACAAGTCGAGTTCAGAATCGACTTAGTCCCAGGAGCTACCCCAGTAGCCAAGTCGCCCTACCGCTTAGCACCAGCTGAGATGCAGGAACTCTCTGGTCAACTTAACGAACTGCTCAGCAAGGGCTTTATAAGACCGAGTTTCTCACCTTGGGGAGCACCGGTCTTGTTCGTTAAGAAGAAGGACGGATCCTTCCGTATGTGTATTGACTACAGAGAACTCAACAAACTGACGGTCAAGAATCGTTACCCTCTGCCTCGCATAGATGACCTATTCGACCAACTGCAAGGGGCGAACTATTTTTCTAAGATTGATCTGAGATCCGGATATCACCAGTTACGAGTGCTAGAGGAGGATGTGCCGAAGACCGCCTTCCGAACTCGTTATGGACATTACAAGTTCGTGGCGATGCCATTCGGATTGACCAATGCGCCCGCAGTCTTCATGGATCTGATGAATAGATTATGCCGACCCTACTTGGATCAGTTCGTCATCGTTTTCATTGACGACATCCTGATCTACTCCCGAAGTAAGAAAGAACATGGCGATCATCTGCGACAAATTCTAGAGACTTTACGAAAAGAGAAGCTTTATGCGAAGTTCTCGAAATGTGAATTTTGGATCCGGAGAGTTGAATTCTTAGGACACGTAGTAAGCGAAGAGGGAATCCACGTGGACCCATCCAAAATTAAAGCCATTGAGAACTGGTCAGCACCGAAGATGCCTACAGAAATTCGTCAATTTCTAGGTCTCGCTGGCTACTACCGCAGATTCATTCAGAACTTCTCTTGAATAGCGAAACCTCTTACAACCCTAACCCAGAAAGGCGTGGCCTTTGACTGGGAAGAGAAACAAGAAAGAGCGTTCCGAACGCTCAAACGAGCCTTGTGCACCGCACCAATTCTATCCCTTCCCGAAGGAATAGAAGACTTCGTAGTTTATTGCGATGCATCGAATCAAGGGCTCGGATGTGTTCTGATGCAGCGAGGTAAGGTCATCGCCTACGCCTCGAGACAATTGAAGACACACGAGGTTAACTACACGACCCACGATCTTGAACTAGGAGCAGTGGTGTTTGCTCTGAAGATCTGGAGACATTACTTGTATGGAACGAAGAGCACTATCTTTACCGACCACAAGAGTTTACAACACATTTTCGATCAAAAGGAGCTCAACATGAGACAACGACGGTGGGTCGAGCTACTCAGTGATTACGAATGCGATATTCGTTATCATCCGGGTAAAGCCAACGTAGTAGTAGACGCCCTAAGTCGGAAGGAATATTCTGGTCGCAAGATCAAGTCGTTGTCAATAACCATCCATTCACACTTGTCTAAGCAAATTCAGGAGGCTCAACTTGAAGCCATGAAACCTGAAAATGTGACGATTGAATCCCTTAGAGGAATGGACAAGAATTTAGAAGCCAAGGGTGACGGAGCCTTATATTTCATGAACCGGATCTGGACACCGAAACACGGTGGTTTCCGAGACTTGGTCATAACCGAGGTGCACAACACTCGGTATTCCGTCCACCCAGGTTCAGATAAGATGTATCTGGATCTTAAGAAGCTATATTGGTGGCCTAATATGAAAGCAGAAATTGCTACCTTCGTAAGTAAATGCCTTACTTGCGCAAAGGTTAAGGTCGAGTACCAGAAGCCCTCTGGTTTATTGCAACAACCAGAGATCCCGGAATGGAAGTGGGAGCGGATCACTATGGATTTCATAACCAAGTTGCCCAAGACAACGGGTGGACTTGACACCATATGGGTCATCGTTGATAGATTGACCAAGTCTGCACACTTCCTGCCTATCAAAGAAACCGACAAGATGGAGAAACTCACGAGAACATACATTAGGGAAATTGTACGGCTACATGGTGTACCTATTTCCATTATCTCCGATAGAGATAGTAGGTTCACCTCGAGATTTTGGCAATCACTACAACATTCCCTAGGAACGAGGCTAGACATGAGCACAGCCTACCATCCACAGACCGACGGACAGAGTGAGAGGACCATCCAAACTCTGGAAGATATGTTGCGAGCCTGCGTGATTGACTTTGGGAAGGCATGGGATACTCATTTACCCCTTGTCGAGTTTTCCTATAATAATAGTTATCACACGAGCATCAAGGCTGCTCCATTTGAAGCTCTCTACGGCCGTAAGTGCAGATCCCCTCTGTGCTGGGCTGAGGTGGGTGATACCCAATTAGCCAGGGGGCAAACTTCCGACAGTACTCTCACCGGTCCGGAGATCATTCGGGAAATGACAAAGAAAATCTTTCAGATCCGTGAACGATTGAAAGCCTCTAGAGACCGACAGAAGAGCTACGATTATAAATGAAGGAAACCTTTGGAATTTCAGGTAGGAGACCGAGTCCTCCTTAAAGTCTCACCCTAGAAGGGCTTGATACGCTTCGGCAAGCGTGGAAAGCTTAATCCGAGGTACATAGGGCCTTTCGAGATTCTTGCAAGAGTCGGCCCCGTAGCTTACAAACTCGAACTACCAGACGCACTTCGTAACGTACATTCTACATTCCACGTATCTAACTTGAAAAAGTGTCTATCCGATGAGACTCTTGTAATCCCACTCGACGAGATCGAAATCAACGAGAGCCTCAACTTCGTGGAAGAACCTGTAGAGATCATGGACCGTGAGGTCAAGCAGACGAAGCAAAGCCGTATCCCTATCGTGAAGGTTCACTGGAATGCCAAGCGAGGACCGAAATTCACTTGGGAACGTGAGGATCAGATGAAACTGAAATACCCTCACCTTTTTGCTTAGTTATTTGTAATTTCTAACTTGCTTAAAATTCTAATTTCGGGACGAAATCCCTTCTAACGGGGGGATGATGTGACAACCCGATATTTCGAGTCAATGTAATGTAAAACCAATCAAATTTAGGTCAAAATGTAACCTTCCTAAAATCTTATTCGGGTTAAATAAAGTAGTAGGAATCATATCAAGGTTTGCGTACATAAAAAGAACGTCCAAATCTGACTTCGGATGAGGAAGTTATGAATTTTTGAAGAAATTCCTTAATCACGTCATTTTAATAAATAAATAATAAAAATAATTTCGGAATTTGCCAACGGAATCTAAACAAAAGTTGTAGATCATGGTCTCACCTTCGCGTGGATATAAAGAACGTCAAAAACGGAGTTCGTATGAGGGAGATATGAATTTTTGAAATTTATTTAAAATAAATATAAATTTAATTATAAACTCCCGGTATTATCCGAAGCGGAGTCATCGGATAGGACCGAAGTACACCCTGCGTACCTTCGTACGCCCAGCGTACTGAGATCAAGGGCCTCGGATCGTCCACGTCGCCCTATCCGAGGTGTCCGACCCGTCCGACCCGCCGTCCCATCCGACCCGCTGTCCCGTCCGACCCGCTTCCCCAGCGACCCGTCCCATCCGAAGCCGAGGTAGTCGAGGCTTCGGTCATGCATGACGTACGCGTAAGCGCTGCGTACGACCGTACGCCCCGCGTACCGAGGCGGTTCAGCCTTCCTATAAATAGAATGCGAGGCTTTCTGAAAATTTTGCTCACTTCTCTCTTTTCTCTCACGATCTTGCCTCGATTTCCGTGCCCGTTAAAACCCGAAGCTCTGGTCTTTTTGCTCAAGTCCCGAGGGTCGATTTTACTCCCGAGATTCTCGAGAATCCCAAGAAAAATCCGTTTTCCGAGACGAAACTCTGCCCGGTTTTCCATCTCGCTTTCTTCAATCAATCAAGTGAGTTCATACCCCTTAATTTACCTTTTAAATACTTTATAAATTCTTTTATATGCTTTCAAGGGGGGGGGGGGGAAATACAAGTTAAATACTTATAGTTATTGCCTCAATCACATGTGATTGCATAAATCACATGTGATTAATAACTAGGGAAACCAGTGATTTTATCACTGTTCAAACTGTCTATCAAACTGTTTTACTTCAAAATGTTTTCCAAACCCATTTACTTTTCAAATTTGTACTACAACTGTGATTTAAACAAATGTTCCTTATACTTAAACTGTTTTTAATCTATGCCTTCAAATTGTTTTATAGATTGACATCAAGTCGATCTTTCTTTAAAAGTAATACTTATGTTTCAAATGTCTTATAAATACTTATTTATGCTTTTATATTATAAATTGCATGCCCATATATGTATAGATGTATAAATAATGTTTAAAGGGCTTAGGAAGGCCATCCACCCTATTTCCTTTTTCTCGATTTGGATGTGGTCTGGTGGGATTTCGGGTGACCATCCGAAGGTCGTTTCCATATTAATTATATATCAAATATACATATATAGACATAAAAGTACTTCCATAATCATACGTACTAGACGCACCGTTAGCAAGTTACCATCGGGGTAACACAGAATCATACTATTACAACTGCTAGATCAATGAGTCAGTTCATTCATGAGTCTATACTAGGAAGAGAATATATACAACTATACTATGAGAACATATACAACTATACTAGAACGAGAAACATTTCATCACATATGCAAGAATACGATAACAAATGTGATCCACTGTATCGGAGCATGCCTTAAATGTCATGGCCCGAGTTGTAGCCAGAATTCTCTTGGAGGGAGAGCATTGAGTTTGCGTATAGATCTATACTGGATTGACTATCCTAGACCTTGCTGCTAGCTACAGCCGGACCTGCAGGTCTGCGGGTGCCAAACGTCATTCCGTTATTACGACCGTTCTTTATGTCATTGTTATCAGTCGATATTATGGTGCAATTATCACATTATACCTTAATATAAATCCGGTTAAGGTAATTAGTACAGCAGTAGTCACTATAAAACTAAGCTACAGTACTACAATGATTTCCCCATTACACATTTTTAGTGATAACCTCACTTGAATTTTAATGTACAAACTATATTTTGTTAAAAGATAGTTGCACTTGGGAATTTACACACTTTTACAACAAGCGAACCTACAAAACAGTTAAAGCCTTGGTAGAAGGCTACTATTCTAGAAAATATAGGTTTTTCTGAGAGATTCAAACTTTTACAAACACTTACATACATGAACTTATACTTGAGACATGTTCAAACGTTTTTGATAACAGACACCTACAATAAAAATACTTATGAACTCACCAGCTTAATGCTGATAAACTCTTTCAAAATAACTTTTATTCTCAGGTCATCAGTAGACAGGTACCGATGCCAGCTTTTGAGATGATGGAGCGCACTCAAGACTCATCATTTTATTATTTTGATTTACGTTATATTTTTGGTGTCTAAAACTGTACAGAACACGCATGTATTAAATTTATATATTTAATGCAATGGATGATGTTGTTTGCTTATTTACATTTACTGTGTTGTGATTACCTTACATGACGTCCTCCGCCCCAGAACGTTTCCGCCATTCTTGGTTTTGGGGTGTGACACAACTAAAGTCAGCAAGTCAAACCGGTCGACTCAATTAGCCTGTGGGTTCTAGGGCTTACGTTAGGTAATTACTTCACAACTCGCTATTCTAATGAGAGATCATATATCGAAAAGTACGTACATCTAGATCTCCTTAACCTAAAACTGTGGTAAGTGGCGAACCAAACCGATAAAACAATGTTGCATACTCATCGGGAGTGTGTAAGATCCTTAAACAAGGCTTAACGGGGTTTACGGACCTTGCATTGCGAAGATGGACACTCGAAAATGTGACACACGAAACCTCACTCCAATCGTTTTCACTCTATCTCTCTTTATCGAGAATCTCTCCCAAATCTCTCTTTGTATGAGAAATCTCTCCAAGTATGTGAAATCTCTCCCAAACCTCTCCAAGAATGCAAAATCTCTCCCAAATCTCTCTTTGTATGAGAAACTCTCCAAGTATGTGAAATCTCTCCAAGAATGCCAAATCTCTCTTTGTATGAGAAATCTCTCCAAGTATGTGAAATCTCTCCTAAATCTCTCCAAGAATGATAAATCTCTCCCAAATCTCTCTTTGTATGAGAAATCTCTCCAAGTATGTGAAATCTCTCCCAAATCTCTCCAAGAATGAGAAATATCTCCCAAATCTCTCTTTGTATGAGAAATCTCTCCAAGATTGTAAAATTTCTCCCGAAACCTCTCTTGAAATTTTTATAATCACTTAGGGCATCCCGATACTTGGCTTGATAAAGAATCACTCAAAGAAGGGAAAATCCTTGGAAATTTGCCTCTTAGGGCCGAAGCCTCTCTATAGGGGCCAAAACCCTCCTTGAACCGGAGTCTTCTTGAGGATCCGCGGTGACCTAGCCGCAGCCACAGCCACAGCCGCAGCCAGCAAGCCGTAGCCCGCAAGTCGCAGCCAGTGACCGTAGCCGTAGGGAGCAGCCCTAATCCGAGGTTTGCTTCTGGTTCTCCTAGCTTCGGACCGCAGCGCCTCCTTCCTTCATCCGCGGCTAAGCTTCCCTCCTCCTCGGACTACACCCAGGCGACTAAGCCACTACGGTTCTTGACTGCTGAGCCGAGACCTCGCCTAGAACTTTGGATTTTCACACATTTCACCCAGTTTTTGACTAATTCTCCGTTTTAAGTCCGTTTTTAATTATTTTAACGCGGGATTTTCTCCAGAAATAATATTTTAACATATAAGACCCTAAATAATAATAATTTGGGCATATTTTCATGAAAATATTTATTTTAGAATAAAATCTTTTAAGTGAGATCTTGAGGTGGAGTGTGAATGTTGCCATAATATTTGGCACAAACCATCACCCCATGCCCATTCCTTTGACCAATCCTTGTACTCCTCTCTACTCCTAGTCACCTCAAGGCCTTACCCCACTCATTCTCCCAACAAACTCACGTCCAAAAAGAGCTGGAGAACCCTCTTTCACTCTTCACTTCACACAATTCCCTCACTTTCACCAAGAAGATCAAACACCTTTTCTCTCCAACTTCCTCCCACAAATTCGAGATTCCCAAGGCATTTTCCAGCTTTTCTACTTCATTTTGGTAAGTTCATCATTCTCTATGATTGTTACACTTCCCTTTGTCTCAAATCATTGATTCCTTACACAAACATCATCACATTCTTGTTAGATCTTCGAATCTTTAAGTGATTCTTCAAGTGTTCTTGAGTTGAACACTTCTCTTCTTCAACACTCATCTACTGAAACCACTCAAGGTGAGTTCATACCCCTACATTTTCATGTTATCTTAAGTTTTTAGGGGGGGGGGGAATACAAGTTAAAAACCCAAGAACATAACTAAACTTTTCAAACAGCTTTCAATAGAAAAGTTGGACTCCATTCACGGACTGTTTTGGACAACTTAAGCATTTTTTTTCAAAACTGTTTTAGGTGTAAGTAGTTTCATACTTGCACATCTCCATACGATTTTTCTACAGTCTGTGAGTATGGACTTTTTCACCCCAGTTGAAGGTCCTTAAAAATCATGATAAAAATTATGAGTAAACTAGACACATTTTGGGAACCCTCAGAATTTACGGATTTAGTTTTCGACTTCGTATGATTTTTCTACGACTTTTCTAAAACAGCGGAGAAAGGTTAATAATTAGTTAACAGCTTATAACTTTCATAACACTTTGTATTATGTTGAGCAAAGTGTATAACAATAAGTTCTAAATATTGAATGTGTTTCCTTGTTAATTTATCATCATAAACTGAAACCTAGTCATTCATGATAAGAATATTCATTCATTTAGAACACATATATTAAGCTATAATAAGTATAGTTTATGGATTCATAACACAAATGCATTTTCATAAAAGAGTTCTTATACATTACAAATGTTTTGGAAAAACTATAATACGTATGGTTTATGTTTCCATTAACACAACAAACACATTTCAGAAGGTTTTATTCCCACAGAAAAAGGTTTTACACTCACGCACACCACACGTAAACTTGTTAACCTAAATTGTGAGACAATCTCTTTTCGTACGTCCGAGTGCGGGATCTAAATTCCAGGTAGTTATAATTAGAGTCTCCTGGAGGGAGAATGTGATAGTTGTGTATAGATCTATATTGGGTTTGACACCCCACACCTGAGCTGCATGCAACAGCTAGACCGGCAGGTCTGTGGTGACAAGTGTCATTTCAGTTTCGCGACGCCTGAGAAACGTGGTGGCAGGTTCATTCAGTTATTAGTATGGTTATAGCGGCTCACATAGGGATTTAACAACACAAAGTTTAAGGGGATTTTCATAAATCAAAAGAGGTTTTATGTCGATTTAAAATCACTTTTTATATCAATAATTACAGATATTATGGTATATTTTCAGTCTTGGTATTTAAGACTACACATCATTCATTACGGGATTTTTCTCAAATCAGAAAGGGTTTTACGCCAATTTAAAACCACATTTATATCTTTAAGTATGACAAATACTTGTTCATTTTCGGTCCTGGTATTTAGGACCACATAACTTTTATAAGGAAAATATTGGATTTTTCTTGGTAACATACATCTCTTTACAAAGATCGATTTTCAAACTCTTACTGTCAAAAGCTTATGAACTCACCAACCTTTGTGTTGACACTTTTCAAAACTACTTGTATTCTCAGGAATTCAGTGTAACAGGAAATCAACAACGTTTTGAGGATGGGACAATAAATCGTTAAACAGTTCATTTTGTATCATAATTTAATTGATTTGAATCATGTAAACATATACTTTAGTGTAACCTTTTCAATTATATTTATGATGGTTGTATTTACTTTGAGCACTATTATACACGTTGTTGTGATACTATATGTGAAGTCCTCCACCCCCGGACGAAATTCATGTAAGGCCTTGGAACAATTTTAGGAATCACATGTGATTTATTTGGAGTCATTAAAACACTTATTCAAGGGTGCATAGGAGTTTACGTCCGTAAGCTCCATACTAAGGCCGTAAACTCCCTTAAGTATGGTCATTGGTGTTTTAAAATTAATTCCAAGCCCTTAAACCAACCCTAGAATTTTCCCTTTAAGTGTTTTAAGTCACTTTGCACCATAAACCACCCCACCATGAGTTTACGGCCGTAAACTCATGGGGAATGGGTGTTATGGGCCGAAAAATCATGTATGAGTTTACTCTTGAAGAGTAAACTCCATTTCCCGGTCATTCAAGTCCTTAATCGCCACCCGGGTCCCTCCAAACACTTGCAATGGGGTGTTTCCGCGACTAAAAGTGTTTGTCCATAACAATTAAATAATCCAAGTCCTAATTAGATACAAATGTGTATCTTTTCATTATACATAGGAACCTCGTGCGTTTGCAAGTCGCGGACCAACGTTTAACATCCGAAATCGTCACATTTCTCGTCCGGTGAGTTCATACCCCTACGCTTTCTCTGTGTTTTTCAATGTTTTCATGGGGGGGGGGGAATACAAGCAAACTATAACTGTTTTCGAATTATAACATTGATGTGTTTCAAATAATATCTGGCAAACTTATAATTACTTTTACTCCTTATGTATTATGCTGAGCATAATGATGATTTATCAACTACAACTAAATGAATTTTAGTTAAGGAAATAACCAAACTAATCAAATTATTATGGGAATAATTTGGGGTTCTTTAGTTCTTGTTTTATCATGTACTAATATGTATATAAAGTTATTAGATAAACTATGTCTGATTCAGTTTATCTCCGTTTCATTTGAATATATTGCCAGATAGCTTCATTGTATGTATCTATATTCACTGTATTATGTTTCATAATCTTTTATATGTTTGATATCGTATGAGAACCCTGTGAATAGTTTAGTTCTAGCTTGTGAGTTCGTCACTACCCTTTATGGATGATCAGTAAATCCTCCCCGGAAGTGTAACCAGAGTCTCCTGGAGGGAGAGCGAGGAATTTGTGAATACATCTATTCAGGACTGACAATCCCACACCTTAACTGCTAGCTAAAGTTAGGCGGGCACGCTTGGGGTGACAAATTCTAGATATCGTCCGACGTCTGACAAACATCAAGGAGGTCTCGTTGTCGTATCAACATGGTTACCCGACTCACAATACGTATTAATATAAGTTTATTCATGACTTTTGTTTTGGACTTGATTTTATATCAATCTTCTATCTTTAGATCTTATATGTTGTACAGGATGGTAATCCCATGGTTTTTGGTCTATAGGTTTCATATCTATTGCAGGATGTTATTCCTATGGTTAGAATCTATATCTAGTTCGGGATAGTAATCCCATGGTTTTATCAAAATATCTTATATCTAGTTCGGGATAGTGATCCCATGGTTTTATCAAACTATCTTGTGTCTAGTCCGGGATGGTAGTCCCATGGTTTTCAGTCTATATTTTCAAGTATATCAAACTATCTTGTATCTAGTCCGGGATGATAGTCCCAAGATTCTCAATATATAGTTTTGTGTATTAAACTATACGATGTGATATTAAATCGGTCTTGTATTTAGGAAAATATGGGATTTTCCTGGGGTAACATATATCGCGTAATTGAACTGTAATGAAAGATAACTAAACTGTTTTACATAAGAAAATATGGGATTTTCTTGGATAACAAACCTTTTCGGAAAACTAAAGGAAATCGGTACATTTTTCAGAAAACAAACATCTTATGAACTCACCAGCTTTATGATGATTTTCAAACCGCTTGTATTCTCAGGTCCACGTTAGACAGGTACCCGGTGATATCTTTTGGTGAAGACGGAGTGCTCAGACGACTCGTCTCTACTTTTTTTCATATGATATATGTATAACACTTGTACAATTTACTTTTGAACCTAATGTAAACTTTCAAATATATGTAATGTAATGGTTGTTTACTGTGATTACTATGTGCATTGGATTTGATACTCAACGTGGAGTCAACCCCGAAAATGTTTCCGCCTTTGGTTTGTGGGGTGTGGCATAACCCTCCGAATATCGAAACCTTTGTCTCCCAAAAACGCGTCCATCTCGGATCTCCGGGTCATCTCTCGCTGTGAAACTCCAATACACGCACTAGAGGAGTGTTATACTTCCCGAAACCTTATCACAAGTATTTACAGGAGACCTTCGGGAACGTCACGCATACAACAGACAAGGTTCAAGCACAAAAGCTTAGGACGGATACGGTTAGTCTACCACTACTACGTGTATACGCGAGGATAATGTATAATTAAGATTCTACGGACATTGGATGTGTGCTTCTGCCATAGTTCCTGTTCCATGTCTGGTTGTGGATTTGGGGCAGAGTCACTCATCCAACTGTCTTGCCAACCCTAAGTACATACGATTTATATTTGCAAGTAAATGATAGATGGACCAGGTACGAGTCCTGCCATGAACTTCGGGCCAAGGTTGCCCAAGAGGACGAGTGAACTTCCTATCATCCGAAAAAGGTCTAGTTGCGTAAAAAAAACCCACATGCTTCCTACCGAGCTACAAGAACTGTCAGGTCAAACCTGTCGAACTACTCAACAATAAAATTGAAGAACCAAGCTTCTCACGGTGGAGAGCTTTGGTCTCATTCTTCAAATAGAAAGACAAATTGCTCGTAGGTCCATTGACCTCAGAGGCCCCGACAATATCTCCAGTAGAAACCTTTACTATCTGCCTCGCATAGACGAATAGGCCGACCAACCGCAAGGAACGAGGTACCCTTCAGGAATTGGACCTGAGATCCAAATATCACCAGTCGCGAGTATTGGAAAAGGATGTCCGAGGACAATCCTCCAAATTCGTTGCGAACGCTGCAAGTCCATAGTGATACCCCTCGGATAGGATCAACCCGCTCGCAGTCTTCATGAACTTAATGAGTAGGGTACGCCATTCTTACTGGGATCAGTTCGTCATTATCCTTGAAAATGAGATACAAGTTTTGGAATTGAAGATTCAAATTCCTAGAACACGCTATTAATTGATGTGGAAATTCTTGAGGACCCTTTCAATTAATCCAAAACCGTTGAGAAATTGTCAGCACCAAAGGCGTCGACGGGAACACGTCGAAATTCTGGGTCTTACTGACCTATCGTCTTAGTTCCTTTAGAACATCTCCCAAATTGCGGAACCCCCCTTACGACTTTGACCCTAAAGGGAGCAACCCTTTACTGGGAAGAGAAGCAAGAAGGAGAAACCTTTAGAACTCCAGAATAAGAGACCAAATTCCTCTGGAAGCCTCACTCTGGGAAGGCTTAGTACGCTTCGGAAAGCGTGGAAAGCTAAAACCCAGGATAATTAGGCCCTTTCGAGATTCTTGTCAGAATTAGCCCTGTAACTCGCTACTTCAATCCACTCCCGCGAGCTTGGTAAAGTACACTCTACCTGACACGTCCCGAACTTGCAGAAGTATCTATCTGACGAGACTCTTGTAATCCCCCTCGACGAGATCGAGTTCCACAAGAGCCTCACCTTCGTGGAAGAACCGTAGTGACCATGGACTGAGAGGTCAAGCAGACGAAGCAACGCTGCTTACCATTAATGAAGGTTCGCTGGAATACTAACCAAGAACCTGGAGTCACTTGTGAGCGCGAGAATCAGTCGATTAGGAAGTATCCCCACTTCTTGGCTCGATTGTTCATGCCTACTCCTTGTCTAAATTCAAATTTCGGGAAGAAATTCCCTCTAACGGGGGGATGATGTGACAACCGTCAACTTCCGGTCAAGACAAAGTCAACTAAAGTCAACAAGTCAAACCGGTCGACTCAATTAACCTGTGGGTTCTAGGGCTTACGTTAGGTAATTACTTCACAACTCGCTATTCTAATGAGAGATCATATATCGAAAAGTACGTACATCTAGATCTCCTTAACCTAAAACTGTGGTAAGTGGCGAACCAAACCGATAAAACAATGTTGCATACTCATCGGGAGTGTGTAAGATCCTTAAACAAGGCTTAACGGGGTTTACGGACCTTGCATTGCGAAGCAGGACACTCGCAAATGTGACACACGAAACCTCACCCCAATCGTTTTCACTCTATCTCTCTTTATCGAGAATCTCTCCCAAATCTCTCTTTGTATGAGAAATCTCTCCAAGTATGTGAAATCTCTCCCAAATCTCTCCAAGAATGCAAAATCTCTCCCAAATCTCTCTTTGTATGAGAAACTCTCCAAGTATGTGAAATCTCTCCAAGAATGCCAAATCTCTCCCAAATCTCTCTTTGTATGAGAAATTTCTCCAAGTATGTGAAATCTCTCCAAGAATGATAAATCTCTCCCAAATCTCTCTTTGTATGAGAAATCTCTCCAAGTATGTGAAATCTCTCCCAAATCTCTCCAAGAATGAGAAATCTCTCCCAAATCTCTCTTTGTATGAGAAATCTCTCCAAGATTGTAAAATCTCTCCCGAAACCTCTCTTGAAATTTTTATAATCACTTAGGGCATCCCGATACTTGGCTTGATAAAGAATCACTCAAAGAAGGGAAAATCCTTGGAAATTTGCCTCTTAGGGCCGAAGCCTCTCTATAGGGGCCAAAACCCTCCTTGAACCGGAGTCTTCTTGAGGATCCGCGGTCACCTAGCCGCAGCCACAGCCAGCAGCCACAGCCAGCAAGCCGCAGCCCGCAAGTCGCAGCCAGCAACCGTAGCCGTAGGGAGCAGCCCGCATCCGAGGTTTGCTTCTGGTTCTCCTAGCTTCGGACCGCAGCGCCTCCTTCCTTCATCCGCGGCTAAGCTTCCCTCCTCCTCGGACTACACCCAGGCGACTAAGCCACTACGGTTCTTGACTGCTGAGCCGAGACCTCGCCCAGAACTTTGGATTTTCACACATTTCACCCAGTTTTTGACTAATTCTCCGTTTTAAGTCCGTTTTTAATTATTTTAACGCGGGATTTTCTCCAGAAATAATATTTTAACATATAAGACCCTAAATAATAATAATTTGGGCATATTTTCATGAAAATATTTATTTTAGAATAAAATCTTTTAAGTGAGATCTTGAGGTGGAGTGTGAATGTTGCCATAATATTTGGCACAAACCACCACCCCATGCCCATTCCTTTGACCAATCCTTGTACTCCTCTCTACTCCTAGTCACCTCAAGGCCTTACGCCACTCATTCTCCCAACAAACTCACGTCCAAAAAGAGGTGGAGAACCCTCTTTCACTCTTCACTTCACACAATTCCCTCACTTTCACCAAGAAGATCAAACACCTTTTCTCTCCAACTTCCTCCCACAAATTTGAGATTCCCAAGGCATTTTCCAGCTTTTCTACTTCATTTTGGTAAGTTCATCATTCTCTATGATTGTTACACTTCCCTTTGTCTCAAATCATTGATTCCTTACACAAACATCATCACATTCTTGTTAGATCTTCGAATCTTTAAGTGATTCTTCAAGTGTTCTTGAGTTGAACACTTCTCTTCTTCAACACTCATCTACTGAAACCACTCAAGGTGAGTTCATACCCCTACATTTTCATGTTATCTTAAGTTTTTAGGGGGGGGGGGGGAATACAAGTTAAAAACCCAAGAACATAACTAAACTTTTCTAACAGCTTTCAACAGAAAAGTTGGACTCCATTCACGGACTGTTTTGGACAACTTAAGCATTTTTTTTCAAAACTGTTTTAGGTGTAAGTAGTTTCATACTTGCACATCTCCATACGATTTTTCTACAATTTATGGTGATTTTTACAAAACTGCCTATCATTTCAAACACCAATCCGGACCAGTCTGTGAGTATGGACTTTTTCACCCAAGTTGGAGGTCATTAAAGATCATGATAAAAATTATGAGTAAACTAGACACATTTTGGGAACTCTCAGAATTTACGGATTTAGTTTTCGACTTCGTATGATTTTTCTACGACTTTTCTAAAACACCGGAGAAAGGTTAATAATTAGTTAACAGCTTATAACTTTCATAACACTTTGTATTATGTTGAGCAAAGTGTATAACAATAAGTTCTAAATATTGAATGTGTTTCCTTGTTAATTTATCATCATAAACTGAAACCTAGTCATTCATGATAAGAATAGTCATTCATTTAGAACACATATATTAAGCTATAATAAGTATAGTTTATGGATTCATAACACAAATGCATTTTCATAAAAGAGTTCTTATACATTACAAACGTTTTGGAAAAACTATAATAGGTATGGTTTATGTTTCCATTAACACAACAAACACATTTCGGAAGGTTTTATTCCCACAGAAAAAGGTTTTACACTCACGCACACCACACGTAAACTTGTTAACCTAAATTGTGAGATAATCTCTTTTCGTACGTCCGAGTGCGGGATCTAAATTCCAGGTAGTTATAATTAGAGTCTCCTGGAGGGAGAATGTGATAGTTGTGTATACATCTATATTGGGTTTGACACCCCACACCTGAGCTGCATGCAATAGCTAGACCGGCAGGTCTGTGGTGACATGTGTCATTTCAGTTTCGCGACGCCTGAGAAACGTGGTGGCAGGTTCATTCAGTTATTAGTATGGTTATAGCGGCTCACATAGGGATTTAACAACACAAAGTTTAAGGGGATTTTCATAAATCAAAAGAGGTTTTATGTCGATTTAAAATCACTTTTTATATCAATAATTACAGATATTATGGTATATTTTCAGTCTTTGTATTTAAGACTACACATCATTCATTACGGGATTTTTCTCAAATCAGAAAGGCTTTTACGCCAATTTAAAACCACATTTATATCTTTAAGTATGACAAATACTTGTTCATTTTCGGTCCTGGTATTTAGGACCACATAACTTTTATAAGGAAAATATTGGATTTTTCTTGGTAACATACATCTCTTTACAAAGATCGATTTTCAAACTCTTACTATCAAAAGCTTATGAACTCACCAACCTTTGTGTTGACACTTTTCAAAATTACTTGTATTCTCAGGAATTCAGTGTAACAGGAAATCAACAACGTTTTGAGGATGGGACGATAAATCGTTAAACAGTTCATTTTGTATCATAATGTAATTGATTTGAATCATGTAAACATATACTTTAGTGTAGCCTTTTCAATTATATTTATGATGGTTGTATTTACTTTGAGCACTATTATACACGTTGTTGTGATACTATACGTGAAGTCCTCCACCCCCAGACGTTTCCGCCATCCTTGGTTTGGGGTGTGACAAAAAATACTTCACTTCTTTATCTGCTTTTTTCATCTTCTCGTGTACAACAGCAACAGATAACATCTGTTTTATTTTATATTATTCATTCATAGGTTGAAGGAGGTGGGGGAGCTGAACCAACAACTACCCCACCAGCTTGCAGGTACTATGTGAATAGTAATATGATGAGAAATGGTACATTGACAGTGGTGGCTCAAGTCACATGACTGGAAGAAAAGAGAATTTAAGAGATTTTAGAAGTTTGGACAATGCTGGTGTTGCAAAGTTCTAGAATAATCACAAATGTCAAGTCAAAGGATATGGAAAAGTAATGAATGGAGAGTTTACTATAAATCGTGTTGCTTATGTCTAAGGTCTTCAACACAATATATATGTGTATCACAACATGTTGTGGGCACTGATAATCAAGTTGTGTTTAACGAAGAAGGAAGTATCATTTCCAATGTTGAAACAAACGAAGTGTTGCTCAAATCAAAACGATATGGCGATGTGTTCACTCTTGACATAAAATCTATTGTTGGGAAACCTTTAGTTTGTTTCCTTTCGAAAGCTCCAACTGATGTTAGCTGTTGTGGCATCGACATTTATCACATTTAAACTTTCGTAATTTGAATAAGTTGGTAGTTTATGATCTTGTTCGAGGATTACCAGTTTTAAAGTTTGACAATGATACTTTATGTGCAGCTTGCGAACAAGGAAAACAACATCGAAAACGGCATCCAGTTTTCATAGATTCGAAAATTGTTGAACCGTTGGAACTTCTTCATATTGACCTTTGTGGACCATCAACTATTGAAACTCTCAAAAAGAAACGGTACATTTTGGTTATTGTTGAAGATTTTTCTAGATTTACTTGGGTGTAGTTTCTTAGGTTAAAATCTGACGTTGCTCAAATAATGATCGAAGTTATCAAGAAAATTGAGACGAGTCTAAAGAAGAAAGTTCGAAAAATCAAAAGTGATAATGGTTATGAGTTTAAAAACAATTTGTTTGATTCATTTTTAACTGAGAAAGGAATTTCACATAATTTTTCATCTCCATATACGCCACAACAAAATGGTGTAGTTGAACGGAGAAATAGGTACCTTTGCGAAACAGCAAGAACAATGTTGACATATGTGAATCTTCCTCAATATCTATGCGCAGAAGCTGTTTCGACAACATCTTTTACTCAAAATTAATCCTTTATTCATTGTCGTTTCAATGTTACTCCGTTTGAAATCATAAATAACCGAAAACCTAATGTCAAATTCTTTCATGCATTTGGTTGCAGGTGTTTTATCATGAATCTCAAAGACAATCTTTCGAAATTTCAAGCTAAGGATGATGAAGGAATTTTCTTAGGATATTCAAATAACTCGGTTCCATACAGAGTTTTAAATAAACGAACACAAAAAGTTGAAGAGATGTTTAATCTCACTTTTGACGATTACTATGTGAAACAAGTTGAAAAATGTTTCGATCAACAACCAATTCTTAATGAAACAAATGACGAATCTGAAAGTTATAATTCATCTGATTTTGATTATGATTTAGTTTTTGGTGTTCCAGACAGGGCTATTAATGCCGAAGTAAATGCTACTGATAATCACATTCATGAATCTTCGAAACATTCTGATGATTCGACAATTACATCAGATCCAGCTGCTAATGGTGAAAGTATGCTAGACGCACAAGTGGAGGGGGAGCACTTAAATGAACCTTCAACTGTAGAGGGGGATCATCCTTTCGATTTGGAGAATAGCAGTGAAAATAAAAGTGTTGAAAGGGATCATCAAGATGAAAATTATGTTGAGGGGGGCATAATGACACTGAAACCATAAATCTTGATCAAAATGATGAATTTCATGAACTAAATGATAATAATTCTGTTGCATGATCCGAAAATGAAGAAATGTACGAAGATGCACCTTTAGACTATGATCCAGCATATCCACCTTTGAAAAAATGGACAAGCGATCATCCAAAAGAAGAGGTCTTTGGAAACCCACAAGATGGTGTTTTGACTAGAGGTCAAATTCGTGTAAAGAATGAGGTACTGAATACTCATCAAGAATTTTGCATGTTTGATGTTTTCATTTCGAAAGTAGCACCAAAGACAGTTAAGGTTGCAATGGAACACTCTGATTGGGTTGTAGCACTGTAATCTGAACTGGCTGAGTTTGAAAGAAACAATGTTTGGAGGTTAATTCCAAAACCTGAAAATGTTTTGATTTTCGGATTAAAATGGCTTTTCAAAAATAAAACCGAAAAAGATGAAAATATTATTCGAAATATGTTAATCGATATTCGTAACAAGAAGGTATCGATTATGAAGAAACCTTTACCCCTGTCGCAAGACTCAAGGCTATTCGAATACTTTTGGCTTATGCAGCTCATAAAGATTTCGATGTTTATCAAATGGATGTGAAGTGTGTATTTTTGAATGGAGAAATCGAAGAGACTATTTATGTAGAACAACCTCCGGGTTTTATTAATAAAGAATATCTTGATCATGTTTACATATTAGATAAAATTGTACATGGGTTAAAACAAGCACCAAGAGCATGGTATACTACTCTTACCAATTTCTTAAAACAATCGAAATTTAGACAAGGATCAGTTTATCCCACATTATTTCGAAAGAAAGTTAGGAATCATCTAATGCTTGTTAGAATTTATGTTGATGATATTATTTTTGGCTCTATTGACCCAATTTTGTCTAGTGAATTTGTAAATTTGATGAAAAGCCCATTTGAAATGAACATGATGGGAAAAATCAACATTCGAAAACCAAACATATTGCACTTCGTTATCATTTTATCAAAGATCATGTGGAAGATGGCAATATTGAAGTTTATTTTGTAAAAACAACTGACCAGTTTGCTGATAATTTTACAAAAGCATTGGATGAAAAATCATTTGTTAAAATTTTGATAGGACTGGGAATGGTCGAAGGGGGTTTTATTCGAAAGAATGATTGAAGAGAATAGAGAATCCGGACAACTGTCAAAGTTAAAAGTTACTGTTCATAGTCAACATTTCGTTATGCTTCGAATTCGATAGTTTGGACCAAAACATCAATGTATAATCTTCGCAAGTTTGGTATTTTTTTTGTTTCCATAAAATCAAAAATCCAAAAAGATTTTATTTCTTTTTTGTTTTTATATTTTCGAAAAATAAAAAATCCAAAAAGATTTTATTTTGATATTTGTTTTAATTTTCGATTTATCAGATTTATCACGGATCTTCGTTTGGTCATAACTTCTTCGTTATAACTCGGATTTCGATGAGGTTTTCGCCTAAATGTTTCTAATGAGATTATCTACAACTTTCAATAATAAAATTTTACTTATTCCAAATTTTATATTTTCGCTATATTTCACTATTTGGCTTTTAATTGGAATCTCATAAGACTTCCAACATTTTATGAGTGATTCTAAACATAGTTTTACTTTATTTCTAGTAAAAACTATCTGTTAGAACTCAACATTCAAATTCACTTAATATTTCATAATATTATTTACTTAAAACACGATTTCAAAACGTGTAGGTTACATTGTTCTTGGACTATCTTCATGTCAAAGATTAGCTATTACTCAGCCTTGATATCATTCCAACAAGATGTTGTGCACATTTACCAAGCGATAACAAGGACCGATCATCAGTTTCATTTGAGCAAAATCGATGAAAGAATGTAACCACTAGGCTTTAAAGAATCATAACCTTTCCCTAAACATGTCAATCTAACTCAAAGGACTACTACCTTCACCCATGACATGAACAAAGGCGTTAAAGGCTCATAACCTTTCTCTTAATATAAAAATACCTAAGTCCTAAATGCCTTGAGGTGACGATCTCGGCTTAATTTAGATGACAAGGTCCAGAGTGCAACACTCTTTGGCCAAAGAGCTAGAACAAAGTGTTAAAGTCTAACTTGAAAACTCTAGGAAAAAAGAGTACCCCAAGCAAAACGAACCTGTTAAGGTTCATAAGAAGGGACAAGGCAAGGTCTCATCCTGAAAATGCAGGCTAAGGACTCAAAGGCAAGATGAGCCCCGAGCTTGCGAGTATGAGCTCCTGGGACTGATTTGATTTGTTCAATTAGTTAGTCTTCATAAATCGGAAATCAGGAAACAACAAATCGACAGAGAGAATGATTGTAATCCATGTCTCAGTCCATATGATATCTAGAATGAAGGAATATATGATCCCTTATCTAATGGACAAGTCATTGACAAAGGTTAGAGTTCATTTACAAGGTCAGAGTTCGACAGAAGGTTTTGAGAGATACGATTGTCAGTCGGTTCTTGAAGTAATACGCAATAATAGTTTTAGACTTATCCAAGTGGGAGACTGTTGGATTAATGTCTAAGTCCATAACTATAATTGGTAAGACTTGACCCGACCCGGCATGGTCCATTTGGGTTGCATGGCATCATGCATTTGGATAGACTATAATTAGAGAAATAACACTTAAGGTTTGTTAATATATTATAAGTTCTAATATATTAAGAAGATTATTTAATTATTATTGATCAAGAATTAATCTAAGACTAATTAAGTAATCAAAAGAAGACTAATTAAATATATGGGTTGATTGTGTAAATCATCCATACTTGTATAGTGGGCTAAGACTCCATGGATTATCAAGTTGGGCTAAAACTTATAGGATGCTCCATGGTGTATTTGAACCCATGGATCCAAGGAAATGGAAAGCCATGACAATTAGGGTTTACCCTAATTGTGTTATAGAAACGGCCACTATGTGTGTGATAGAAACGGCTAGCCGATTTCAAAAAGTGTGGATTTCTCTCTAATCTATTCCAAGTGTATTTGGTGTTGTGTAAACCATTTGAGGTGTCACGCTTGGGGCACTAGGAGCTCAAGCTTCATGAAGATAATCTACATCAAAGAGGTATGTAATTCTAACTTAATATATTCATTTGAATCAATGATATTATGCTAGTTAGGATGAATACCTTGGAAAGTTCATATTTGCATGTATAATAGAGAAAACATAGATCCAAGGTATTTAGGGTTGCATGTACACTTAGGAGTGTTAGAATGCTCAAAACCCAACATTGGTATCGGAGCCTAGGCTTGCTTTCTCTTATACACGATGCAAATGTGTTTTTTCAAAGTTGAATCTATCGAGAACATAAAACTCGATGAGTTTATGCCAAAAAATCGACGAGTTCTTCATGTTGGGCATGAACTCGACGAGTTTTGCGTTTTGACAGCTTGTTGTTTGCTGTTTTGGCTAGAATTAGACTAGGAGCATTACCCTAAGCTGTTTTTTAACTTATAAACTTGTTTTTTCATGTGGTAATGTTCATGCTAATCCAATTTCAAAGATAATTGTCAATAGATTCATGTTTTGCATTAGTTTAAAAGTTATGCTAATTACATGAAAATTTTTGATGTGAATTATCTTTGTTCTTATGAGTTGCTTAGATTAATGGAAAAGTTAGTTGATTATGTGTTTTCAATCCATTTTAATCTAAGAGTTAATTCTAAAATGTGTTTTTATAACTTGTCCTCAAGTTATATGAAAAGTCACATTTAAGTTCCATAAATCTCATAAAAGTTGGCAATGGTTAAAAAAATGAAGAGTCTTGTCCTCAAGTTATGGAGGTTCAAGAGTCAGTTCATTAAGTAATAAAATGTGTAGCCTTAATTAATTCCATAAGTTACAAAATAAAGAAAAGTTCATTCTTTTATTAGTTTAAAGTCTTTCATAACTTTTCCTCAAGTTATGGAATTTGAAGAGTCTTTTAATTAAAACTACTTTAAACTCATAAGTTATGGAAATAATTAGTTTTGAATAGTTTCAAAACTTGCCCTCAAGTTTTGGAATTTGAAAAGTTTTCACTTATGAATACTTTAATTCCAAGTTAGCCCTTAGAATTTTAAAAGTTAAAATTCAACCCTTATACTTTATAATATTATATGTTAATAATATTTATATATATATATATATATATAAGAGCAAGTCAGTCTTACCGTTAGTAGGCCTCATTCACGCAGCCGGTCTATAAAGGGGGTATAAGGTTACTGCATATAAAATGGCAGTTTAATGGGTGTCCACTCTCACCCACCGCTTCCTTGACTAGTGGAGGGTCGTTAGCCGAACAGGTAGGAGAAAGACTATAATTCTCCCTTCATTAAAAGTATTAATGATAAATACTAAGTAACTAAACCTTTTATACATACCTAATCTTAGTTACTTAGGAAAAAGTGAATAAGGTGCTAACCCATGAAATTACACTTTGCACTTTGCTTAAGTCGTTAGTGGAGCGTGTGTGGTTAACCGGCACACTAACCTGGACTTAACAAGGTAGGCAAAGGGTAACTTAATGTTTATCATAGTATCAGTCAAGCACGTGTGGTTAACCAGCACATCGATTAAGGAGTAAACAATTAAGGGTACCAAGTATATTTGCATGGTTATTCACACCTTGTTTTGTGATCCTCGGCATCCCAATCACAAAACCTAAAGGGCGCACTCGAGATTGACACATGCCATTGAAAAGTTCAATAAATCTCAAAGATCTAGGAGTTTCAAAACCAATTAAAACCTAATAATACATTTTGTTTATCTAGGTGGAAATTGGTGAATCGTCATTCACCTACCTTCAAATATTTTATAGCTTGGATTACGGCATCCCTCTTCCAAGTTATAAAAGTATTGTGTTGGGTCCTAGCCATAATATTTCATATTGGGTGTTATATTAAGGACTTTAAATCAACTATCTTGAATATCTCCCAAAAAGATGTCTGGTTTAGACATTTATGATCTTCCCAAATCTCTTGAAACAAGCTTTAGACATTTAAATGAAGATGATGTCCCATGGAAATCATACTCCTTTCACCTCCTCCAATTATTCTCCCTAACCTACAAGTTCAAGGTCACTCAAGCTCTATTGGCAAGGCAAGGTCTAGGTGTGATCACATCTTGGAGATGAAGTCACATATTGACAAGCCGTGAGAGTTGGGTGTCAAAGTCTTGAGAAAGTTGGAGGCTCAACTACTTTCTATGTCACATGGTTAGTTCCTTTAGGACTCCTATGAAACAGAATATGTCAAGACCCTTAATGATCTTATCTATTTGCTAAGATCAACTTCCAAAACATTATGGACATTGACAATAATGACATTGGATATCCAGTAAAGCCCTCTTTTCCCAATGGAAAGGGATCGGCCATAGTCAACTCGGTTGACCAAATGGAAAAGAGAAAGGCTAAGTTTGTGATAGTCCCATGTTCCATTACCAAAGCGTCCATATGTTAAATTGCAAAAGAAAGGGGCATTGGTTGCGAAGCTGCTAAAATTACCTAAGGGTGTTAAAGTCAATAAGTTTGACTCTACTTTAGGTAAAACCCACTATCTAACTCTGCTAAGATTCTATTATGAGATTCTTGATACATGATGTGACTAGGTCACATGGTCATGTTTTAAGAATCAAAGAAAAGTGAAGGAACTTAAAGAAAGAATATGCTGAATCTGATCGCGTAGATGGATTTCTATCGCATAGTTTGAAGATCGGATTCTTGAGCTACTTCTTAGGAATTATGATACATTTCTTAGGAATAGATAACAACAAAGTTTTCATGCTCTTTTACATTGTAAGGATAGTTTTTCCGCAAAGTTTGAAAATAAAAGGAAAAAAATGACTATTTTATTTATTTTAAAATATCCTTACAACGACATTTGAGGAAAAAAATTTGTTGCTTATATGATTCCATTAATAGCAAGAGTGGAAATATGAAATTGATTCTTTCATTTGTACTAATGTCTAAATTTACCAAATAAGGAAAGATCCTCATCACCCAAGTTTCAATTGGACTGGAACTTGGAATCATGCAAGTTGTATAGCATGATGAATCAGAACTTTCAAGCATTGGAAAAATTAAGACTAACTACTTGTTCACATGGATGTGTGAGTCAAGTGAAGGACTAAGGGATCGAGTACACATTCTTCTGCACTGGTCAAGTCCACCACAAATATCGATAAGATTATTCATCATAATTTACTAAAGCTCAGTAAATATGGTTATACATACAAGCTTAAGCGTAATTTTGAGACATTGGAAAAGGTTCCAATGTATAACAGAGCGAATAAGAAGAATCAAATTAGGCAGAAGGATAAAAGTTTCTCAAGTCTGAAAAGATGGGAGAGTACTTTAGTATCATGTTATATGATCATCTTAATGATTAAGATACCTTATCACAATTAATCCTCTAAGTTCATTCTGATAGCTAAGAAGAGGAGCTATGAATTGTTGGAATGGTTAAATCAAGAAGATGAGTCATACTTCGTTCCAATACAAGTCTTAGAGTCATACTCCAAGATTGTAACTTGAGTGACATGTCTTAGAGAAGGTTTAAAAAAACACTTGTCAAATGTAAGAGTAAAAGTTTTCTACTCTTGTACATTTGAAATTGGTAAGTTGTGATGTTTTGGATAAAACAAAGACCAACTAAGATCAATTGTGTGAAGTGTTTGTCTTGATTAGAATTTGCACTCTCTCTTGAATATTTGGCAAGAAAGTCTTATATGTCAAGAGGAAAATGGGAGTCTTAAAGGTCTTGAAAGTCTTAAGAACTAATCAAGAATAAAACCTGAAGTTCTTCACTAGCAGACAACTTGAGGTTTATAACCTATCGTGTTGACATATTCTGTACCCATTCCAATTAAAGTTGGATTTGCATATGAGTTCTTAGAGTTCTTAATTGGTTGCACAACAACTTGGAAGCAATGGCAGGCCCTTGTGCTGCCAGGTGGCAAGAACTTAAGATTGCACAAGTTCAATCCATATGAGTTTGGATTTGTCACTAACCTTGTCTTGTGACTATGGTTTTGACAATTCACATAAATAAGAACACATACACCATTAAATTTGAGTGCCATAAGGTTTCTCTCCAATTCATGAAAATGATGGTGAGGAAACACTTTCACTACGTAGATTTTAGCTAGATAACAATTGTGATATTTGCATTCTCAAAGTCGTTAGTGGAGCGTGTGTGGTTTACCGTCACACTAACATGGACTTGTGAGAAGTGGCAAAGGTCTAAACAATCAAGACTATGATTACGGCATCCCTTTGCATAGTTCTTAAAAATTGTTTAGACACACATTTGAGCTATCTAAGATAAGGTGTATGTTTATGATAAAGTTTTATCAAAAGCAATCTAGTATCAGAAATCTGAACTTTGGTAAGAAAGTCAATAAAGTATTGATTTCTAGAAGTCCAGCTGATTTCTGAGTACATGTCAAAGCTAGTGGGAGCATAAGTGTTATGCTAATAATCATCATGTTAGTGGGAGCATGATAATTATGATTAGTATTGCAAGTTAGCAATGTTAATTATAGAAAACAAAAAGTTTCAATTGGGAAAGAGTTGTTTTGCTATAATTAAAGGAGAGGAAATTATACTTCATCTCAAATCTAAAAGCTTAGATTGAGTTTATAATCGTATTTAGTCAAGAATATATATATATATATATATATATATATATATATATATATATATATATATATATATATATATGAATTTCATGTTGGAATGGCTCAACATAAGGAAATTCTATATATGGGTCCATTATTTGCATTCTCAAATTCGATTATGATTACGGCATCCCTTTTCATAATCTGAATTATGAGAACTTGCCAAATAGAAATGGAAATGTTATAGCAAAAGACTGTTTAGTCTTTATGTGAGACATCAATAATCGTGTCCCATATGCTTCGGATATAGGATCGATTACATGTGCTATATTCGTCCTTTCTAAAATTTTCCAAATGCCTGGGGCATTAAGAAGGGAAAAGGCCTAGAATTGGATATGACTAAAAGGATTAAACAATTGTCGAGGACAATCTAAGGTTTACCAAAGATTGGTTGCTCAAGGACAGTTGGAAGTATAGTGATAATTCTGGAAGGACCATATTGACATAATCTATAAGGAGGCAACTCTTGTTCAGAAGTGATAGTCAAAATGGAATCTGGAAATTTTTCAAAGTTAGAAATTATTCAATCTGTGTAAGATTAGGAAACTTAATGCAAGAAGGATGTTTCCAAGGAGCTGATCTCCTTTGGAATGCTCTGTAATGGTTGTTGTCAAGTCTTTATGACTTTGTGCATAACCATTACAAGGGGATCAATGCATATAAGTTTAGAATCTAACAGATTTTAGTGAATGGCATGAATTTGGAATACTTGCATTTGCAATAACGATTTGGGACTGTGAAAAGAAGATCATTGGGGTTATGTTCAATTGATCTATTTCACAAAGTAAAGATCATAGACAAACATAATATGCATACTTGGGGTATGTCATGACTAGTGTTTAGAAAACATAGTGTACATGCTTGGAGCATGGAACAAATATTGTTTTAAATTCAAGAATAAAGTTGATAGCTGAAACAGTATACAATGAATAATGTGTAATCATACGGTGATAAATAAAAGGTGTTTTATTTATGTTCATAGGTTTTGATACCATATTGGATTCAATTATTATTGTGTTTCACTTTGCATGTTTTGACTTCCCGAATAAACTAGGTTATTCTTCCGGAATGACTAAGTTATTCAAACCATCCACAGTCGGTCATATGTTGGAAGTAGATATGAATTAAGACTGTCATGGGTTGGCTTGTAGAGGTCTAAGGTGTTGGACAAAGGGCTACAACACTCATGAGTGCTCATAAGTTCTGAGTATTGGATTCAACCCGCGCTCATTGGAATCACTTCATGGATTTTATCACGAGTGATCATGAGACGATAATATCTTATATTCTTCAAACCTAGAGATATGAGTTGTTACTATGAGTTGGTTGTACATTGATTGCACGAAAACGCATTTGGTAACTCGGTGCTATAAAACGTGCCTTTGTGTATGATTCAACAAGTAGTAGAACAAGCCATATGAGTCGAAGTTTATCCGTTCCTTTTACCTTCGGGATAAAAGCGATATCTGTGGTCCCCTCGATGATTTGATGATGACAAATGGAAGTGCTCGGCCGGGCCAGGACTGATTTGATTTGTTCAATTAGTCAGTCGTCATAAATCGGAAATCGGGAAACAACAAATGGACAGAGAGAATGATTATAATCCATGTCTCAGTCCATATGATATCTAGAATGGAGGAATATATGATCCCTTATCTAATGGACAAGTTCGTTGATAAGATCAGAGTTCGACAGCGGCTTTAAGAGCTACGATTGCCAGTTAGGTTTGAAGTCATACACAATAATAGTTTTAGACTTATCCAAGTGGGAGACTGTTGGATTAATGTCTAAGTCCATAACTATATTTGGTATGTACTTGACCCGACCCGGCATGGTCCATTTGGGTTGCACTTCACCGGCACAATTTATATGGATAATCTTTTGAGAATAGTATGTTTATGATTAATATTAATATATTATAAGTTCTAATATATTAATATGGAATCATATTGTTTAATTAGTATTGATCAAGAATTAATTTATAATTAATTAAGTGATCAAAAGGAACTAATTAAATATGGACTCTTATATATATGGAATGGGCCAAGTTCATTTAGGTTGGGCTAAGCTTTGATGGATAGTCCATGGAGTGTTTAACCCATGGATCCTAGGAAATGAAAGGCCATGGGTATTAGGGTTTAACCCTAATCCTCCATACTATATAAAGATGTCTTTGGTTGGTGAAATTGGCACTAGTGTGGATACACTAAAGAAGGGCTAGCCAATTTCACTAGAGAGAACCAAGTAATCATATTCTCTAAAGTATTCCAAGGTGTCTTGGTGATTTGTGATTCCACTTGAGGCTTCCACACTATTGGGGCTAAGCTCTTAAAGCTTGAAGACATCAAGCTACATCAAGAGGTATGTATTCTATCTTGTTACATTCATAGTTTTTGTATGCTAGATTAGGATAATACCTTGGATGTTCTTATTTGCATGTATAATAGAGAAAACATAGATCCAAGGTATTTAGGGTTGCATGTACACTTAGGAAGTGTTAGAATGCTCAAATCACAACAATAACATGGTTGGAATCCATCCCCACGACAACCCGTACCTTCCGAACGAAGTCATTGCTGGATGGTTTGGAGAAGAACCAGAGAATTATCATCCGTTCCCTTTGAATGATCACCATGATGAAGACCTTTCGGATGATGCTAACTCCGAACCCAAAGTTAAGAACCTACCCCCGGTAGCTCCCATTCCAAATCCTAACCCTCGTCCGGCTTTTCATGGCCCGACGTCTCCTTGGGTCGAATGTTTAGAAGCATGGAGCGAAGATCAAGATCAACCTATGCCGTTTAATGGAGACCGAAGCTTCTACAATGTAAATGAAGGGAGCACAACAGACAGAGTTCTACCAATCCTGATCCGTAGACTTGCCCGAAACGAAATTCAGGGCAGGACAGCTCTACATCATATTGCAGAAGTTCACACCAATGGAGGAACGTATATCCTTCGCACCAATCACCTTGAGAATGCTCAGGAGATATATGAGTGATACCATGAAACCCTGTTAGAAGCATTAGCTGAAACCCGGGCCGAAGTCATAGAGCTCCGAGTACGTCAGAGGGTATACGAAAGATACCTGCTTGATATGGAACGTCAGCTAGCTGAACTAAGGGTTCACCATAGGGGTGACCGTCGCCAGTAGGAGATATTGTATTTCCTTCCTTGTTTTAAAAGAACCATGTTCCTGTCTATGTTTTGTGTAACTCCTCCTATGTGACTACCTTGTAGTGTAATTACTTTAGTTAGGTCTTTATGCTGTCAAATACTTTTTACTCCAGATGTGATGTAAGACATACTACCAGCTCAATTTTCCCAAACTTATTACATCTTAACCATCGATGATATTGAAAGTCGACTAACTTCCGTGTCATTCTTTGTTCAAATACTTTCGTCATACTTTCATAGGAGTCTATCTATAAACCCACTCTAGTCAAGTTATTGGACTAGAGTAACTGAGCTCAGGAATAATTCCCAATCCTCTTCCAAGGGTTGGATCATGTTATTCACTGACCAATGATACCCCGGCTAGAATGTCAAACGTCTTAAGACCATTCTACAAACATACTTCTACCCCGTACTAGAACTGCATCATAGGGATGTAGGTCAAACCTTCGTGAACATAATTCTATTTCGTATTAGGACTGCATCATAGGGATGTAGGTCAAACCCTCGAAAAAATATTCATACTATTTACTTGAACGATCAAACTACATCTAGGTTCAACTATAATCGCTCAAAAATCCTTATCTTTCGTATTATAGAATCATGTCGTCGCCCGGAAACAGTCAGCCGAACAACGAAACCCCTGCCTTCCCTATGGACACCGCTACTTTCCAAGACGCGGTTACAGCTGCTGTGATGGTTGCCGTGACAACTATCCTTGCAAACCGAAACGCTATCAACGCAAGCAATGCTGAGGATGGGGTTGAAAATTCCGATCGTTGTACCAATCCGGGAAGCCGACAAATGTTATCAGTTGCCAACAACCAGAACAACAACTCAGAGTTCAAGAAACGGAAGCGTCCAGCCCAAACAGAAGGCAAGCGATTTCAAAGGCTTACCATGTGACAACAACCAGTGGCGACTCCTGCCACCTCAGCACCGGTCAAGCGTTATAAGGGAACACTCCCGAAATGTAACAAGTTTACCTATCACCACAAGGGAACTTGTAGAGTGTTGCAGTGCATCACTTGCAACAAAACGGGGCACACTGCTCGCTTTTGTAAAACCAACCCTACCAATGGAATCAGCCCAGCTTGCTATGGTTATGGTGAAGCCGAGCACTACAAGAGGAATTGTCCAAAAAGGAAGATCAACAAAAGAAACCGTGTCCACATAACTCTGACTCAACACTTCACTTCCACCACCAATGCTAGTACTAGCCAGATATGTCACCAATACGGTGAGATTGGACACCTCAAGAAGGATTGTAGAATAACAAAGAACTCCGGTGCAGACGGGAAGATACTAAGGATCACTGCCGCAGGAGAGACTGCTCCGGACCCACGTTAAAGTAATTAAGGCGTTTCGTTGTAACAGACTTATAAACTATTTAAAACTAGTACAACTAGAGTCTTATCTTTTGTGAGGTCCCGTCAGTTAATGGATCCTCGTGCTGCGTATACTTGTCTTTTGTAATATACCTTGTTCGCGGCAATAGTCTTGTAGTAAATCTAAAGTACAGTAACTCTGTTAAAGGTTGCACTATTGTGTTTTGTCTATAACACCTTATGTTCAAATCTAATGTCTTTAGTTTCAGTATGATTCCGACATCATCATACAACTTGAGTCAATTTGATCCTCGCAACACCAGTCTCATGCGCACATCTCTTTGTTGGGTCAAAATATGGTTTATACTTTACTTTTCTCTAATATTTATGAATTTATGGTCTAGTTTACGGCTGAATTTACGGCCGTAAACTCATTTACGGCCCATGTGTTATCCGGCCCATATTCCAAGTATAAATAGAGGTGTTAGGGTGAGGAGTAGAGATAGATGAACTAGAAGAAGTTTACGGCCAGAGAGAACAAGGAACGTTTGTGTGGGTGAATCTTGTGTAAGGAACTTAATTCATATTATCAATAGATTCAAGATTCATATAATTCTTCTTCTCATTCTCTTTTATTTTATTTGACATCATCCGTTTGATTGGGATTCCGCACCATCAAACGGATCTGACTGATACACAAGCAAATTAGGGACTTACAATTGGTATCAGAGCCTGGTTGTATCAGTCAAAAGGATTTATTGTTTCGTCTGGAATCTGAATAATTGGTGTTTCCGGTCCAAGCTTACGGCCGTAAACACCAAGTTCTTGGGCCGTAAACTCTATTTTGGAGCATTATTTGATCTTATTTTTTAAATATTTTTGCGTTTTTGGATAGATCTCGCAAAGTTAAGGGGGTTTTGTTCTTCATGTTTTTCATAAAAAAAGGTTTTTGATCGAGTTTTGGAGCTTCAAAGTCAAAAAATCATTGTTTTTCACGTAATCGTTGAAGGGTTTTCGGCCGGAGCTTACTGTCGGAAACTGTTCACAGCCGGCGGCGGAGTTCATGTTTGTGGCTAGGGTTTCCGAGCTTGCGGCTCGGAGTTTGCGGCTCGGTTGGAAGTATACGGCTCGGACCTCGGCTTGGCTCGGATTACGGCTCGGCGGCTTGACGGCTCGGCTCAGCAGCAGCAAGCGCTTCAATAAAAAGGGATCCGCTTTGAAGGCTGCAAGGATCGAACCCGGATCCTTTCTGTAAATAGTCAACGCCTTTTCCATCTCATCTAACCTGCGAGATGAAATCTTCCTTCTAGATTTAATTCATAAAGACTCCATTTTGGACCCTTATTTCACATTTTTACACTTTTAACCCAAAATTCACTTTCTTTTAGTTTTAAATTCTATTTTCATCCAAAATAAAAAAAACTAATAATAAATAAATAAATAAATAAATAATAGTAATAATAATAATATTAATAATAATAATAATAAATTGTTTTTATTTTTGACTTTTATTTTTGACTTCTTATTTCAAATTTTGACTTTGACTTTCAAGATTGAACTTTGACTTTAAACTTTGACTTTTTCGCTTAATTTTTAAATTTTCAAATTTAACTTTTAAGTTTGACTTTTCAAGTTTGACTTTTGAGTTTGATTTTTTAAAATTTGACTTTTAAGGTTGACTTTTAAAAAAAAGGACATTTTAAATTTGACGTTTAATTTTTATCTTAGCTTCTAGTTGTGTTTTTTAATTGATTTTAAGTTCTTCGAGGGAGTTGAAAACATGAAAGAGAGTCGTCAGGATATCTTAAGACAAAATTTCAACATGTTCGATTATATCCCTGGAGAAACCCTGGAAGCTCACTTGCAATGATTCACTACACTCACTACTGAAATGAATATTGCTGGAATCTTTTTGACCAAATCTGAGATAAACAAAAGGCTATTGAATTCACTTCCAAAATCGTGGGATATGAATGTAGCTGTCATCAAGAAGACAAAAGATCTCAATCATCTTAGTATTGTTGAAGTAATTGAAGAGCTTGATGCTTTAAAGAGTTCTATAAACCTTCCGGTCAATGAAGTGTCATGTTCTCATTCATGTGAAGTTTCATGTTCTCAATCATGTGAAGATACGATTAAATTTCTTCGGGAACAAATTGATATATTTAAAAGAGAAGTTGAAGACCTGAGATATGAAGGATATCAACTTAGGAAAGGACAGAAACCCCTGAAGGCTGAGTTGGGAGCAAAAACCAAGGACTTTAGGAAACTTCAGGAAGACTATAGTAACAAATGTGAAAACTATCATTATGTAGTCAAACAAAATGTTGAGCTAGTGGCTGAAGTTGAATCTTTGAAAGGAAAGTTTGAAACCACCAAACTTGATGTTAGAAAATATGATTTCTCAAGTGAGTTGGTTGCAAATATGATAGACCAAAGCATGCAGTTTAAAAGGAATCAAAACAAGGGTCTAGGGTATGATAGTGTACCTCCTCCTTACAATCATAACTACACATCCATACCTATGAAACAAGAAGAAATTGACAGGGAGGCACATCTTTAATACGAAAAACCAGCTGGATTTGTGTCAGGAGGAGTTATTAATGTTGAAAATACTGATGTTTCTGTTACATGTGCATGTAAAGTAGAAGAGGATGAGAACAAGGAGAGTTCTTCTGAACAAACCAATGACTCCTTGAACTCTAAATTTGTTGCTTCGAACTCGGCTGCTTCTAACAAACCTGTCGTTGAGAAATATAGGCCTCCAATTCCAGCGCAACAAAGTGCCTGTTGTAAGTGTGCATATGGGAACAACAAGAGACAAGGCAAGGATACGCCACCAGGGGCAGGAAGAAACAACTTCATAGTGAAGAAAAAAACATGTTTTCACTGTGGAACACCTGGTCACATTGCCCGAAATTGTCCAAATCGTGCATACGTTCCTTACTATGCGCAAGGCTGGCAGAACGCGCCAAGAGGGAGATACTCCAAAAGAAACCCCTCAAGGTCACGTTGAGACATTGACGAATGGAACGCGCAGAAGGCCAAGAATCAAACCCACAAGGCCAAGAATCCGAATCCCAAGGGCAAGAAGGGAATGTCGGCCAAGAAGCCAAATCCAAGAGATGCTCCTATGAGGCCAAAATCAAAGTCATCTCTAAGGCCAACATCAAGATCAAAAGCAAGCACTGAGCCACCCATCGGATCGAAAAAGAAATGGGTTAAACCCAACTACAAATGGGTTCCAAAGGCTCACTCTCCCAAATCTCCTAATGCTTCTAACGTTTCTACATCTTCTGTTTGTGATAAACAGGACATGTCATGGGAGAGAGTAACGTGCAAGGATGACAAAGGTCGACCCAGTTTTAAAATGGACTGGGTTCCAAAGACCAACTAATCCCGCTCTGTGTCGGAGCAGCTATGGAGGCATATCATCAGACTTCGGTTTGTTGGTAGTGGCTGCTCCTGGCATATGATAGGGGACATCTCTCAAATATACAGCACTCATAACTTTGTTCGAGATTTTGTGTCCTTTGCGGGAAAGGAAAGAAGGAAGAAAAGAAGGGATCACATGGGGTTAGTGCTTAATGACATGAAGAATTTTCGGATCTGTTATGAGATTACGCGTGCTATTCTCAGACCTTCTGGATGCAAATTCAATCGGTGACTTACGGTTTGAGTTTTCTTCTCTATACTCCTGAGTTTTTCTTAAGCTGATTTGCTTTAAAGACAAATTTTTGTTTTAGGATAGTTTAAATTTGCGCATTTACTTTCGTCTCTCTCCTATGCACAAATTTAGGGGGAGAAATAAAAACAAAACAAAAATTAAAAAAATTAAAAAATCCAAAAACATTAGAAAATCAGAAAATCAAAAATGTCGTGTTAATGGAATGTGCTTGCAGGAGATGTTTTGGGAAGTGATATTATCAAGTGATAACAGGCAACCTGAGTCTGCGTAACGTACCCGAAGTTGAAGGGTCTATGCTCTGGTTTGATGAGTCGGTAGGCACTAAAGATTTTAAATGGACTTGACTAGGCAGAGTTGAACTTAGGAAATTTATAGACTTGACAAATTTTGACCTAGTTAGATCCATTCGGCCTAACAATACGACGCTCGGATAGGTTGAGCAGGGAGATATATATGGGAATCTACTCGTCACATTAATTGAACCCGTACTTGGAACCGTGGTTTTAACTTTTCCTCGATGTGCGGATTTTGTCCTTAATTAGGTCTATAGAATATCATTTTCTTTCTTTCCGTCTGTTAGTCATATGTTGTCTCCTTTACGTGACCTCCAATCTGACCTGGTACACAACATATGCAACTCTATTTCTCTGCAGGCTATATATAAATGTGTGAAATACTTCTTATCTGTTAGCCATATGTTGTCTCCTTTGCACGACTTCTAATCCGACCTGGTACACAGCATACGCAACCTTCTTCTTCTCAACCCCTCTGAAGTAGTTAGCAATAGAATTATGAATCTCTTCTCTCTCTGAATGGTTGTCTGCTCACCCGGTGTAAGGAGTACTCTGGAAGTTCTTGATGGCTGGGGCATATCAGGAAGCGGGAAACAAGTTCCAATACACTTAAAATTGAACTCATACAGATTGTCTATAAATCTCGCTGCTCAATTTAGGTGGACAACAATATCCCTGGTCGTCGTCAGATGAATGGACCATAAGATATAGTATCTAAGGAATTAGGATCAGATATAAATTTTAGGTTTTTAAGTTCATCATGTCTTGTAACAAATAGTATGTCCTAAATCTGTCACAAATTTTTCGTGTTTAAGTGGACCACAATACCGACGATCGACCAGACAAAGATGTGAATATGGAAGGTACCGACAAGTGGATAAAGGCTGTCTAAAAAATTTGATCCCAAATCACTCTTATAGTTAGATATCAATTTTATTTTTGTTAAATTTGTCATAGTTTCTTCTAATTTAAATATTAGGGGAAAACTAAAAATTAAAAATAATGAAAATTAAAAGTTAAAAAAACAAAGAAAAATCAGAAAAATTAAAAATCCAAAAATATTTTTGTTTCCGTTTTAATTTGTGTGCTAAGTTTTCTTTTAGTTTTGTTTTGTCTTGAAAAGTGATTTCAGGTATAGATAAGACTCATGGAGTTTTGTTGAAGATTTCTGAGCTAAAGGCTTCGTTCGTGAGCATCGAAGAATTCTCATTCGAAGGAGCAAGAAATGAAGATTATTCTTTCAAATTCAATCTTTCAACCGCAGAAGCAAGGTGAAGCAGAAATTGAAGATTATGTGACGGATTGCATTGAAGCCTCCTCAATCAGTGTGCTGTTATCGTTGTACCTACTGAAGTGATCTAGAAGATTTGTTCTCTCTGATGTTCTCTCTGAAGATTCTCAAGCTGAAAGCGCTATCTTTCAAGAATCAGTACATCAAGCCACCTCACCCAACGTGTGTTCAATGCCAAATTCTGAAGAAAAGCCCAACTGCTCAAGATGAAGTCATTCATTGAAGATTCATCAAGTTCATCTTGAAGTCGTGAAGAATTTGAAGATTAATTCTGAAGCCAAGTTCCCAATGAAGATTATCAAGAAAGCCAGCTACTTTTTAGGGGGAGCTTGTTGGGTCATTAAGAAAAGAAAGCTATAAACCAAGGGGGGAGATTGTTGGGTCAAAATATGGTTTATACTTTACTTTTCTCTAATATTTATGAATTTATGGTCTAGTTTACGGCTGAATTTACGGCCGTAAACTCATTTACGGCCCATGTGTTATCCGGCCCATATTCCAAGTATAAATAGAGGTGTTAGGGTGAGGAGTAGAGATTGATGAACTAGAAGAAGTTTACGGCCAGAGAGAACAAGGAACGTTTGTATGGGTGAATCTTGTGTAAGGAACTTAATTCATATTATAATACATTCAAGATTCATATTATTCTTCTTCTCAATCTCTTTTATTTTATTTGACATCATCCGTTTGATTGGGATTCCGCACCATCAAACGGATCTGACTGATACACGGGCAAATTAGGGATTTACACTCTTCCTCCGGAATCATCTTTCTAGCGAAGCCGCCATTCCAGAACACCGGAGTACTCATGCATAGAGTACCTCATGTTCTTATCCTTTCTGAAGAAATCTCAGCACTCCTTCCCGAAGTATCACTTATACAGTACGTTAAGTTCAATCCAAAGATCCATACGGTTGATCTATCGCTGAAGAATGTATACATAGGGGTGGTATATAATCAAGGTTCTACAGATTTAGAATTGATGATTCCACTTTAACTTCTTTTCCTCATTGGGATGTGAGCTTAAAGAAGAATCAATTATTCGACTACCTTTACAATCTTAATTATAAACGACTCGTATACACGAGACTGCGAGTGCTGAACCATGTATGACTTCTAATATGAGCTTCAGGACGGAGAACTGTCCAATACTACGAGTGATAGCATTGTCATGCGAACAAACTTAGCACCCAATACAACTTATGTAACCCTATCTCCCTATGGTCTCACACTAACGGAGATACAAGAACTGTTCGGACAGCTTAACAGAATGATAAGACCAAGCTCCTCACCTTTGAGAGCTCCAGTCTTATTCTTCAAGAAAACAGACTTCAGCGGGTGCGATCATACCAGCACTTATGCATCGGATCCCATCAGAACTCCGCAGTTAAGCGTGCTTGGGCGAGAGTAGTACTAGGATGGGTGACACCCAGGGAAGTCCCCGTGGTGCAGACCTCGACAGGACTTCCATTAGAAATTATTACCTTCTGCCTTGCATAGATGAATTGGTTGACCCACCGAAAGGAACTATTTACCTTTCAGAAACAGGTCTGAGGTCCAAACATCATCAGTTACGAGTTTTAAAAGAGGATGTCCCGAGGAAAATCTTACAAACTCGATGCGAACACTACGAGTCCGTAGTAATACCCCTCGAATAGGACTAATACGCCCACAGTATTCATGGATCTGATGAATAGGGTGTGTCGTCCTTACTTGGATCAGTTCGTCATCGTCTTCATTGATGACATACTCATCTACTCTCGTAGTAAGAAAGGGCAAGGAAACATCCACAACTTAACCTACCCCGCGAACCTAGTAACGTACATTTTACCTTTCATGTCTCGAACTTGAAAACTTACCTTTCCATTAGAAATCTCGTAATCCCACTCGACGAGATCGAGATAAACAAGATCATCGCCTTCGTGGAAGAACCGTAGTGACCATCAATCAAGAGGTAAAGCGGTCGAAGAAATGCCGCCTCCTATTAGTGAAGGTTCGTTGGGATACCAACCGAGGACCTGAATTCACTTATGAGAGCGAGAACCAATCGATTTGGAAGTTTCCCCACCTCCTTACTCGATTTTTCATACCTACTCCTTTACCTAAATTCTAATTTCGGGACGAAATTCCCTCTAACGGGGGGATGATGTGACAACCCGAAATCTTCCATCCAGTACATTCAAACACTTCATTTAAAATTCAAACTCATTTCTGCTATCTTTTAGCACAATTAGGAGTATATTTGAGCGTTTAGAGCCTTGTGTACTTAAGGAATAAGTATCGGGGTTTATCGGCTGAAGTTATAGCTCAAGGAAATGACCTTAAACACCCCTACAAGGAGTTCACAGCCAACACATGGGAGTTTACGGCCGTAAACTCCATGTGGGCCGTAAACTCTTGCTTATATGGTGAAGAGGTGGTCATTTGTTCATTCCTCCCTTCCATTTGGCCCAAATCCTCTCAAGTATCATCCCGATCTTCGTCCCCGATCTTCAAAACTCATAAGCTTATTGTCTTAACTAGTTGATATCTTGCATGAACTAGTAATCTTACATGATTTCATCCGTGAAATCATTCCATTTTGTAGATCTTCAAGTTTCACCAAGAACACACACTAGTGTTCTTGGCCAAAACCGACCATTCAAGCTTCTAGATTGTAAGTACTCTTTATCCAACTCATAGTACACTAGGTTTATCATATTTAGAGCTTAGAAAACATAAGAAATCATGGGATTCAAGGAGTATACGGCCAAGACATGTTCTTGGGTCGTAAACCCCTTTTAAGGGTGAAAGTGACACCCCAACACCTTAGTAAGCCTTGGTTAGTGACATAGAACCTTACACCATTGACCTAAGGACCACAATTCACGAAATGGTACTTCTTACCATGAGTTTACGGCCATAAACTCATGGGGAAGTGGTCCCAGGACCATAAACACAATACAATCTCATGTTACGACCTTTAACCCACCCAAACACTTGTTTAAAGCTTTGGAGCACTTAACCACTTAAGCCCTTAGAGTTTTAAGCCCCTTTTGGTGACCAATTGAGAGTTTATGGCCAGGAGTAAACTCCCCTGGGCCATAAACTCCAACAAACATGGTCATTGGACCATAAACTCCCGTATGAGGCCTTGCACTCCTTTGTTGCAACCCGATAGCCTCCTAGCACTTGACCAACGTGTTTTCCTCACAATAGGATGTTTATAAATGTTTAATTAGTGTTAAAATCACTAATTGTTTATATACATATGTCTTCATATGTAATTAGGACCATTGTGTGTGTCTAAGTCTTCACTTGACACCAAGCACTTGTCCGACACTTCCTTCTGATCCGCTCACTGCAGGTTAGTTCATACCCCTTAATTAACCTTTTTAAATGTTTTTAAATGTTTATAAATGCTTTATGGGGGGGGGTAATACAAGTTGAATCATGTTTAGTTATTATAACAATCACATGTGATTAATAACTAGCCTACAAATGGATTTACTATACGTTAGTTGTTTTACCAAACAGATTTCTTTAAATGACTTTCTTAAACGTTTTTACACGTTTAAAACTCTTTATCAAACTGTCTTACACACTGTAAGTTTCCTTTCAAACTCTATTGCAAATGTGTTCCCAAACAAAGGTTTTCCTCATACTTAAACTGTCTTATCAAACAAAATACTTTAAAATCATTTTACAAACTGACATCAAGTCATCGTTTCTTAGTATTATACTTTTCAAAGGTTTTACAAAACTTCATTTATGCTTTTATATTATCAAATGCATGCCCATATATGTATAGTTATATAAGTAATGTTTAAAGGACTTAGGAAGGCTAGTTCACTTTACTTCTTTTTCCTCGTTGGGATGTGGCTTTAGGGTATCGATTAGTCGTCCGAATGTCGTCTAACTATTAGTCATATACCATGTATACATATATAGACATAAAAGTTTCCTCGACCAGTCAGTACCTTTGGGTGGAAAAGGCATTCTTCAGGTTATACACGTACATTACTAGTAACTATAATAGGTGTAGTTAGGAGATACTATTTACCATTCCAAGTACAAGGAATCACACAAGAGTCAGTTCATTCATGAGTCTATACTAGACATTACATGTTACATGAATACGTCTACATAAATACGCTTACATGAATACGTTTACATAGATACATTTACATGGATACTTGTACATAGATACTATATGATGAGATAGTATTACATATTATACGTGTAGATTAGTTCTGTCTATCCTAGTACAAAAGGACACTAGATGGGACTAACCATTCTGGCACCCAACTGTTAGCAACAGAGGTAATGAACATCTACGGATGCCTACGGTTAATACTTATACTAGGGTATCTTTACAGGACTAACCGTTCCTACACCTTGCTGTTAGCTACAGAGGAGAATGAACATCTATGGACGTTCAAGTTTAATACCATTTCAACAGTCGCGATGTCGAGTTGATCCTAATACAAAAGGATAACACTTACATGGCTATATTTTCTCTATTACTTTTATTTTGTGATACATTCACATAAACGACGAGGTAGACTATATATGTTGTTAATGGTAGTCATACAAGGGAGAAACCAGCTTTGTTACTTTCAAAACAGTCTAGTCTTGGTAGAAGACTACTCTTTGTACTAATAGAAATCATAGGGATTTGCTAGGGTTCAAACACTTTGAACTACTTTCAAACAGTTCATACTTATACAATCTTTTTCTAAATGTTTACAAGTCTTTACTTTACGGTTTTACAAATCAAAGACACATTGATTCATATGAATTCACCAGCTTTATTGTTGATACTCGCTTTCAAAATACTTGTATTCTCAGGTCACAAATAGACAGGTACGATGACCAGGTTTTGTGAAGACGGAGAAATCAAGACCCCAATTTTATTTTGATTGTTCATTATGTTGCCTTATACTATGAAAGAACACACTTGTAACTTAAATTATACTATTAATGCAATGGATGATGTTGTTGCTTATTTACTACTTTGCATTGTTATGATACATTACATGACGTCCTCCGCCCCAGAACGTTTCTGCCGTTCTCGGTTTTTGGGTGTGATAGTCTTGAGCACTACCCCAGTGCTCCCCATGACCTAGTGTCCAACTTCGTCCCAACAAACCAGGGTCCTGCACCTTCGACCATACAACATCTCGAATGGCGGTCGGTCGATACTACCATGGTAACTGTTGTTGTAAGAAAACTCTTCCAATGGGAGGTACGTGTCCTAACTTCCTCCAAAATCCAACACAAATGCTCAAAGCATGTCCTCCATTGTCTGGATCATCCTCTCGCTCTGGCTTCCGGTCTGGGGGTGGTATGTTGTGCTAAAATGTAGCTGAGTGCCCAGTTCCTCATACAAATTCTTCTTGAAACCTAGATCCAAACTGAACATCCTTGATAGAGACTACTGACACTGGCACCCTGTGTCTACCACCACCTCTCACACATAAATATCTGCCAACTTCTCTGTGGATATACTCTCAGAAATCGGAATGAAGTGGGCACTCTTCGTCAGTCGGTCCACGATCACCCATATGGCGTCCACACCCATCGTTGTCCTCGGTAACTTTGTGATGAAGTCCATAGTGATCTATTCCCATTTACACATGGGAATGGGTAGCGGTTGTACCTTACCATGAGGCCGCTGATGCTCAGCCTTGACCTTCCAACAGGTCAAGAACCGCTCCACAAACCAGGAGATCTCCTGCTTCATACAGGGCCACCAATAACTCAGTCTCAAGTCTCTATACATTTTTGTAGCCCCTAGATGTGTAAAGAACATAACTTATGTGCCTCCTATAATATCCTCTGTTTCACCCCTCCAGACACCAGTAGCCACACTCGGCCACACTATGTCAGAAAACCGCGGCTATCCTAAACAAACAAAGGATATTGTCCCTAAATCCATTTTATTTTCCAATTCTCTCTCTTCACACCCTTAACCTTGGCTTCCTTGATCATGTCTAACAATGGATAGATCATTGTAATCCTCATGCAAATGTTCCCAATCGGGGACCCGCCGTCTTGCGGCTCAAAGCATCGGCCACTACGTTGGCCTTCTCGTTTGGTATAGGATCTCACAATCATAGTCGTTCAACACATCCAACCACCTCCTGTGTCACATGTTGAGGTTTTGTTGATCCATCAAATACTTCAAAGTCTTGTGATCAGTATAGATGGTGCATCGCACCCCGTACAAGTAGTGCATTCAAATCTTGAGGGCAAACACCACCGCCCCCAATTCCAGGTCGTGAGTGGGTAATTTGCCTCAAGAGGCTTCAGCTGCCTCGAGGCGTAAGCTATCACATGTCCCCTCTGCATCAGTACTACACCTAACCCTGAAATCGATGTGTCACAGTACACTACCAAGTTATCTAACCCCTCGGGTAGTAGTAGAAATGGAGCCTTGAATAACCTTTGTCTCAGTGTCTCAAAGGCCAATTGTTGTTCTATTCCCCATTGAAATGTCAGATTCTTCTTAGTCAAGTGGGTCAAGGGCACAACAATCTTGTAGAAATCCTAGATGAATCTCCGAAAATAGCCCGCTAGTCCCAAGAAGCTACGGATATTGGAAGCATTCTTAGGTACTTCCCATCGCATCACTGCCTCAACCTTAGCTAGATCAACCGAGATACCCTCCTAGTTGATGATGTGCCCCAGAAAATGAACCTCCCGCAGCCAAATATCACACTGGTAGAACTTGGTATACAACCTCTCCACCCTCAGGGTCTCCAATGCCTCCCTCAGATGTTGCTTGTGTTGCTCCTTGGTCTTAGAGTAGACCAGGATATCGTCAATAAAACGATCACCGACCGATCCATTATCGGTCTACACAACCTGTTCATGAGATCCATGAATGCTACTGGGGCATTGGTGAGCCCAAATAGCGTCACTAAAAACTCATAATGCCCATACTGAGTCCTGAAAGTTGTCTTTGCTATATCCTCATCCTGAATCCTCATCTAATGGTATCCCTACCAATGATCAATCTTGGAAAACCAGGACACACCCAACAACTGATCGAACAAATCATCTATCCTTGGTAGCGGGTAACGGTTCTTCACCATTAGTTTGTTCAGCTCCTAAAAACCAATGCACATCCGGTGCGATGCATCCTTCTTTTTCACAAACAGGATCAAAGCTCCCCATGGGAAACTGCTAGGACAGATAAACCCTTGGTCTAACAGCTCCTGAAGCTGCATAGATAGCTCCTGCATCTCGGGCGGTGCTATCCGGTATGGTGCCTTCGCTATCGTAGCTACTCCCGGCACCAAATCAATACAGAACTCAGCCTGCCTCTCCTGAGGCACTCCTAGTAACTCTTCGCGAAGAACATCCCAAAATTCTTGTACAGCCGACACACTGCCCACTTCTGTTGTGGTCTTAACCTTTGTATCCGAGATATAAGCCAAAAATCCCGAATATCCCTGTTGTATAAATATTCTTTGCCCTCGCAGCCGAACAGAGGGTCGGCCCCTGCGAGGCCCTCTCATCATGTATAACCAGTTCTCCCGCACTTTGGGTTCGAACTCTCACTAACCGGCGCTCGCAATCGATCATGGGCCCATTGGCCCCCAACCAATCCATCCCAACAATCACTTTTAGCCCTCGCAATGGTATCGGAACCAAGTCAACGCGAATCCTCTCTCAAAGCACATTCAGGATACATTCCTGATACACCCTTGTACATTTCACAGTGCGGTCGTCAACAATCTCTATCTCAAGCGGGGAATCCAAAGTTCCTGCCACATCTTGAAACTTCTTGCTAAGCGCAAGAGACACGAATGATCGGGTAGCTCCTGAATCAATTAAAACATAATCCATCATACCATTGACCAAAAAGGTACTATACATGATACAGATAAGCGATGCAGATAAATAAATAGAGAGTAGGTAAATAAGCACATATCAGCCATGACGTGTGGCTCCGCCCAAGTCTCCTCGGTGGTCAACTGAAATGTGTGGCTCTTCACCGCCGAAGCGTCCACCTTAGCAGGGTGGTCATCCGTAATCCTCAGTATGGTAGGTGCATGCACCACCACCACTCCTCCCCCTCCCTGCAACCTCAGATAATTGGCCTTTTATGGCCAATCTGGTTGCAGTAAAAGCAAATCAATCCCTTCTTGGGGCAGTCCCTGGTCTTGTGGCCCGACTGACCACAAGTGTAACACACCATGCCCTGTCCTACACATGCTCCCCCATGTAACATCCTACACTTGGCATAATGGCCCGTCCCTGCTGGCTCCTACTGGATGAATTCGAGGTCTTAGTATTTTTAGTCTGACCTACTGCTGCTTGTGCCTGATCAGGCTTCCGCTTTGTGTAGATGTCCAAATCCATTTCCCACTCACGAGCCTTCTCGACCATCTCGTTCAGGGTTTTGTACCCTATAAAGATCATAAACTCTTGAATATCATCCCTCAGCATGGAATGATACCTCGTCTACCTCATGTCCTCATCGATAGTATATTGTGGGATCAATAAGGCTCGTTCCCGAAACTTGTCGGTGATCTCCGCTACAATCTCGGTGGTCTGTTGAAGGTCATGAAACTCTCTCACAAGCCGTTGCACCTCAATAGGTGGTGCAAACTCCAATTCTTATCGCCGAACAAACTCAGCCCATGTCATCTCAGCTACACCGACTGCTCTCACTTAGCTAGTAACCTTGCCCTACCAATCTCGGCCTCTGTCTCTCAGCATGCACGAAGAAAAACCCTCATTTTCCGCATCCGAGCAAGAGCTTGTGCGCTGGCCGTGCTCAATATCCGCCACCCAGTGTCGGCTAACAATGGGCTCCCTGATCCCAAAAAACTCCGGCACTCCGCATGCCTTGAACTCCTGGAATTAGGGAGCTCGGGTCCCAACCTGGCCTATAGCAATCTCGGCTCTGAATGCCCTGACCCTCTCATCCATGATCTCCATCATACCTTCCTTGACTGTCCCAAAAACGATTGGGGTGGCATCAAGGATGCCCCAAGTAACCTCGGCTGCAATAAGCTCACGCAGCCTCTCATCGATGACATCGGTGGTGTCGCCTGATCCAGATCCTGATCCTTATCCCCCTACTCCAAATCGTGTCCCCACCATGCTAAACTTAAATTTCATAAACCATAATGATCAAGATACTCATAAAAGGGGATCTTCCCATATAGTTACTCCTTGAAATTGTTAGATCTGACATTGGTTCGGGTACGGGTCATGTTACTTCAGTAGTACGGGCCCAATACTACCTTCCACACCTACATGTACCCTCCCCAATGCTCTACCTAACAACTTCAATTTGTCCAACATAAATCACATTCTATAGACTACCACACCTCTCAAATCCTAAGTTTGTATTAAGATTTTCTCTACTCATACCAATCATATCCTGTTGCCTTTATGCATGCAAATTATAAACAGAAAAGGATCAAATAGACTTTTGAATAAAAGATTCTACCCTAGGACCACAAGCAAACAAGGAACAGAAAATAAGTCCAAATCAATCATTCTAAGGCTATAAGCTCCTCGCCGTATACAATTTTAAAAGCATACACATAGCAAGTTCCATATAAGTACCAAAGCTCAAACATCAGTATAACATGGCTAACACCTTGAGGAACTACTTACTTGCCTCCGCTAATCACGCGCGTTGCACACTCATCTTTTTCTTTCATTAGAAGCTTTTCATTTTATTTTTGAAAACAATATTATCATTCCCGTAGTTTGAGTCCTGACACACCCAAGATTGTGTCTGAATCCCTCAAACCAAGGCTCTGATACCAACTTGTAACGACCCGAATTTTCAGAAGAAATTTTTTCATTTTTGATTAATCAAACACATATTCATAAATCATGAAATCTCAACATAATTGTTTTCAAATCCAAATTCATTACATCTTTATTTAAAATTGTTAGAGTGTCCCAGAAAATATCAATGAGAGAGTGCACGCCGCACCATCACGCCTTTCCCTTGCCCTTGGGCTCAGAAGTACCTAAATCAAATCCACAAACTGTAAGCTAATTCTTAGTGAGTCCCCCTAAAGCATACCCCACACACAAACGAAATAACACATATCATATTCGCTATAAAGCTACATATATCACATAAGCCATGCATACAACATTTAAGGAAGCCATGGAGACCCTCTAGGATCTTACACCTAATGCCACGAGAACCCCCACATGGTCTTATCTACCATGGGAACCCCCACATGGTCTTCCTGCCTTGGGAAGCCCCACAAGGTTTTCCTGCCTTCGAAACCCCCACAAGGCCTTCACTACCAAACAAGACATAATGCAAACTATACAAGCAGATATACTAGGATGCCATGGAAACCCTCCAAGGTCTTATACCAAATTCCACGAGAACCCCCATGTGGTCTTCCATGCAAATGTCATTGTATCATAATGAATAATCAATTAACAATCCACATAACATAAAATGGGCCGGCCTTGGTGCCTTAGACCCATTGGTATGGTGAGAAGACTCACCTCTAAAATGTTGAACTGACAAGCTAGAATCAGGTATGTCCCACACACTACTCCTCTTCAATTTCCTATAACCATTAACTTGTCATAATCCCATAATTACCCTCAAAGTCAACTTTGGTCAATCCTGGTCAACGACCAAGGTCAACAGTCCATGACCTCGACTCGTCGACTGAACCCATGAACTCATCGAGTTCCTCCTGAGTCCATCCCATGGAGTCCCGCCTCAACTCGCCGAGTCACCCTATTGACTCATAGAATTCATCATATGACCAGAAACCTAAGATCTAAACAAACCAAAACCCTAATCCTTCGCTACACTTATCCAGAAACCCAAAAACGGGCAAACCCTACCCCAACTCATCGAGTCAGCTTAGGGACTCGACGAGTTCCTTTAGTCCTTAACAAGTTTAGCCAATTTTAGTGGGATCTATGGTCCCAAACTCCAGATCCAAAATCTCTTAGTATAGATACCATGTAAAGTTGCAAACTTTACGTGCATGCAAGGCCCTACATGGCCATAATCCCAAAACTAGGCTTCTTACAAGATTTTTGTGCATAGAGAAGGCTAGGCTACATAAAGTGAGCGACTTTAAGCCATTTGGGACCTTGAGAGGTCCAGATCTTGAACCATATTCTTGTGATGAGTCAAGATCCAAGTTGGACTCCATTTTGAACCAAAAATAACCATTTAATACCACGAAAATGGATCTAATCAACTAGAGATCAAGGTGACGACTTTATACCTCAAAATGATGGCCAATATAGTGTAGATGCTGGATCTACTACTCCTCTCCTTTCTCCTTCCTCTTCAAGCTCTAGAATCCCTCACAAATGCCCCAAAATCACTCATAAAGGCTCTTTTTCTCACTCAAGAAGGTTCAGGGTCGGTCTAGGGTTTTTTCTAGATGTTAGGGTGATAAGGGAGGCCACAAGAGGAACGATAAGTTCTTTAAATAGGGTGCAAACCCTAAAAATTAGGGTTTCTCTTCACAGCTCCTACTCATTGAGTCAGGGCCTTCTGACTAGTTGAGTAGGACCCAAACCCCGCATCCACTTAGTCTCTACTCGACGAGTTGGAGCACTCCAAATCGCTGAGTCCATGCACAAAACCCTAAAAATTATAAAATAAATCAATACCTGAAATAGGTGTTACACTAAGTGTAATAAACTCTCACTTAGCAAAAAGAGAGAATCCTTCAAATCTTAATACAACAAATAGGAATCACTATCACTTAATTCGTAGTAGCAACATAAACCATCCATGACCAAATTAATCAAGCCTAAGACAACAAACAGTCTGCTAACATTGCAAGAAAAAAATTAGTCTTAGTTAACGCTCACATAGTCTAACCCCGATCAAAAAAATACGCTTTCAGAACAATTGTTGTTGCTTGGTCTACTCGATATTTCCAATAGAGGGGGAAAGAGAAGTATGCTACTGCTGCTACTCTGCAAAGTGTTTCGAAATGATCACGAGAGAAAATTTGAATCAACATATAATTTGACTTTGTTGTCGTCTCATATAACCGCTATAGCTTCACGACCCTCAAAGCGCGTCGGCAGTAGGCTCAAAGAGCAAAGCTTGGTTCCAAAGCATTTTTAAGGGAATCACGAAGTGTACAACGCTGACCAGCCACTCCAAGTTTCCCCTTGGGCATAGAAATATAACCCGCTACCCAGCGTGGACCTCAAATATCATCGCCATCCCTAAGGAATGCACATTTTCCTCAACGGTGTTTCTATGGAAAACTTTCAACTATAACTGGGAGGTAGGTATCATGTATCAAGAACGTTGCCTTTTCTTTACAAACCAAGCTTGGCTCCACGAGACTGTTGTCGTCATGCTCTAAGGTTCGCAGTGCTAGAGCGGTTATCTGAGAATACGACGCAATCAAATTATATGTCGATTCAAATTTTCTCTCTCTAACATTTTGCTTTGTGGAGTAGCAGCAGTAACGTACTGCTCTTCTACAAATTTTCGGAACCCAAAATGAAAATGTTTTGTCTCTTAGGAGGGATTCTGAGATGTTACAGCGAGGGATTCTGCGACCATCTATAAGGACCTACGCCCGATGTACCCATCTCGTACGCCCAACTTCGAGACCAATTTTGCAATATTTTTAAGGAATCAATGCTAAAATGAAAAATACCTAGGACACTGGCATCACAAATCTCCCCTACGTGAATAAGACTTCATCCTCGAAGTCTGCTACTGCAAACAACTCTAGGTAGTGCTCCCTCATCTCATCCTTTGGCTCCCACATCTACTCTGAACCCTTCCATTGCAACCGATGCACCTTCACTAGGTTCATCACCATATTGCATAGAGTCTTGATATTTCTGTGGAGAACCGCAACCGGCCTCTCCATATAATCCAGACGCTCATCTACCTGAATATCATTCCAAGAAATCAACACTGAATCATCGACTACAAAATTCCATAACTAAGAGACATGGAAGGGGTTGTGGATCTCATTGAGCTCATTTGGCCAATCTAGCCGATATGCAACCTTTCCCACTCAGGCATAAATCTTGAAGGGCCCAACAAACCGGGGGCCCATCTTGTCCCGCTATCAAAATTGGATGACACCTTTCCAAGGTGAAACCTTTAAAAGCACCAAGTCTCCCACCTGAAACTTGAGGTCCAAACGTTTCCTATCTGGATAACTCTTATGCTGGCTTTACGTGACTCGCAACCTGTCGCGCACTTGTTGAATCAACACAGTGGTCTTGAGCACCACCTCAGTACTCATCATGACTCAATTCTTGACCTCACCCCAACAAACTGGGGTCATGCACCTCCTCCCATATAACATCACAAAAGGCGGTCGCTTAATATTGGCATGATAACTGTTGTTGTATGAGAACTCAGTTAGTGGAAGGTAAGTATCCCAACTCCCTCCAAAATCTAACATACACACTCGGAGCATATCTCTGAATAGTCTGCTCACTCTATCCATCGGTTTGGGGGTGGTATGTTGTACTGAAATTCAGTTGACGACCTAACTCGTCATGAAACTTCCTCCAAAACCTGGAGGTGAAGCAAACATCTCAGTCCGAAATCACCAAAACTGGCACCCCATGTCAAAACCCCACCTCCCGAATGTAAATATCAACAAGTTTCTCAGCAGATATACTCTTGAGAATTTGTATGATGTGTGCACACTTGGTCAATCAATTAACAATGACCCAGATCGAATCAACTCCATGTGTCGTCCTTGGCAGTTTCGTGATAAAATCCATGGATATTTCCTCCCATTTCCACATAGGAATGAGTAATGGCTGCATCTTGTCGTGAGGTCTTTGATTTTCGGCCTTGACTTTCTGACAATTCTGGCACCACTTTACAAACCTTGATATCTTCCTTTTCATATAGGGCCACCAATAACTCAACTTCAAAACCCTATACATCTTTGTGGCTCTCATATGGATCAAAAACTTTAACTTATGAGCCTCTTCAAGAATTTTCTGCCTCAGCCGACCAGTAGTCGGAACCCAAACTCCACCACACTGATTGAACACACCCTGACTATCTCTAATGAATAAATGAATTTGCCCCCTGATGCGCTTTGCATTCCAATTCTCCTTTTTCAATCCCCCCCACATATGCCTCCTTTATCAAATCTACCAAAGGAGAAGTGACAACCATCCTAAGACACATATCCTCAGTAGGGGCACTCATAGCCTTATGAATTAAAGTGTTGTCCACCATATTAGCCTTTCCAGGGTGGTACAGGTTCTCATAATCATAGTCCTTTACCATATCCAATCACCTCTGTTTCCACATATTCGAATTTAGAAGATCCATCAGGCAACTCAGTCTCTTCTGATCAATATAGATAGTACACCTAACCCCGTACAGATAGTGCCTCCAAATCTTAAGGGCAAAAATCACTGCCTCCGACTCCAAATCATGTGTAGTGTAACTCGCCTCATGTGGCTTCAGCTTTCTCGAAGCGTATGCAATCATATAACCCCTATGCATAAGAACAACTCCAAAACCCGATACAGAGGCATCACAATAAATCACAAAATATTCCATACCTTCAAAAAGCATGAGAATCGAGGCCTCACACAATCTCTACCTCAGTGTCTTAAAAGCCAATTGTTAATAAGGCCCCCGCCGAAGGGTAACATTCTTCTTTGTCAAGCGGGTCAATGGTACATAAATCTTGGATAAATCTCCGATAATATCTCGTAATACCTAAGAAGCTCCAAATATCAGAGAGGGTTCTCGGGACCTCCCATCACATCATGGAATCGATATTGGTCGGATCAACTAATATACCCTTCTAGCTAATGATGTACCCAAAGAACAACACCTCACGCAACTAAAACTCGCATTTGGAGAACTTAGCATACATCATTTCCCTCCTCGGGGTCTCTAATACGTCCTGAAAATGATTCTTTCGCTGCTCCTTGGTTTTAGAGTAGACCAAAATATCATCAATAAACACGATGATCAACCGATCCAGCATCAACATGCATACCAGTTCATGAGATTCATGAACGTTGCTAGCGCATTGGTGTGAATGAATGGCATCACCATGAACTCATAATGACCATAACGAGCTCTGAAGTCTATTTTCTGCATATCCTCATTGATGAACCTCATCTAATGGTAACCTGATCGTAAATCAATAATGGAAAACCAATATGCACCCAGAAGGTTGTCGAATAAGTCAATGATCCTTGAAAGTGTGTACTGGTTTTTCACTGTTAGCTTATTCAACTCCTGATAGTCAATGCACATCGTATGTGATCCATCCTTCTTTTTCACAAATAGTATCGGTGCTCTCTATGGTGAACTATTCGGCTGAATAATCCCTTGTCTAGCAGCTCCTGAAGCTGGTTAGACAACTCCTACATCTCATGTGGTGCCAAATGATATGGTGTCTTGGCTATTGTGGCCACACCAGGACTAAATCAATCAAGAACTCGACCTGCCTTTTAGGAGGTACTCTTGTAAAATCCTCAGGAAACACTTCGGGAAATTCTTGAACAATAGGATCCTCACTCAACATCATCATGCCCCTAACTAGAGTATCTACTATATAATCCAGAAACCCAGAACAACCATGCTGAAGATATCTCATGGCCCTCGCAGCTGAACAGAGAGTCAGCCCATGCGAAGTTCCCTCGCCAGAAATAACCAGTTCTCCGCCACTTGGGGTTCTAACTCTCACCAGCTGGTGCTCACATTCAATCAAGGCTTTATTGGGACTTAACCAGTCCATATTAATAATAACCTTCGACCCATGCAGAGGAATCGACACCAAATCAATACAGTACTTCTTGCTAAACAAGTTTAGGACACACCCACGATGAACCCTCGAAGCACTCATAGAATGATCATCAGCAATCTCAACCTCCAACGGATAATCCAGGATCCCAGGAGCATCACTAAATTTCTTGTTGAGCGCAAGGGATACCAAGGATTGGGTAGCACCTAAATCAAAAAGAACATGAGCAGTCATACCATTGACTAAGAAAGTCCCTACATGATCAGATACAATATAATGATAAATAAGGAAAGAAATAAAGAAATTACAAATTGTTAACCACATCCGGTGTTGCTCGAGCCTCATTGGTAGTAAGCTGAAATGCCCTACTCTACACCATATGTGTCTTTTCCTTGCCCTAGTGGCCATCTGTAATCCTCAAGGTGGCTGGTTTAGGCCCTGCCACTGTCCCTCCTGACAAACTCAGAAAATCGGCCTTTTTATTAGTTGGCTGGTTACATTTAAAAACAGATCAATGCACTCTGTGGGCAATCCATATTCATATGCCCATACAGACCACATCTGTAACAACCCGAACCCACTAATCGATGCCCCAGTGTGTTGCCTGACTCACTTGCTACAAAGACCCCGACCCTGTTGGCCCCTTAAATGTGAATAAAAATTCTTTGGACTCTTAGCCTGGCTCATGACAGTCTGCACCTGCTTCGGCATGTACTTCGGCTGAAGCTCCAGCTCGTGGGCCCTCTCAATCATATCATTCATGGTCTTGCACCCTGAAAAGCTCACGGACTCCCTGCTCTCATCCCTCAACATGTCATGATATCTTTTCTTCTTCATCTCCTCATCCTCATCATAATACAGAACCAAAAGATCCCTCTCTCGAAACTTAGTGGTAATCTCTAATACAATCTCAATAATCTGAAGAAGGTCCTGAAACTCCCTCACTAGTTGTTGCACCTTGATCAGCAATGGAAACTCCCTATAGAAACTCATAATAAACTCCTCCCAAATCATCAATGCCACTGCCACAGTCCCCACAGCTCGGTGGAACTCATCTCACTACTCACGTGCTCGGTTCCTAAACAAGCAGGATGCAAACCCTACATTTCTCCCCTCCTAGAAAAAACTTGTTGGGTGAGCATTCTCCATGCTAGTGATCTAGCATTAGCTAGCGATGGAGTCCTTAGCTCCGTAGAACTATGGAGCTCCGCAAGCCTTGAACTCCCGAAATGAGTGAGTTAGTGCTCCCAACTGACCCTAAGCAATCTTGGCTCAAAAGGACCTAAGCCATTCATCGATAAGATCTATAATCCCCTCCTTAATGGTACCAAACACCACAGGAGTACCATCCACAATACTGCGAGTGACCTCAGCCGCAATAAACTCGTGTAACCTATCATCTATCATTTTTGTGCCCAAGCCAAAACCAGAACCAAAACAAGAACCAAAGCCAAAACCTCCTCATAGAGTGATCACCAGCATACTCAAAATGAAATGCTAAAACATAAATAAACAACATAAAAATCAAGGGAACTCTCAGGTTTCCTTAGAATCCCCAGGTACGTCTTTATCTCGAGTATAGATCTTATGCTTCTAGTAGTACGGACCTAATACTACCTTACACACACTTATATGTACCCTCCTCAAGAGTCGTCCTGATTCCTCTAAGTCACCACACTAAATCTATATATAAATCCTATGTTATACAACATATAAAATCTATTGTGGCATTACCTAGGCTCTCATAGGAATTCTCAATATGACCACCTCTACCATACAAAAAATCTAAATCAATACTCATGGTTGTATTATGCATGCAAGTTAAACACAAAATGGGATAACATACACTGTCAAATGATGATTCTACCCTAAGTCCACAACCAAAAAAGGAATAGAAAATGATGTTAAATCGATTATTCTAAGGCTATATGATTCTAATCATATATAACTATAAAAGCATACACTTAGAAATTAATTGAGTAGATATCAATTCCAAGTAATACATGACATTCAATTCCTTTAGGTTATAAGGCATCACACAAATAAGGAAATTTTATCATACAGGTCCTAAGATTATCGGTATCCCTATGCTAGCATAAAATTCATTTATCATATATGTTAATCATAACACATAAGTATGGGTATTTTGGGAATTACTTACTTAAGCTTGGTTGATTGCGCGTATCACACCCCCTTTTACTTAGAGAAATCTTTTTAGAAATTAAATTTTCTTTTAGAAATATTATCATTTCCTTAGTTTGAGTTGTAACACACCTGAAAGTATGTTCGAATCACTTAAACGAAGGCTCTGATACCAACTTGTAACGACCCAAAATCCATAAGTAAAAATTTCATTTTAAGTTCATTAATCCCAAACATCACATGTCTAAAAATCATCGAAAATATAAACTATCACAAATATCAGCGTAAAGGATATAATGAGTATGGAAATCATGAGGGGGGGAATGTTGTGCCAGCACGATGCGCCCTTCCCTTTTGTACCAGAAGTACTTGAAACCAAAAAAAATATATGTAATTGTTGAGAGAAAAACTTGGAGACACACTTGAACAAACGTTACAACAAGTAAGTTGCGGAATAGTTAATCTCTAAGGATCTAAAAGCTCAACAATAATAAAGTTAGATAGTTAGATAGTTAGATAGTTAGTTGCGAAAAGTAAAGAAGAATAAATGACAAAAGTTATATCAAGAATACACTTAAATTGATTCATAACAAGGAATGCAGTCACTCCGAGTTAGTAAGCGAGATCAAGTTTAGTGATTAAGTCTAGAAGACTTGCTCCGAAAAGAGGTTATGTTTCAGTAGCAGTTTGAGTGTGAAGAGTAATAAGATAGATAATTGATGAAGATAAGAAAGATGATTGAATGATAAATCTTGTGTATTGAGAAGTTAAGAGTTTTCACACTCACATATATCACAAGTACTTAATACATAAGAAATATTCTCGATTTATAGAGTTTAGAAAAGAACTACTCTATGAGCAGTTGTGCAAGGCATGTTGGACAATAGAGTGATTTACATAGTAAAAGAAATAACTAAGACTACGGATATGAAAGACTTGAATACTCCGGATGCTGATATGGTTGCTGATGGAGAATGGTTGCGGTCACAGTTGTAGAGATTGACTCTGGGTGTTGTATTGGCTGCAAGTACTGAACCGTTGCAGTAGTTAACTTCAAGAGGGTCACTTTTATGTTTCAACAATTTCCCCCTAAGTGACCTCTTTAACTTTGGTTCAGTTATCAAGTTTGAGAAACTTGATCAAAATCCACCAAAATTTTCTAACATTTTCCAGCCACATGATTCTTCTGGAGATCTCAAACTTGACTTCAGCAGTAGTGTGCTTTGATTTTTCTACTGCGGTCTTGCATATGTCAAGTTGCTTCTTGGGCAGGTGATGCATGGCATTCATCGGAATGAAATATTTGACATTGTTTGTCTTCCGTTTGAATATCATGCCAAGTTCTGGGAAGTTGGTTGTGCCTAGAGATCTTTCTTCAAAACCTTTCATAAGCATTGACACTGGTTCAAGTGGTGCAAGGTCAAATTTCTTGAGGATGGTGGGGTGGATGTCCGCATCAATCTTCGCAAAGTCACAGACAGTGTCTTTGACGAAGGATTTGACTTTGTCAAGAGTTATCTGCATCTTAGGATGTTTCTCTTCCTTGTTCTGAAAAACTCTGGCAATGAGAAATATTTCTTCAGGGTTCATGCAGGGGAAGTCTGTCTGGGTGCGGATGTAATCATGTTCTCTTCTGGTCAGAGTGAATTGAGCAAAGTCTGCTTTCATAAACTTCCGCATCTTGTAGTTCTTCACTGCGGATGGTCTATCGTTAGACCAAATGTTTTCAACTGAAGAGTCATGCTTCGCATAGAAGCGAGTCAGTCTTTTGAATTCCATTGGCAGACGCTTGTGATTAGGAAGACTGCGGTCGAAGGAGTCAAAAACAGCAAAGTACTTGGCATTGGGAGAAATTGGAATATCCCAATAACCATATGATGGTGGTTCAACATATGTGAGGTGGGGAGTGTAGTCCTCATCAAGTAGCCTGCGGAGAGGATTGACCCATGAGTTGATCAGCGATCCATCAATCATAGTGTCAAAACCACATTTTCTCTATATAATTTCGGCTAACTTGGCTGCTTTCCGGTCATTATTCCTTTGGGCCGTAGCAGGAGAGTCTGTAAAGCTTTCTGAAAACATATGTTCCTCAAGATTCTTTAGGTGAGGAGGAGTCAGAGGTCTGTTTAGGTTGTTTTTGGGTGATGAGTGGGGAGATGGAATATTTTGAGATGGTGGAGGAGAAAGTTGCGGAGTGGGAATTTTGTTTGTGGTGATTGGAGGGTTCTGACGGATGGATGTATTTGAGCGATCACCTTCTTTATCACTTCCCCCTCTTAAACAATGCAACCATGATGCTTCCTCAAGCCATTGTTTCAGTCCATCAACTTTGGCACAAACCTCAGAAAAGTGTGCTTTCATCGATTCGGCCAGTTGGGAGTTGTCTGGAATGGAAGAGTTGAAGAGCAGCTTGTGAATATCCTTTGTGAGCTAAAGTATCTCAGGGCCATGAAAGTTTGATGTGAGGGATTTCTGCATGCGGGCGATTGTTGCATGAAGGACATAAATCATGGACTCATAGGCATTATGAGTTTCCTCTATTGCCTTTTGGGATTAGGCAGCTTGATCCGCAACGGCTGTTTGTAAGCCTTGTTTGATTGTGGTTACCTCAGTGATGAGGCGTTCCGCTGCGGCCATAAAATCTTGATGGTCAGCCCTGCGGTTGTTGTCGAGAGATCGAATCCACATCTCGACTTTGAGAGAGATGCGCTCAGCGGCCATACGCTCTCTCGTTTCAAGTCGTTCGATGCGCTTAATTAGGGATCGCGGACCTGGGATATCTTTTGGTGGAGGTTGGGTAGGCTTAACCGCAGCCAAAATTTGATCAACTTTGGCTTGAATCTTGAGGAATTCTTTGCGAGTGACAGCATCTTTCTTCTTTTTCTTCTTCTTTTCTTTGGGCTTTGAAGTGGAGTCCTGAGAACCGCTGGATTCTTCTTCTTCCTCGAACATCATGAGGTCGTTATCTCAGGGATTCGGTTTGCTGACCTCTTGAATGTCTTCATCGTCAAAACTGAAGGTTGGGGCCGAGCTGAGTTCAATAGCTAGTTCTTCGTCTTGAGATGAGTTGACTGTAGTAGGTGGAACAGGAGTTGAAGTAGGAGGAACATTAGATGTACCTGCGGCTGCAGTTGACGCTTGAGCTTTCAGCATAGTTTCAGCCATGTGGTCCATCTAGGTCTGAACCTTTATGATTGTGGCAACAGTGTGGGCGTTGCTGATGGAATTTGCCCAGTACCTGGCTACTGACAAAATTTCTTGTTCCTTCTGCTGTTGTTGTTTGACCTGCTGCTCCTTGCGGGCTTGGAATGCCCTTTTGGATGCAACATACTTATTGATTTCAGCATCAGTGGTTGGTTGATACCGACTCCAAGAGTCATTTGAGTCTTCATCGTCAATTCCTTGTGTTCGCACCAAGGTGTCCCTTGGGTTCACGGATCCTTGCACATTAGTGCTCACCGTTCCTAAACCACCTGATACAGATGTAAAAAGAGTAGGATTTCCTGGGCTTCCTTGGTCTCCTTGACCCGTGGTCAAGTTTGGTCTCGGCCCAGTTCTGGCATGGGCGAAAGAGATGCCCTATGGATGGAGTGGTGTTTGTAGTGTTTGGGATACTTGCAAGAGGATGGAGTCTAACTCCTCAGAAGAAAAGATGTGCAGCCGGGAAGCCCTGGAGACTTTAGGGCGATTACCAATTATATCATCTTGAGATACAATTAGGGGGCTGTCTCCACGTTCAGAAGAAGATGATGATGAAACAATCTCACAAGATAAGGTTGAGTGGTATTCGATAGAGGCTTCAGTATCAGTCCGGTCATGCATATGGCTAGTGGTTTCGGTTGTCTTTCTTTTCTTGGGGATAGATATGGGTAGTCTATCTTCCTCAGAGTCACTGCTTGATACAGTGGTGGTTTTGGTTTTGTGTTGGTGCGGTTTGTTTTGGGGCATTCTTTTTGGGTGTTGTAGCTTTCTTTTTAGAAGCTACTGTTTTTCTCCGTTGAGAAAGGTTAGAAAGTGTAGTGTCAGAGGGGGTTGTGGTACCCTTAGGAAGAATAGTTGAAGAAGGAAGAGGTGGGGTAGAAGGGTATGGGATAATACCCTTTGTGGCCTCAATATGATCTGAGACATCAGCAGTCTTAAGACCAAGTAGTGAAAGAATGTGTGTGGGGAGCCTACGGATAGGTCCAAAAATAGTTTGATCAGAGGAAGGAGTATACCTTTTGAGATCCTTAGTGACAAAGAAATTGATGTCACTTCTCAAGTCGAGACCAGCATCCGCATGCAGATCAGAATTACACAGAGACCAAAAGCGAGCAAAAGTGAGCTCGGTTGGGTTTTCCTTTAGTTGTTCTTTGGGAATGTACTGGAGGAAACCATCCCAAAGAATTTGACCGTAGTTGACATCATGGCCTGTGAAGCTGCTCCATACAAGTTCAAGGAGCTTGAGTCCCATGTTGTCAATGCCTCCGGTTCTGCCAGACTGACAACGGATGACAAAGTGGCATACAAACTACCAAACCGCAGGCAGCTGATTCTTCTTAAACTCACCAATACCTCGGATTGGTTTCTGGTAACCCATTTGGTAGAGTGCGGTAGTGATATCGGATAACGATGGAGTGAAGATTTTGATGGAGGGATGGATTAACAGGTTAATGGAGGTTAAGAATTTTTCTTTGGTCAGGATGACCAGGGAATCGTTGATGAGGTTCAGATGCACTTCTTGGGGTTTTTGCAGTGGTCTATATGCAGACAGAGCACACTTAAAGAGTGTAGAAATGGGAACAACATCAGTGAATGCGTCGAACGGGCCAAATAAGATGTGGTTCTTGAGATGCTTGATCATCAGTTTTGTTGGAGCATTGTAAGATGGATGATCGTCAAACACAGCTCTGAAGTTGCTTGAAGCGATTGTTGGTGATGTGGAACCGGTTTGATTCATCGAGCTTGAAGCCTTGGATTGCTTTTTGGATGCACCAGATTTCACCATTGAGAGTTGTGAGATTGAAGTTCTTGAGAGCTTTTGTGAGTTCTTGGAGAATTAAGAGAGTAATCGATTAACAGAGAGCGTAAACGATTATTGAGAAGAAGGTGGGTTTATAAAGGGGGTAAAAGGATTTTAACCCTAGGTAAAAGATAAAAGAGGGTAAGAAGTTGAATGGGGTTTTGGGGGGATCAATGATTCTGGGATTGAATCTCAGCCACACGAATACGAAATGGGTTTTAAAGAGATTTGAGAAATCTTAAAAGGGGTTTTGCATTTAATGATGGAGTGGACGCATGGTAATACGTCAGGTAATCGTGGGTTGATGAGAGAGAATGTTGGCACAGATTGGACGTGTTTGGGAGAGGAAAGGACAAGTTGAAAAAGGATTGATTTGGGAATCATTCATTTTGGCATCATCCCTAAAATAGGTCTGATACGGGGTTTATTAAGAAAGGTAAAGTGACTGTTTCTAAAGAGAATGTTTGTATTTTATTTAATGAAGGATCATTAAATAGCACACAAAGATTCAAGAATTAATGAATCTGTTGGAATTTATTTGAGGTGGTTGCGGATGAATTCATCAATGTGATTGAGAAACTCCATCGTGGATGAGAAAGAAAAAGTTTCAGAGAATCTGTGAGACAAACACTTGTATGAAAATTAGAAATAAAGTAACATTAAGACCCATGAGAGGTACGTATGACATATGGTTGCGGTACCTAGATTGCGGTATCAAAACAATCTATCATATGTAATTCTCAGTTAGAACTGCAATGGAGACCAAGGACGGTCTGCGGTAGCTAACACTTCAAAAAGAACTGTGAGTCCGGATTCATCATTCCCAACATTTGTAAGAATGTATTGAGTTTTGTAGAGTCAAGAGTTTTTGTAAAAACATCAACAATCTCTTCATGAGTAGGAACAAAGATGAGTTCAATATTACCTTTCAGAATATGATCTTTGATGAAATGGTACCGTAACTCAATGTGTTTCGTCTTGGAATGTTGAATAGGATTATGAGAGATAGCTATAGCACTTTCAGAGTCACAGTAAATTGGTATCCGCAGCATTCTGTACCTGTAGTCTAGTAATTATGTCTTCATCCAAAGAACTTGGGAACAACAGCTGGCTGCGGCCACATATTCTGCTTCTGCGGTAGATAGAGATACACATGTTTGTTTTCATGAAGACCAGCTTACAAGTCTTCCTCCTAGAAATTGACATCCACCTGAAGTACTTTTTCTATCGAGCTTACAACCTGCATGATCCGCATCGGTGAAGGCTTGAAGACTGAAGTCGTTGCCTGCAGGATACCATAAACCCATAGATTTGCTTCCTTTAAGATACCGAAGAATTTGTTTGGCTGCGGTCATGTGAGACACTTTTGGATCAGCCTGGGATCATGCACATACACCAGTTGCAAAGACAATGTCAGGTCTGCTTGCGGTGAGGTACATTAGCGAACCAATGATGCCTCTATAATTCTTGTGATCCACAGATTCACCAGAGGGATCAGCATAGATCTTATATCCGAAGGCCATAGGGACTTTAGCAGAAGAGCAGATATCCATTGAGTATTTCTTCAGAAGTTCTGAGGTGTATTTTTCTTGCTGAATGAAAATTCCTAGCTGAATTTGTTTGATTAGAAGACCTAGAAAGAAGTTGATCTCTCTATTCATGCTCATTTTGAATTTGTTGGTCATGAGCTTTGCAAATTCATCTACCATATCTTGATCAGTAGACCCAAAAATGATATCATCCACATATATTTGTACCATCATAAGGTGGTCACCATTTGCTTTTCTGAATAATGTGGGATCAATCATTCCTCTTTTGTACCCGGATGAGACAAGAAATTCAGAGAATGTCTCATACCAAGCTCTTGGAGCTTGTTTCAGGCCATAGACTGCTTTTTCGAGCTTATAGCAATGGTCTAGAAATTCATCATTTTCAAATCCTGGAGGTTGCTGAAGATAAACTTCTTCTTTTAGTTCACCATTGAGGAAGGAACTCTTAACGTCCATTTGGTGTACCTTGACATTTTTGTGGGCTGCGTATGCTAGAAAGATCCGGAGCATACGTTTCATCGTAGTCAATGCCTTCTACCAGAGCATACGTTTCTGCGGTTGGGGAAGGCAGTTCCCCCTAGACTTGAGAACATCCTGCTGAATCATCTTGATCTATTGAGGTAGAATTGACTTAAGGAGTTGGCAGAAGTTGAGGCTCCCCCTGGATTGCAGATGGGAGTTCCTCTGGAACTTGAGAAGGTTCCCCCTGGAATGCGGATGAAAGAGTGACAATTCTAGGAACGGATCTAGTGTCAATATTCTCTAAGAGTTCGTCATCTGAGTCGCCTGAAGGTCCGTTTGATGGTGAGGCTTCACTTCGGGCAGGAATGTAAGCAGCATCAGGTACTGGAACCTCAGCAGTTGCAACAATTTCCGGAGTAGAGCTATCCCCCTCAACCGGAGAGGTGGAAGTATTGAGCAATACTACTTCAGATAAAGACGGTCCAGATACGTCGGCATGTTGTTGTTGAGCTGCGGATGACACTAGGACTTCGGATAGTTTTGTCGTTTCAATGGGATCAAACAGATCATCATAGTTGATTTCAACTAGATTTAGAGGTCCAGAAGTGGCTGGAACGTCACTTTCCATGATTGCAGTTGTTTCGGCAGACAGAGGTGCACTGCGGATGTGAGAGTCATCAAATTTCACATCAAAGCTTTCAATGATCAACCTTGTTCTTCTGATGAGCACTCGATATGCAACCTTGTTAGTGGAATAACCAAGGAAAATACCTTCATCAGACTTCGATGCAAACTTATTGAGTTGATCTCTATTGTTGATCATGAAGCATCTACATCCAAAGTTATGAAAAAAACGAAAATTGGGTATGCGATTGTTGAGCCCTTCATAAGGCGTTTTATTGAGACGCTTTCACACAATACTTCGGTTTTGAACAAAGCATGCGGTTGCTTCAACGAGTATGCAATTTCTTCTCTCTACTACACCATTTTGTTGCGGTGTATAGGGTGCTGAAAAATTGTGAGAGATGCCTTTGGAAACTAGGAAACTGGTCAGAAGATGATTAGTGAACTCAGTTCCATTATCACTACGGATGCGTCTGACTGGAAGCTTGATTTGAAGATCGATTTCTTTGATGAAGTTAATGAAGATTTGCGATGTCTCTGATTTGAGTCTGAGAAAAAAGACCCATGTGAAGCGTGTATAGTCATCAACAATAACCAGTATATACTTTTTGTGGTGAAGACTGGCTACGGTTGAGGGATCGTAGAGATCGATGTGTAATAGCTCCAGTGGTTCAGAGACCGAAAAATCCATTATCAGAGGATGACTTGCTTTGGATTGCTTACCGCATTCGCACGCTGGACAAAGAGTATCGTTGCTGAATTTGAGAATGGGGAGACCACGGACCAGTTCTCTTGTGACGAGGTTGTTGATGTAGCGAAAATTGAGATGACCGAGCTTGCGGTGCCATAGCCAGCAGACTTCGGATATAGCTTTGGACAGAAAACACAGTTGCGGTTTGCCAATGATGAGAGAAACATCAAGAGGGTACATCGTGCCTTCGCAACGTGACTTGATTAAGCAGGTGTTGCGATCACTCGTCATTATGTAACAGAATTGATTGTCAAATTCAACTCGATGTCCTGCTTTACATAGTTAACAAACACTGATGAGATTGTGTTTAGGACCTTCTACATAAGCAACCTTCTGAATAGAAAAGTTCCCCGTAGTGAGAACACCGTAACCTCGGATGACACCGTTTGCATTGTTGCCAAATGTGACATTTCCACCATTTCATATAGGCCTTAAATCCCGAAGGTACTCTAACCTTCCGGTCATGTGCAAGGAGCAGACACTGTTAATTAACCATTCTTCTTCTTGTTCCTCCTTGCACAAAGCCTGAGAATTAAACGGTTAGTTTAGGCATCCAAACAAGTTTGGAGCCAGGGACGATTGATGTATTCTTAAATGATGCATGGTCCGAGGTTGCATGGACAGGTCTTTTGTCATCTTTCAGACCGAGTCCTGGGTGTTTGTTCAGATTTGGATTGTTACGAGTTTTCTGAAAAGTATGAGATTTCTGACTTTGATTTGACTTGACATGAGATAAAAACCTTTGACAGCTGCACTGACATTTGCAAAAAGAAGGTTTGTCATTGAATCTGATATTGTGCTTGGTCAGCGGTTTATGGGGTGCACTGGACTTGAAATTAGTCCGAGGTGGGTAACTTTTGAAAGATTTGACGTTTGAGTTCAGAAAAGTTTGTTTTGAACAAGCTTTCGCACGTGTAAATCTTTGAGTTGCTCTAGGTGGATTTGATAAAATTCCTTTCCATCTGTTTTGATTTGATTTTTAAAGTGTTGGAGTGGGTAAAACTCCTTTCCATTTCGGGTTAGTTGAAGAGTAGATCTGAAAAACATAGTTTCTAACAAGTTTGACACCTTTTTGGGTTGTGTCAGAAGTAGCAGGAGTAACTTTTGAGACTGAACTTTCCTTTTTGTTTGTTTTCATGAAAGAAGAATTTTTTGAAATGTAATTTGTGAGAATTGGAGTGAGTTGTGCCACTGATGGGAGTTTGATCACATATGTGACTAGAATCCTCGGGCACAATTTCCTCAATGACACAATTATTGCTCAAATTATGTAATCTACCGAAGTAGGTTTTGATATCTTCAAGAAAAGTCTTGTCATTGACAGGGAAATGAAATTCTCTATCAGGAGGGACATACACTCTATCTTTGTTGAACTGGGGTGAGGAATCCATTGCGGTAGGATATCCATTTGACCAACCCCAATTATATGTATTGTCTATGGTTCCATTTTTTACCAAATTTTCAATAGCCTCACTTTCATTAAACAGTTTTTCAATTAAAAGATTCAAGCGTACAATTTCTTTCTAAGCTAAATCTTTTTGATTCAAGGCTATTTCTAATTGAGTTTCACTTAGCATTCTAGCATCTTTCTCTAACTCTAGATCTCTTTCTAACATTGCCATCTTAAGTCTCTTGTTATCCAGTCTTCCTCTCACATGGAACATCTCTTGGGACGCTATGTTCTTCTCATCTAAGGCTTTGTTATAGTCTGAAAGGACGGCAGCATAAGTGTCATTAAGATCATCTATGTAGGGTTGATAATCATGCATGCTATAATTTAAAGTTTGGATCATGAGTTTTACCTGTTCAACAATGCTTAGAGTCCCATCTTTCGCCATGTAGTAGTAGTTATTGTTCAACATTGCTGACCCATCATCATCCGCAGTGGCCAGCATGCAGATTTTCCCTTTTCTTGTAACACTACTGATGGTCTCTTCTTCATCTCCTGATGACCAAACTTGATGGTCTTGTTTAACTTGAGCCACATATGCCCTTGCCTTTTCTTTTTCTTCTAACTCTTGAGCCATTCTAAGATAGAATGCTCTGTCCTTGACTACGTTGGCCTTACAGTCTTTTGCAAAGTGATTTTCTTTGTTGCATTTGTGACAAATCACAACATCAGTCTTGTCTTCTGATTGAGTACCGAAGTCATTATTCTGAGGAGACTGTGGTACCTCCTTGGGTTGATTGTTCTGAGAGACTTTAGGATATCGAGAGTTGTTGTTCTGAGGACCGAAGTTACGGTTGAATGGTGGTTTGTTGAATTGTTGATTCTTGCGAAAAGAGGAAGGTGGTATGCGGTTGAACTGTTGGCTAACTAGAGCAATAGCCTTCTGAAAATCTTCTTCATCATCATACTCAGAATCTGCTTCGTATGACTGAGGTGGGGTGTCATACGATGAAGAGTAAGGTGACTACGGTGGAGCTTGTGCTATGAGAGCAAGCGATCCTCCGAAGTCAGCACAGTCTTTTAGTACAGTGGATTCTTGTGCTTGAAGTTCTCCATAGAGTTTTTAGGGTGATAAAGAGTGAATCTTTCTGTCACCTTGGACTATCATTTTTGCCGTAGTCCAATGTCTTCCTAGACCATTAAGGAATTGGAGATTGGTTTCATGGTTTCTGCGAATGGTACCAACATTTGATAACTTCGTGACTATTAGGTTGAATCTTTTGAAGGAGTCTTCCAAACTTTCACCAGCATGAGCTTTGAAGTTGTTGAAGTCGTTGAGTGCGGTTGTGAGCTTCTTATCTTGTGCTTGTTCTGAGCCTTCGTACAGGTTTTTGAGTACATCCCAGATCTCTTTTTCTGACTTGCAGTTTATGATAATATCAAAGTTGTCAGGAGCAACACCACACAAAATTTCATAAAAAGCAACAACATCATTTTCCATTTTATCGAGATCATCTTTGGTAGGACGGCTCATAGTTGGTTGACCTCCTCCTAGTCTGGTTGCAGCACCGTCAGTTTGGATTGGTGTGAGGACTGGAATATGTGGTCCTTCTTCCACGGATCTCCATACATCTCTACCCAATCTTCTTAAGTACCTCTCCATTCTTTGTGACCAGTGATGATATTCCTTTGCTACTAGTATTGGGGCTCGGTAAGAACCACCAACACTATTGGAGACATTCAGAGATAACGATTGTGTCATTTTGTGATTTTTTGTTTTTTTTTTAGAAATGAGCTTTCGTGGTATAGAAAGCTTAATGAGAAAATCAGAGTTCCGATATCCAAAAAGCAACCACTTTGGCTCTAATACCAATTGTTGAGAGAAAAACTTGGAGACACACTTGAACAAACGTTAGAACAAGTAAGTTGTGGAATAGTTAATCTCTAAGGATCTAAAAGCTCAACAATAATAAAGTTAGATAGTTAGATACTTAGATAGTTAGTTGCAGAAAGTAAAGAAGAATAAATGACAAAAGGTATATCAAAAATACACTTAAACTGATTCATAACAAGGAATGCAATCACTCTGAGTTAGTAAGCGAGATCAAGTTTAGTGATTAAGTCTAGAAGACTTGCTCCGAAGAGAGGTTATGTTTCAGTAGCAGTTTGAGTGTGAAGAGTAATAAGATAGATAATCGATGAAGATAAGAAAGATGATTGAATGATAAATCTTGTGTATTGAGAAGTTAAGAGTTTTCACACTCACATATATCACAAGTACTTAATACATAAGAAAGAGTCTCTATTTATAGAGTTTAGAAAAGAACTACTCTATGAGCAGCCATGCAAGGCATGCTGGACAATAGAGTGAATTACATAGTAAAAGAAATAACTAAGACTGCAGATAGGAAAGACTTAAATACTCCGGATGCTGATATGGTTGCTGATGGAGACTGGTTGCGGTCACAGTTGTAGAGATTGACTCCGACTGCTGTATTGGCTGCAAGTACTGAACCGTTGCAGTAGTTAAGTTCAAGAGGGTCACTTTTATGTTTCAACAGTAATCACAAAGCTTAGTGAGCTGTCCTAAAATACCACATACACCATACACGTAAATATAGCAACACATGGCTGTGTTAGCTCCGTAACAACCCTCGAGTCTATATCAACCCCATGGAACAGCAAATAGTCATGTCGGGAACGTATCAGCTCCCAGCTTCGTATAAACCTCGAGTCCAAAAGAACTCTGAGCCCAGATTGGCTCCATGAATATATCATACAATTACATCAGTAATAGTCACATAACTGCATACATTCTAAACATAGAAATATTGGGTCTGCCTTGGTGCCTTTGACCCACTAGTATGGTAAGAAGACTCACCTCTAGTAGAAGGTAAATGAATCTTACACTCGAGCTACTACTAACACGACTCCTCACACTAATAAAAACCCAAAGAAAGTCCTAATTAAAATTAGGGTCTTAACCTATAATAAACAGTTTAATGCATCCTTTACCATGTTAAGCACAAAATACCATTTTTCCCATCCCATACATAACCCAACTAACCAAAACCCAAAACTCCAAATGGCCCAAGGCCCAAAACAGTCTAATGGGTTTTCTGGGAGAGCACCCGACGTTCCCACATTACGCCCAACATACAAAACTCCTAAAGATAATTTGTTTATAATCATCAATTTGATCGTTTTGGGGAGTGATTTCGATGACAAAATCTGATTTAAGTGGGGCAGGGCTGTAACACCCGTAATCTACAAGGTTAATTATGGAATTATGCCAATTCCAAGTTTGACTCGGCAAGTTGGAGAAGCTAACTCAGTGAGTTGAAGATGAAGAATCGTGAGGATTTAATGGGTCTACTCAACGAGTTGAGGAGCCTCAACTCGGCGAGTAGAGGTTCTTTTTCATGCAAGTTTAATGATACAACTCGGAGAGTTAGAGTAGCAAACTCGACGATTTGGGCGCTACTTAGGAAACTCAACGAGTTGAGGAACCTCCATAGCCCCTAATCCTAATCTCGAAATCCTACAGCCTCCACGAATGTTGTGAGTCTATTACGTATGATTTGGTGTGTGTTTGAAGTTCATTCAAGGAGGAGGAGCTTGGTACAAGGTGGTGGTTCAAGAAGGAGCTCATAGATCATGATTCTCTACTCCATTTCCAGCATATTTTGAGTATAAAGTTCTAACCTTGCTTAGTTTAGGCTTAGATCTTTTCTTGGGTTTATTTGTATGCTTTTATCCATGGATAGGTGATTATTGACGAAGTAGAAGTCCCAAGTGTTTATCCTTTCTAGATCTATGATCTTCATGAGCACTTTTGGCATAAAGGTGCCAACTTTATGCCCCTAAGGGATTTATGCATTCATTAAGTCCTTTTTTGGTCTCTTTTAAACTTTTGAGCTTCTTCTAATCATGAATAAGTGTAAAGATGGAAACTTTGCATGGCCATCTAACCTGATATGGTCAGATCTCCATCTTGGAGTTTTGTCCTTGTGGAATAAGTGCTTAATGATTAAGTCCTTACCCATTTAAGTTTAGGGTTTGGGTTTTGAACCCATTTTGGTGGTTCTTAGGGGTAAATTTGGAAACTTTACACTTCTAGAGGCCATTTCAATTAAGATACGTGTTGAGAGGCCCTTAGTTTTGAAAATGTCGACTTAATGAATTGAGAGGTTGGACGTCTGGCAAACTCAGCGAGTTCATGGGTGAACTTGGCGAGTGAAGGAGGTTTTGCTTGATCTTTGCAGTCTAACAAAGAAACTCGACGAGTTGAAGGACAAATCGGCGAGTTGGGTCAACTTGGGTCATTGAATTTAACTTTTAACTTATGCCTTTGATCAAGTTTGTCCCAAGGGGTGTTTGAAGCAATCTAAATTGTAAAATGTGGGCTTGGGATAAGGCACGTATGGGATTGGGCCCAATTTGGAAAATTGGACCATTAGTGGACTTTTATGGATTTTGTGGTTTAGGTGGCTCTTAGCACTTGTCTGTGAGACCCAGGGTTGTGGCCCCCGACCTAGAAAGAAAGACTACAAGGTAGCTCGTGGCATAAAGACAAGATTATGGTTGGCACATAGCACTCTTATTGATTATGGTACATGAATGATATGTATGGCTTATGGTTATGTATGACATGTATGGATCGTTGAATATATATGGTATGTGGTATTTAGGAAACTAACTAAGATTTGTACTTATGGTTTTCAGTTAATGTTTCACATACTCCAGTTTTCAAATGAAAGATCTCGGGACGATCGTTGCGCATACATGAATGTTTTCAGCAATATGTGATCTTTGGAATTGGAATCTGATATTTGTGTTAATTGAAATGCTTTTCAATGTTTAGAATAAAGCTACAATAGTGTTTTGATTATAATAAAAATGAATATTTTACCTTGTATTTTTGGGTTGTTACAAGTTGATATCAGTGCCTTGGTTTGAGGGATTTGGGCATATCCTCGGGTGTGCCTGAACTAAAACCGAGGAATTGATGGAAATTTTCATAAAATAAATATTTAACTAAAAATGAAAATTTTGGATTTTTGGAATTTCTAATTAAATAAAGGAGTGTGATGCGTGCAATCGGCCGAGCTAAAGTAAGTGGTTCCCAAAATACTAATACATGTTTAGTATGTTATATGCTATGATTATGAGAATTGCATTCTAGATTAGGGCTAAGGATCTACTCAGTATTATACGATATGAGAGATGCCTTTCTGTGCCTGATTGTATTAGCTTTAGAATTGCATGATAGTATTGATTTCAGATGAGTGTGGCCTGATTAGTGTATGTTGGTTAGATTTTCCATTTCCTGGATGTGGCTTGCTTTGTGCTTTGTGGGACTGTTATGGAGGTGAATTGACTGCAAAGTGAGTATGCTAAGTCACATGTGGCATAGGTTAAATAATATTAGAGTGGTGGATTTGACCCTATTATGCAGCTCTCGTTTGAGTCCAACCATTCTAGGGTTGAGTCTTTTACTCGAAGGAATATCTGATCTTTGCTGCATGTGGCTATATTCATAAGGAAGTTAATTGACATTAGTGGGAGTCTTTCAGCAGCAGAGGGATGGATAGGGTCAGTATCCTGGGAGAGCCTAGGATTCAGTAGGATTACTGAGGAAAGTATGGATATGAGTGGAAGGTAGTATTGGGCCCGTACTAGTGAAATCCATACTCGAATCAGTGAGAGTCTTGGAGAATCTACAAAGCTTAGGAGAGGATATTCTTGAGTATGTTTTGATCGTTGGTTTGTGGTATTCGGTTTAGAGACGACCTTTTAGGGAGGTCGTTTAGGTTCGGGTTCTAGACCAGGTGCGGGTGCGAGTGCTGAGCCGATTAGAGAGCAGTTGTAGGAGTTCATTTCATCAAAAAATTCTTGCTTTGTTTAGGAGATATTGGCTGAGCGCTTGGGTTCATTCTGTGTGGAGGTAATGCTTTGATTTGAGCTCGCACCCTGTCTTTCCGGGAGTTTCGCGCTTGTGGAGTTCCTGCATTTCATGAGGAGAGGGACTCCATTGTCAGTAGGAGGTGGTTATTGGATATGGCTAACGTGTTTAGGGCGAGTTTCTGCCCCGAAGAGGAGAAATTTAGATTTGCTTCATGCCTATTGAATGACAGGGCACGAGATAGGTGGGAAGAGATTGGTAATGAGTTAGGTGAGGATGTTGTTGATGATATGTCATGGGATGACTTCTCGATTAGGTTCTGAGCTAAGTTTGCACCAGCGATTGAGGTACAAAAATTGGCATGAGAGTTTCTGGATCATCGCCATACTATTTAGACTGTGGCAAAGATCACTACCAAGTTCCGGGAGAGGGCTTCATTGGTACAACAGTATCTAATGGATGATGAGATGAAGAACGTGAGGTATCATAATATGTTACGGGATGATATCAGGGAGTTCGTGAGTATTTTGGGTCCGAGACCCTAAATGATATGATCTCTAAGGCCCGAGAGCGGGAGATTGATTTAGAGCACATTGGGAAGAGGGGATCGGATTAGGTGTAGGCTTCAGACGGTCCCAAGAAAATACCCAAGACTTCAAACCAGCATTTGAGAGGCCAGAAGGGCTGGAGTCAGTGCAACACATGTGGGAAACTGTACAATGGAGTTTATCATTCCAGGGGTTTGGGCTACTAAAAGTGTGGCAGGGTTGGTCACGTCAACATGGATTGTCCTCAGGGGGAAAGCCCGTTATGTTTCACTACGATCCGATGGGCCACAAGAGGGCCGCCTGTCCGATATTGTCGGGAAGAGTAGTGAGTACTCCCGCTCTGGCTACTCTGAGGGTCAGTGATGGACGAGAGGGTAGGGCAGGAGCCCCAACGGAGACGAGCCGTGATTTACAGTGAAAGTCAGGGGAGGTCAGGACTCCAACTGGCAATGTTGTGGGTATGTATCTTTTGCTTTCATTCAGTTTATTCTGTATTTTGTTGACTGGAATTTTGCATCGGTTTGAGTAAGTGTATCTCCGGTTTATTTCTTTTCTTATGTTTGAGTTATATCTTCAAGTAATGATATATACCATTTGCATGCCGTGAGTTATTAGTGGTTAGTGAAGGGTTGTTTCTCTTATAGCAGGTGTGGAGTGTTCTATGTTATCTTGGTTATAGTCGGGATCAGTTCGGGGGCATTGTGTGGAAGGTTTATGGGCAAGATTCATTGGGTTAGTTGTCTAGTGTCGCCAGGATCTAGTGGTTTTAGCCATTATGCTTGGATTGATTTTTGGAAGTGTCGAGGGAAGTGGTTTGTTTCTAAGGCTTTAGTTGGAGGATCCGTCCTTTGAATTTCAATATTTTAGTGGGATATCGTCCTAAGTGTTTGGAATTATCAACATTGTGGAGATTCAGGAAATGTTTAGTTGGTCTCCAGAGGTTGTGCGGTCTTTTGAGTTGGCTAGTAAGGGATCATTAGCAAGGATAAGCACTAGTTGTCAACGAATCGATCATTGGAAAGTAAGAAGGATTTGGAATTCTTCAATTTTCGTCTGTTATGAGAATTTAGTGGAATAAAATTGGGGGAGAATTGTTTAGGGATTCAGGATCAGAAGCGATTTCGAAACTAGGATCAGTTTTGCATCCCTATCGGGGAGGAAGGCGACCCAAGTGGCTGTTGGATTGACAATTGTGTGAGTTGGAATTCGGGAAACTTACCAACATTGAGATCGCATTCACTTGGTGCTTGATAACAGGATTGGAGAACCTGCTTGGGATTCTAGGCATGGCTTGAGTTCAGCTAGGGCATTCGGTCGAGTGTGTGCTTGACTCTGGGTGTGTTCGATTTGATAGATTAGGGGTAAGGCAGTGGGTCTCTATCAAGATTAGTGTAGAAGTGTTGTAAGACTACGGGGTGGCACGTAACATTCACTACTTTGCAGTTAGTGTTGAAGTGTTGTAAGACTATAGGGTGGCCCGTAGCATTCACTAGTGGTCAGTTGGAGTGGGAGTCTTGTAAGACTGCAGGGTGGCGCATAGCATTCACTAGTCCCTATTCAGTGGTGGGATTATGGCATACCTGTGTTTTTCTTGTAGTTTTCTTCAGATGGTTTAGGCAAGGGTGGGTCAATTGATAAGGCTATAGGAGGGCCATAATATGTTTGGAATCAAGTTATGGTAGGCCGTGGGAGACCAGGTATGAGGAAAGAATACAATTGGTCTTTTGTAGCGTTCAGTTTAGGATCGGGTTAGTGTCGAGATGGTTTGAGTAGCTATTGTCTGTGAGGCTTCTGTCGAAAGTCGTGAGGGGCGACTATGCAGGAGTCTTTTGGCTCAACTGCCGAGTTGGAACCTAGTATTTCAGATGAATGACTGACTGTAACGACATGAATTTTCAAAACAATTTTTCATTTTTAAATCATATTTTTCATCATCAAAAACAATATCAAACAAACTATATCCAATGTCATCATGACAATCAAATCCCAGAATCTCAAAACATAATCTCTATGAGTTCCCCAAAATACCACGATCCTCGCTAGTACCTGAAACACATAACAAAACAACTGTAAGCATAAATGCTTAGTGAGTTCCCCAAAATACCACATAAAACACATACACCTTTTCAAACCATAACTCTGTGGGATCTTCCGATCCAAGTGTCTCAGGGGACTTCCGTCCCGAATCCCGGTAGACCTTCCGGTCCTACCCGTATCGACCTTTTGGTCCAGTTCATATCATGTTTACCTTCCGGTCCTTATCATACATAACACCTACATATCACATAACAACAAACAAAACATACATCTCATATCATATAAGACCTTGCGGTCACACATATGTACCCTTCCAGGTACAGTATAGTGAGAAGACTTACCTCAATGAAGTCGGATAAACTCTCGTGCTCAACGTCCCGACCTAGCCTCCTCCGATCATTCAAATAACATTCCCGGTCAATATTATCTCATAGTCTCATCTCTAAAGATTAGGTAGTAGGCCATTCTACCCCTTCCTGAACTCTCTTTATCAGTCTTGACTAGAACCCTAAGGTCAACGAAAGTCAATGGTCAAACTTTGACCCAACTCATCGAGTGCACATGGGCAACTCAGCGAGTCCATGCGAGTCCTCTAAATCCTTCTAGCCTCTCATGGCACGTCGAGTCATCCCTCCACTCGACGGGTTCCTCCCGTCACGAATAGCGGGGCAACCCCGACTCGACTCGTCGAGTCCACTTATGAACTCGGCGAGTTGCTTCCATGTTTATACTCAAATGACCATCTAAGGTCAGATAGCTTCTCTAATCTATAGATCTGACCTTCCTACGCATGATAATCACGTAAAGGTCGAATCTTGGTACACATGCACCACACCCAAAGCTTCTTTTGGAGAAATAACATATAAAATGGCCTCCTAGGCTCATAACTCAAAAGGTATGGCATTAAGCAGAGTGGTAAGGACTCTCTGGACCTCTTAAGGTCCAGATCTATGAACCATTTCGCCTTGGGACCTCCCATACTCCAGATTCAAACTAAAAGACGCATAAAGAAAACCCTATATTCCACTTGAATCATATAAACATGAGAAGGACACAAATTTTTACCTCCAACAACTTCCTCTAATCAAATAGAAGTGGATCCAAGCTCCTCAACCCGCTTAGCTTGCTCTACCTCCTTCCTTTTTACTAAAACGCACAAGAAATGGTGAATTCGCCTTCCTCTTGCACCACAAACGATCTCTCTGATCTCTAGGGTTTCTTAGCGGTGTAGTGGCCACAAATGGAGGCCATAAAGGCCTTTAAATAGGGCACAGACCCCGAGAATTAGGGTTTCAATCCACAGCGTGGACTCGTCGAGTCCACCCTTTTCGACTCGTCGAGTCCGTTCATTACTCCAGTCAGTACACGCGATCCTACTTGACGAGTCTACGACTCAACTCATCGAGTCCCTCTCTTTTACTCAAAAGAATAAATGATCAAACATAATACCTGGAAATCTAGATGTTACATTTCTCCCCCACTAGAATCAAACTTCGCCCTCAAAGTCGTGCTCCGCAAACAACTCTGGAAGTTGTTCCCTCATCTCCAACTCCGGCTCCCAAGTCAGCTTGGACCCTCTCTGATGTTGCCACTGGACCTGAAACAGGGACACCTCCTTGTTCCTCAAAACATTGATCTTCCAATCCCAGATCGCGATTGGTCTCTCAGCATAATTCAGGCTCGCATCCACCTGAATATCCTCCAGCGGCACCACCGCCGACTCGTCAACTATACAATTCCTCAACTAAGACACCTGGAAGGTATCATGAATCTGGCTCAACTCCGCAGGTATCTCCAACCGATATGCTACCCTACCCACCCGCACAGTCACCCTGAACGGCCCAATGTACCAGGGCCCCAGCTTGCCCCTCTTCCTGAATCGAATCACTCCCTTCCAACGAGATACCTTCAGGAGTACGAAGTCTCCCACCTGGAACTCAAGCTCGGATTGTCGCCTATCCGCATAACTCTTTTGGTGACTCTTAGCTATCAACAACCTCTACCTTACCTACTAGATCGGCTCTGCCGTCTGAAGCACTAACTCTGTGCTACCCAACACTCGCTGCCCGACTTCTCCCCAACAGATAGGAGTCCGACACCTCCTCCCATACAACAACTCTAAGGGGGGCATACCGATACTCGAATGGTGACTGTTGTTATAAGAAAACTTAGCCAACGGAAGATACATCTCCCAGCTTCCTCCGAAGTCCAACACACATGCCCTAAGCATGTCCTCGAGTGTCTAAATCGTCCATTCATTCTGGCTGTCCAGGGCCACCAATAATCTTTCTATAGATCCCAATACATCTTAGTAGCCTCAGCATGGATCGAGAACCTCGATCGGTGCGCCTCCTCCATCAAAGTGGTACGTGCAACGCCTGCATACGACACCCAAATCTGACCCTGAAAGGTCATAAGCCCGCGGCTATCGGTAACGAACTTAGGTACCTGACCAATCACCCGCTCTCTCTTGCGGTTCTCCAGTCTCACAGCCTCTGCCTAGGCCTCCCGAATGGTGTCCAACACCTGAGTAATCATTGTCAACCGCATACAAATGTGTCGAATCGGGGCACTCTCCGCCCTACGGCTCAGGGCATCAGCTACAACATTAGCCTTGCCCGGGTGGTACAGGATCTCACAATCGTAATCCTTTACCACATCCAACCATCTCCTCTGGTGCATATTCAGGTTGGGATGATCCATCAAATACTTCAAGCTCTTGTGGTCCGTGTATATGGTACACCGAACCCCATACAAGTAGTGACGCCAGATCTTGAGGGCGAACACCATTGCCCCCAACTCCAGATCGTGGGTGGGATACCTCGTCTCATGAGGCTTCAGCTGCCTCGATGCATATGCTATCACATGCCCCCTATGCATAAGTATTGCACCCAACCTCGATATTGATGCGTCACAATACACCAGAAAATCCTCCATCCCTTCCGGGAGGGCTAACACCGGAGCCTCGCATAGTCTCTGGCGAAGTGTCTCAAATGAGGACTGCTGCTTCAGACCCCACGAAAAAGCAACACCCTTCCGGGTCAACCTCGTGAGAGGCACAGCGATGGGTGATCTCCGATAGTAGCCTGCCTATCCTAGAAAACTCTTAATCTCGATGGGTGATCTCGACACCTCCCACCTCATAACTGCCTCAATCTTGGCTGGATTGACCAAAATCTCATTCTGGTTGACGAGATGCCCCAAGAACTGGACCTCCTGTAACCAAAACTCGCACTTGGAGAATTTGGCATAAAGCCTCTGCGACCTCAATACCCAGAGAATCTCTCTCAAATGCTCCTCATGTTGCTCTCTAGATGTCGAATACACCAAAATATCGTCAATGAACACGATCACCGAACGATCCAACATCGACCTGCACACCCTATTCATGAGATCCATGAACGTCGTCGGTGCATTGGTGAGCCCGAAAGGCATCACCACGAACTTGTAATGCCCATAACGAGTTCTAAACATCATCTTCTGGATATCCTTTCCCGCACTCTCATCTGATGATACCCAGACCTCAAGTATATCTTGGAGAACCAAGACACTCCCTGCAACTGATCGAACAAATCGTCGATCCTCGGTAATGGGTAACGGTTCTTGATCGTCAACTTGTTCAACTCCCGGTAATCAATGCACATCCGGTGTGAACCATCCTTTTTATTGAAAAAAAGGATCGGCGCTCCCCAAGGGGAACTAGTCGGTCTAATACACCCCTTCCCCAGCAGCTCTTGAAGCTGCGAGGATAACTCCTGCATCTCTAGCGGCGCCTAGGCGATAAGGCGCCTAGGCGATAGGCGCTGCCCCCGGAACCAAATCAAAGCAGATCTCTACCTGCCTCTCGGGAGGCACACCTGGCAACCCCTCGGGAAAAACATCCGGGAACTCACGCACTATCAAAACATCATCAATCGAACTTGGCCTCCCAGCGGCCACTCGCGTGTTCATCACATAGGCTACAAACCCGCTGTAGCCCTGCTGTAAACTCTGTCTCGCTCTGGCAGCCAAACAAAATGCTGACCCACATCGGGTACCCTCTCCGTATACCGTAAGTACTCCCCTACTAGGGTCTCGTGTCGTCAGTAACTATCGCTCGCAGTCTATAACATCCCCAAATCGGTTCAACCAATCCATGCCCACTATGACACACACGTCCCCCATTGCAATCAGGACCAGATCTAACGGCAACTCAACACCGAAGATCTCGAGTACACATCCTTGAATTACATTTGTAACATACAGCCCTCGCTCGTCAGCTATAGAAACTCGCAGAGGTCGACTCAATGCCTCTCGTCGAATACTGATATGCTGACTAAATGCTAAGCAAACAAATGACCGACTCGCAGCCGAGTCAAATAACACCAAAGCAGGTACAGTATTCACAAGAAAAGTACCTACGTATATCATAATATAAGCACACCACCTCAAACTCAGCATAAATAAGTGAAAGAATACATACCGGCCACAACATCGGGTGTTGCTCGGACCTCCTCCACTGTCAACTAGAAGGCTCTCCCTCGAGCCTTTTGTGCCTCGGCCTTCACCAGCCGAACCTCAGTAGCTCGCACATCGGCAGTGGTAGATACCTACGGCACTCCTGTGCTGTCCCTCGCAGCTACGGACACTCGGCCTTCCGATGACCCGTCCGGTTGCAAAGAAAGCAAACCATGAACCCCTTGAGGCAATCCTTGGCTATATATCCCTCTTTGCCACATTTGTATCAAGCACCCGATCGAAAAGCCCCGTCATGTCCCTTGCCGCACTTTTCGCAAGTGCGGCCCTTCTGGCCTCCAGATCTCGCATCGGTGGGCTTTGCCCGCTTGGCTGTCGGCTGAGATTGTGCCGACCGCCGATCCATCGCCTGAGACTCGGCCTCCTCCCTGGCCTAGGTCTCCAACTCAATCTCCCTCTTCCGGGCATTTTTCTGGAGCTCAGCAAATGTCCGGTAAGTCGAGTTCGACACGAACTCCCGAATATCCCTCCTTAAAATGCCTAAATACCATCTCATGCGTGCCTGCTTCGTAGACACCTGCTCAGGGAAAAACATCGCCCTCTCATGAAACTTTCTGGTAACCACAGTAACATAATCAGTGCCCTTCTTGAGGGACAAGAACTCTAGAGCCAACCGTTCCCTCTCCACCGGGGGAACATAGTCGTATCTGAACATGGTGGTGAACCTCTCCCAGGTCACCTCAGAAATCTCTGCAAAAGTGAAGCTCGCCGTCACGAATTTCCACCAGTCCCTCGCTCCCAAGAGAAGCTGGTTCAGCGGGAACCGTACCCTCAGATGCTCCGTACATGAACACGTGTAGAAGCATCCCTCAATATTAGAAATCCATCTCATCACAGCGATTGAATCCTGTGTCCCGTCAAACTCGGGTGGCTTCGTGTTGCTGAACCCTCGAAACAACAACGAGTCACCTACCTGAGGCCTGGCAATAGCCACAGTTGCAGTAGCTGCAGCAGCCGCAGCTTCAGTAACCGTTGCGTACCGCTCATCACAAGTCTCAATCACTATGGTCTTGATAGACCCCAAGATCTCCTGAATCTCGGTTCAAATCGTCGCTGCCACCTCATCGTGGATCATCTGATGAAGCTCCTCATCACTCACGCCGCTCGTCTCAGGTCTGTGGCGTGTCCTAACCATGATGTCTCTGAAATACAACATAATAATATCAGAGACTCGCTCGAGCATACTCGCACTCGATAACTGAACCCTACTTGTTCCCTAGTACCCTAAAGATTCTTACTTAGAGTGCACACTGCTCCGGTGTCTTCAGTAGTAAGGACCCTATACTACCGTCCACACCGCATCAGTATTCACCCTAAGTCCTTCTCCTTGGATCCCAGATCGCAAGTGCTCTACATCTCGCTAGCATAGGCTACCCCTCGGTAAAACTCTCATAGCTCCTTACTGCTACCTACTTACTCTCAAGCATCTCATAGCAGAAGAAATCTTCCTAGGCTAAGGCATCACAAATCAGGCCACTCTAGTCCTAATATGAGTACCTAGCATACTCTAGCATCCATAACATATCACATCATATCCCATAACACATAATGTAAGGGTATTTTTAGAAATCACCGTTCGGGCGCTGGCCGATCTTACACACCACTCCATTCTGTCTTTCTCAAAATCTTGTATTCTCTTAGAAAAATTCTTTATTTTATGAAAAACTTTCTCAAATCCTCGGTTTGAGTTCAGATACACTCGAAGATGCACCCGAATCCCTCAAACCAAGGCTCTGATACCAATTTGTAATGACATGAATTTTCAAAACAATTTTTCATTTTTAAATCATATTTTTCATCATCAAAAACAATATCAAACAAATTGTATCCAATTTCGTCATGACAATCAAATCCCAGGATCTCAAAACATAATCTCTATGAGTGTGTACAGATCATGTCGGCGCCTTCCCGCGATCCTCGCTAGCACTTGAAACACATAACACAACAACTGTAAGCATAAATGCCTAGTGAGTTTCCCAAAATACCACATACAACACATACACCTTTCCAGCCCATAACCCTGTAGGATCTTCCGATCCAAGTGTCTCAGGGGACTTCTGTCCCGAATTCCGGTAGACCTTCCGGTCCTACCCGTATCGACCTTCCAGTCCGTAACCTCTTGACCTTCCGGTCCATATCATGTTGACCTTCCGGTCCTTATCATACATAACATACATAACACCTACATATCACATAACAACATACAAAACATACATCTCATAGCATATAAGACCTTGCGGTCACACATAGGTACCCATCCAGGTACAGTATAGTGAGAAGACTCACCTCAACGAAGTCGGATAAACTCTCGTGCTCAACGTCCCGACCTAGCCTCCTCCTATCATTCAAATAACATTCTCGGTCAATATTCTCTCATAGTATCATCTCTAAATATTGGGTAGAAGGCCATTCTACCCCTTCCTGAACTCTCTTGATCAGTCTTGACCATAACCCTAAGGTCAACGAAAGTCAATGGCCAAACTTTGACCCGACTCGGCGAGTCCATGCGGGTCCTCTAAATCCTTCTAGCCTCTCATGCAACGTCAAGTCATCCCTCTACTCGACGGGTTCCTCCTGTCATGAATCGCGGGGCAACCCCGACTCGACTCGTCGAGTCCACTTATGAACTTGGCAAGTTGCTTCCATGTTCATACTCAAATGAACTTCTAAGGTCAGATATGCTTCTCTAATCTATAGATCTGACCTTCCTAAGCATGATAATCATGTAAAGGTCGAATCTTGGTACACATGCAACACACCCAAAGCTTCTTTTGGTGAAATAACCTCTAAAATGGCCTCCTAGGCTCATAACTCAAAAGGTATGGCATAACGCAGAGTGATAAGGACTCTCTGGACCTTTTAAGGTCTAGATCTATTAACCATTTCACCTTGGGACCTCACATACTCCAGATTCAAACTGAAAGAGGCATAAAGAAAACCCTAGATTCCACTAGAATCATATAAACACGAGAAGGGCTTAGATTGTTACCTCCAACAGCTTCCTCTGATCAAATAGAAGTGGATCCAAGCTCCTCAACCCACTTAGCTTGTTCCACCTGCTTCCTTCTTGCTAAAATGCACAAGAAATGGTGAATTAACCTTCCTCTTGCACCACAAACGATCTCTCTGTTCTCTAGGGTTTCTTAGGGGTGCAGTGGCTGTAAATGGAGGCCATAAAGGCCTTTAAATAGGGCACAAACCCCGAGAATAAGGGTTTCAATCCACAGCATGGACTCGTTGAGTCCATCCTTTCCGAATCGTCGAGTTCGTTCATTAATCCAGTTAGCACACATGATCCTACGCAACGAGTCTACGCCTCAACTCGTCGAGTCCCTCTCTTTTACTCAAAATAATAAATGCTCAAACATAATACCTGGAAATCCGGATGTTACACTGACGAATTAGGACCACGGGGGTCTCAGTGGATTTCGGAAAGCATCATGCTGTTTCGGGCAGTTTCAGTGTTTCGGGCAATTTCAGCGTTTCGGGCAATATTAGTGTTTCGGGCAGTATTTGTGATCGGGTCTCGTGTGTGTGGAGTAACTAATTGATTGGCACATGCTAACTCATTCGCATTTGGATTAGATAATCTCATTGTAATTGATTTGACTATGTTGTGCAACTCTCGTCTGAGTCTAACCATTGTAGTTATGAATCTTCTACTCAAAGGATTATATGAGCCTTCTGTCAGATATAAGCGTTCTATAGCTATATATCATCACTGACTTTTTTTCCCTTTGAAACAGTGATGTGTTCAGGGATTGGAAGCATTTTTTTTGCTATGAAACACTACAATGTTGGTGTTACGCCTGTGTTGGGCTTGCCATTTTTCTAGCAATGTAATAGTCTAGGTTAACCTCTGTAACCCGTTTTGAAATAATAAGATTGTATTATTTAAGTATTGTGTGTTTTGTGCTTAATTGCTTAATTATGTGGTTTGATTAATTAAGAATAAAAATGAGCGTCAAAATTAAAGTGTAAAATAAACTTGATATCTTTGGATAATGTTGTAGTAGCTGAAACGAGGTTTCCGAATATATATAGAATGCCCAAATCTGACTTCGTATGAGGAAGTTATGATTTATCGAAGTTTCGGCTTAGCGGTATGCAGCCTGAAATACTCGATTTGAGATCGAGCGGTTTTTAGCCGAAGCAATCTAAACAAGGATCGAAGGTCTCGTTGTTGGTATCGAAGCGATAAAAATTAGGCGAGAACGGACGTCAAACGAAGAAGTTATGAATTTATAATGAAGTTTTTCTATCTCGGCCTATTAAAAATAAATAATAGAAATAAAGTTAAAATTAGCCGACGGAGTCTTAACGAAAGTTGTAGAGTGTAGTCTCACCTTCGCGTGGATATAAAGAACGTCGAAAACGGAGTTCGTATGAAGGAGATATGAATTTCCGAAGTTTATTAAATAATTTGTATTTAATTTTAAATGGAAAATCCGGCATTATCCGAAGGATTCACCGATCTGATCCGAAGTACGCCCCGCATACTCGTGTACGCCCCACATATAGCGAAGCATGATGGCCCTCGCATTCGAGTTCTTCGGATGACGAACGTCATGATGTTTCGGAGCAGTACGCCCCGCATACTGATGTACGCCCCGCGTACTCCGAGGCTCCAGCCTCCTATAAATAGGATGCGAAGGCAGACGAGTTCTTTTGCTATTTTCTCTCTTCTCTCTCTCGTTTTGCATCGATTTGCATGCCAGAAATAACCCGAAGCAAGTCCCGAGATCCCGAAGATCCCGAGAAGTGCGGTTCCCGAGCCGAAGCTCTGCCCGCGAGAAGTTCAATTTTTGCGAAGATCTTCCAGATCTGTTGAGGATTACTACTTCTGCAAGTCGTAGTGCTGTCCAATCATCTTCTGATCAAGTGAGTGTATACTACCTTTCATAAACATGATAATAATACAAGTATGGTTCGAGTGTATTAAGTATATTGTTGTTTATAGGTGTGAGTGTGTGGTTACTTTCTTCTAACGCATAATTATGAAGTATTTTATACGAAATACGTGTTATGTGTATATTCTGTGTTTTATGTGTGAATGTATATTCACTCTCTTCTATCTCATGGATCCGATTTGCTTTCTATGAAATACGTGTTATGTGTGTGTGCCTCATCTGTTATGTGGAATATGTATTGATCAAAGCATGCTATACAGGTTTTTATCTATGTATAAAAATGTATATTTTTATCTACTAATATGTTGGGTAGAACATGGGTAGATAGTTGGTGCGTAATAAACAGATGAGAGGCCTCGTTGTTGTTTGGTTTAGTCATCTAGCGGAGTTTAGATGACGACCACGGACTTTTCTAGATAGTCTTGTGGAAACATTAGTAGGTTCGCCACCTGTAGGTGTTAATGAACTTGGGTGTTCATTCGCTGTATTTCATCCCCCTCATGGTTTCCTTATTTTACTTATATTGCTAAGGAACCCCCGAAGCATGTGTTGTCGCCCCGATGAAATATTCTTAGACTAGGTCCCTTATGTTAGTTGTCATAGGGACATAAAGTGAGAATAACGGGAATGGGTAATTGGGTTATTATTGGTTGGTGAAAATTAAATATGATTATTTATTGTGGGTTGAAAACCCTATATGCTCACCAGGCTCCCAAGCCTGACCCACTCAGTTTTATTTGTATTACAGGAAGTGGCGGGAGGGCATAATATGGATGAACCATTAAGTTGTTTTGTTTACAAGTCTGTATATGTATATATTTTTTGAATGACTTGTAATGTTATCGTTTATGCTTATTGGTCTGTATCGGAACATGACACCCCGAGTTTTGATTATATAATGAAAAGTACATTTCTTTTATGAAATGCTTTGGTAAACATTGTTTTATCATGTTTTGTTTTTGGGAACAAATTCCGCAACTCTTTCAAATCAAAAGGATTTACTCTGAAATTATTTTTAAAGCATAAATGAAAATCGGTCTTTTCTGGCCGAGATTTTGGGGATGTCACAGTTGGTATCAGAGCATTAGTTTAAGCGAACTAGGAATTTGTAGGATTTCTAGACTTAAACTTAGAATGCTAAGTGAAGTTTTGAGATGTGTGTCTGTTATGTTTTAGACACGAGCACTAGTTTATTTTAGGAAAGTTGCCTAAAATGCATTATGTGCTAAATGTTATATGTTGCCATATATGATATTATTTGTTCGGATCTATTGTCTGTTGCCGACCGGATCTAGAAACCTTATGTGTGTAGGATTCTAAGCGTACGTCTACGATATTAGAACTAGCATGTAAACATTTTGGAGTGATAAGGATGATTTGAATATCTATCGTGATCGAGGATCTAATTTCACCTTATTCGGTGTGTAGATCAAAATGGTGAGAACAAGAAGTGGAGTTGGAAATGCTGACAAAAACAGGAATCAACCACCAGTGATTGAGCAAGTACCTGTCGTAGCAGCAGCACCTGAGCCAATAACCATGGCTGGTGTGCAAATGATGATTCAGACGATGTTGGATCGTCATATGGATGAAACTAGACGGTTGCTTCAACAGAATTATGAAGAACTGACAATTCGTGTGAAAGAGCCCGAATTAAATGAAGGGCACTCGGAAGGTGGAAACTTTAGTGGGTCTATTGGTCAAGCCAACCCACCGATAGTTAGGCAAGATAACCACGATGGAAGGAATGATGGAATGGGATGCAAGTACAAGGACTTTCTAACTTGCAAACCATCGACCTTCAATGGAAAGGAGGATCCGATTGGAGTTATGGATTGGATCTCAGAAATGGAGTTAGCCTTCATGACTTGTGGCTGCAGAGGCAACTTGCAGACTATCTATGCAGTGCGTCAGTTCCGAGGTGGAGCCGTTCGTTGGTGGAACACTCTTGGGAAGATGTTGAGCCCTAATAAGCCACTGCAATTGACATGGGCAGAGTTCTTGGTGCAGTTTAAGCGCAAGTTCTGCTCGGCTCAAAATCTATTGGAATTGGAGAACAAGTTTCTGACATTGGCGAAAGCCAGCATGTCAGTTGATGAATACACCAATAACTTCACCGATAAGATGGAGTTTGTCTTGCACATCGTTCCAGACGAGCTGAAAAAGGTGGATCGGTATGCGAAGGGACTCCCATGGGTGTACGAGGTGCCAGTACGTCAGGCACATACTCTAGAGGCAGCTATATGGGCTGCCAAGTCTGTTGAGAACATGATTAAGGGGAGAACCACTGCCAAGGTTGAGGTTGGTGAGAAGAGAAAGTTTGAGGGAACCTCTGGTTCCGGTAAGAAAGGCAAATTTTCGAAATCTGATTCGAAAAAGTTTGAAGGAAAGGGAGGCGAAACGAAATGGTGTGATAAGTGTAAGAAAAAGCACTTTGGGAAATGTAGCGAGGATGTGACCTGCTACAAGTGTGGAAAGGTTGGACATTTTGCCAATGAATGTCCAAACAACAAAAGGATGTGTTTTGGTTGTAATGAAGAGGGGCATATTTTGAAAGACTGTCCGAAGAAGAAGGGGGCAGCGAGGCCCAACATTCCACCAAAGCCGAAGGCGAGAGCCTTCCAGATGACACTTGAGGCTGCTAAAGATGAAGCTGATGTCGCTTCAGGTACCTTTCTCGTAAATGAACTACCTGCTCAAATTTTGTTTGATTCTGGAGGCAACTACTCCTTTATTTCGCATGGGTTTGGTAGAAAGCTAGCTTTGCCTGTTGATAGACTAGATAATGCTTTATTAGTCGAAGTTGCTAGTGGCAAGTTTGTACCTGTTAGCCATCGTATGAAAAACATCTTAATCGACCTTAATGGAAATAAGTTTCACGAGGAATTATTGCCTATCGAACTTAATGGTTTCGACATCGTGTTGGGAATGGATTGGCTTAGCGTCAATGATAGCGAAATTTTATGCAAGAAGAAGATAGTTAAAGTAAACCCGCCTGGGAAAGATTCGTTTATGGTGTATGGGGACAAACGGCGAGTGAATTCTGGAATCATTTCTCTAATGAAAGCCAAGAAGTGTTTGACCAAGGGATGTACATCATATTTAGCATTCGTGATCGATGCTAAGAAGGAAAAGAAGGTGATGCAGAGTATTCCAGTGGTGTGTGATTATTCGGAAGTATTTCCCGAAGATCATCCTGGATTACCACCTGATAGACAAGTAGAGTTCAGAATAGACTTGTTACCAGGAACCACGCCAATAGCAAAAGCACCTTATCGATTAGCACCGATGGAGATGAAGGAGCTGATGATGCAACTTCAGGAGTTATTGGACAAAGGTTTCATTAGACCTAGTTCATCGCCCTGGGGAGCTCCGGTGTTATTTGTGAAGAAGAAAGATGGAAGTATGAGAATGTGCATCGATTACAGAGAGTTGAACAAGGCAACAATAAAGAATAGATATCCGTTGCCGAGGATTGATGACCTATTTGATAAATTGCAAGGTTCGAGCTATTTCTCGAAGATCGATCTTAGGTCAGGATATCATCAGCTAAAAGTAAGAGAGCAAGATATCGAGAAGACTGCATTCAGAACTAGATATGGACACTATGAGTTCTTGGTTATGTCGTTTGGACTAACCAATGCTTCGGCAGAATTCATGGATTTAATGAATAGGTTTTGTAATCCTTTCCTTGATAAATTTGTGATAGTGTTCATAGACGACATTCTGATTTACTCGAAAAGCCAAGAGGAGCATGGCAGACACTTGTGAGAAGTGTTGGAAGTTTTGAAGCAGGAGAAGCTGTATGCGAAGTTCTCCAAATGTGATTTTTGGATTCATGAATTCCAATTTTTGGGTCACGTGGTCAACCAAGAAGGGATAATGGTTGATCCAGCGAAGATCGAAGTTGTGATGAAGTGGGAACAACCGAAAAGTCCCACGGAGATTCGAAGCTTTTTAGGATTAGCCGGATATTACCGAAGGTTTATCCAAGGTTTTTCTTCGATTGCTACTCCATTGACAGCTTTGACCCACAAAGGAGCTACTTATGCTTGGAGTGATAAGCATAAAGAAGCATTCGAGAAGTTAAAGAAGAAGCTATGCGAGGCACCGATACTTTCTCTACCCGATGGAGTTGAAGACTTCGTTGTTTATAGCGATGCGTCTGGGGTTGGATTGGGTTGTGTTTTGACCCAAAGAGAAAAGGTGATAGCATATGCGTCTCGACAGCTGAAGGAGCATGAAAAGAATTACCCGACTCATGATTTGGAGTTGGCAGCGGTAGTTTTCGCTCTGAAAATATGGAGGCATTACCTCTATGGCACGAAGTGCAAACTTTTTACTGATCATAAGAGTCTCCTATATCTCTTTAATCAGAAGGAATTGAATATGAGGCAACGACGCTGGCTAGAATTACTTGAAGACTACGACTGCGAGATACTTTACCATCCCGGTAAAGCTAATGTTGTTGCTGATGCTCTCAGTCGGAAAGTCAATCTTGAAAGGAAAAGGCCAAGAGCATTGAGAATTGAAGTTGTCTCGACCATTGTGGAAAGTATAAAGAAAGCTCAAGAGGAAGCTTCTGAGAAAAATGACCGAAAGGAGGAACGTTTGGGCAAAACGTTGGTGTTTGGTACAAACGGTCATGGACTGAAGGTATTCCAAGATCGTATTTGGGTACCTAAGACAGGAGGAATCAGAGATCTTCTGATGGAAGAAGCTCACAAGACCATGTACTCGATTCATCCAGGTAGCACTAAAATGTATAGGGACCTGAAACCCAACTACTGGTGGCCGACGATGAAGCTTGATGTTGCAAATTATGTGGCCGAGTGTGTGACTTGTGCGAGAGTCAAGACACAACATCAGAAACCATAAGGGAGTTTAGAACCATTGCTTGTGCCTATGGGTAAGTTGGAAGACATTGCTATGGATTTTGTCACTAAACTGCCCAGAACAAAGAATGGTCACGACATGATTTGGGTGGTCGTTGATCGATTCACAAAGAGTGCACATTTCATAGCAGCCAAGGAGAAATGGTCTATGGAAAATCTTGCGAATTCTTACGTGAAGGAAATTGTGAGGCTTCACGGTGTTCCGTTGACGATTGTATCGGATCGTGATAGCCGTTTGACCTCAAGGTTTTGGAAAAGTCTACAAGAGGAAATGGGTACCAAGTTATGTTTAAGCACAACTTACCATCCGCAGACTGATGGTCAGAGTGAAAGAACAATACAAACACTTGAAGATATGCTAAGAGCATGTACCTTGGAATTCCTAGGTAATTGCGATGAACATTTACCATTGGTAGAATTTTCCTATAATAATAGTTTCCACTCGAGCATTAAGATGGCACCTTATCAAGCTTTGTATGGACAGAAGTGTCGTACGCCGTCTTGTTGGCTTGAGGCTGGGGAAAAGCAGTTCATGGGACCGGAGATGGTTCATCAAACTGCTGAAAAGTTGAAAATAATTAGAGAGAGAATGTTAGCAGCTCAAGATCGTCAAAAGAGCTACGCTGACAAAAAGCGAAGACCGATGACTTTTGTGGTTGGAGATTCGGTTTTGCTTAAAGTCTCGCCGTGGAAGGGACTTATAAGATTTGGTAAAAGGGGAAAGTTGAGTCCAAGGTTTATTGGACAGTTTAAAGTTCTTTAGAGGGTGGGGAACCAAGCTTACAAGCTCGAATTACCCGAAGAACTGAATGGAATTCACAACACTTTTCATGTGTGTTATTTGAGGAAGTTCACAGGAGAAGTTCCCGATATAATTCCAATTTCTGAATTGAGAATTGATGAGAACAAAAGGTTGATTAAAGAACCAGAGGCAATTGTTGACCGAAAGACTAAGAAGTTGCGACGCAAAATGGTTGGGTTAGTGCTTGTCCGATGGAAACACACGAATGGTCCGAATCTCACCTGGGAGACGGAGAGTGACATGTTGAGTCGCTATCCGCATTTGTTTGTGATTCCGGGGACGGAATCATTCTAAGGTGGAGAGAATTGTAACGCCTGTGTTTCCGGGCTTGCCATTTTTTTTTAGCAATGTAGTAGTCTAGGTTAACCTCTGTAACCCGTTTTGAAATAATAAGATTGTATTATTTAAGTATTCTGTGTTTTGTGCTTAATTGCTTAATTATTTGGTTTGATTAATTAAGAATAAAAATAAGCGTCAAAATTAAAGTGTAAAATAAACTTGATATCTTTGGATAATGTTGTAGTAGTTGAAACGAGGTTTCCGAATATATATAGAACGCCCAAATCTGACTTCGTATGAGGAAGTTATGATTTATCGAAGTTTCGGCTTAGCGGTATGCAGCCTGAAATACTCGATTTGAGATCGAGCATTTTTTAGCCGAAGCAATCTAAACGAGGATCGAAGGTCTCGTTGTTGGTATCGAAGCGATAAATAGTTAGGCGAGAACGGACGTCAAACGAAGAAGTTATGAATTTATAACGAAGTTTTTCTATCCCGACCTATTAAAAATAAATAATAAAAATAAATTTAAAATTAGCCGACAGAGTCTAAACGAAAGTTGTAGAGCGTAGTCTCACCTTCGCGTGGATATAAAGAACGTCGAAAACGGAGTTCGTATGAAGGAGATATGAATTTCCGAAGTTTATTAAATAATTTGTATTTAATTTTAAATGGAAAATCCGGCATTATCCGAAGGAGTCACTGATCTGATCCGAAGTACGCCCCGCGTACTCGTGTATGCCCCGCGTACAGCGAAGCATGACGACCCTCGCACTCGAGTTCTTCGGATGACGAACGCCATGACGTTTCGGAGCAGTACGCCCCGCATACTTCGAGGCTCCAGCCTCCTATAAATAGGATGCGAAGGCAGCCGAGTTCTTTTGCTATTTTCTCTCTTCTCTCTCCCGTTTTGCATCGATTTGCGTGCTAGAAATACCCCGAATCCCCGGTATTATTCTCGAGCCCCGAAGCAAGTCCCTAGATCCCGAAGATCCCGAGAAGTGTGGTTCCCAAGCCGAAGCTTTGCCCGCGAGAAGTTCGATTTTTGCGAAGATCTTCCAGATCTGTTGAGGATTACTACTTCTGCAAGTCGTAGTGTTGTTCGATCATCTTCTGATCAAATGAGTGTATACTACCTTTCATAAACACGATAATAATACAAGTATGGTTCGAGTGTATTAAGTATATTGTTGTTTATAGGTATGAGTGTGTGGTTATTTTCTTCTAACGCATAATTATGAAGTATTTTATACGAAATACGTGTTATGTGTATATTCTGTGTTTTATGTGTGAATGTATATTCACTCTCTTCTATCTCATGGATCCGATTTGCTTTCTATGAAATACATGTTATGTGTGTGTGCCTCATTTGTTATGTGGAATATGTATTGATCAAAGCATGCTATACAGGTTTTTATCTATGTATAAAAATGTATATTTTATCTACTAATATGTTGGGTAGAACATGGGTAGATAGTTGGTGTGTAATAAACAGATGAGAGGCCTCGTTGTTGTTTGGTTTAGTCATCTAGCGGAGTTTAGATGACGACCACGGACTTTTCTAGATAGTCTTGTGGAAGCATTAGTAGGTTCGCCACCTGTAGGTGTCAATGAACTTGGGTGTTCATTCGTTGTACTCCATCCCCCTCATGGTTGCCTTATTTGACTTATATTGCTGAGGAACCTCCGAAGCATGTGTTGTCGCCTCGATGAAATATTCTTAGACTAGGTCCCTTATGTTAGTTGTCATAGGGACATAAAGTGAGAATAACGGGAATGGATAATTGGGTTATTGTTGGTTGGTGAAAATTAAATATGATTATTTATTGTGGGTTGAAAACCCTATATGCTCACCAGGCTCCCATGCCTGACCCACTCAGTTTTATTTGTATTACAGGAAGTGGCGCGAGGGCATAAGATGGATGAACCATCAAGTTGTTTTGTTTACAAGTCTGTATATGTATATATTTGTTGAATGACTTGTAATGTTATCATTTATGCTTATTGGTCTGTATCGGAACATGACACCCCGAGTTTTGATTATATAATGAAAAGTACATTTCTTTTATGAAATGCTTAGGTAAACATTGTTTTATCATATTTTGTTTTTGGGAACAAATTCCGCAACTCTTTCAAATCAAAAGGATTTACTCTGAAATTATTTTTAAAGCATAAATGAAAATCGGTCTTTTCTGGCCGAGATTTTGGGGATGTCACAGTTGGCATGGTGGCGGTTCGGCATTGGAGTTGTGACAGGGAGTCAAACCATTGAGACTTAGGATTCGGATTTCAGGTGAGATAGGATTGGTTTTATTTGAGAGATTGAGGATTCATTCTTCATCGGGTTTGAAAAACTATTCTAAGGGTAGTTTTAGTAAATTTGGATAGGTCGTCGTATGTTCTGAATTGGAAGTGTTATGTTTGGTCAATTATTCATTGAGAGTTGGGCATGGAGTTGTTTCAGCATGAGCGGTCTGTCGGGGAGTCCGACCATTATAGATTTCAGGTCTCAGAAAGGTAGTAGTGGATTGCAGGGGCTGAAGGATTAGATGTTATCTTCAGGATGTAAGTTTCGGTTTGGGATTTCGGTTGCATTGGGAAGAGTATTTTGTACGCAGGATTTTTGTTTATAATCGCAAGGTAGGTCGTTTTGGGTATGAGTGTTAATAAGGAGTGATTTCAAGGATAAAATCTAATTTAAGTGGGGGAGGGTTGTCACACCCGGAATCTAGAAGGTTAATTGTGGAATTATGCCAATTTCAAGTTGAACTCGGCGAGTTAGAGGAGACAACTCAACGAGTTGAAGATGAAGAATCATGAGGATTTAATGGTTCTACTTGACAATTTGAGGAGCCTTAACTCGACGAGTAGAGGTTCTTTGGTCATGAGTTTAATGAGACAACTCAAAGAGTTAGAGGAACCAACTCGACAAGTTGGGCGCTGTTTAGGAAACCCTAATTTTGGGGTTTTTTCACCCTATTTAAACATCTTAATTTCCAGGTTTTGGCCTCATTTCCAGCCTCCATAGACCTTAACCCTAATCTCAAAACCCTAGAGCCTCCACAAGTGTTGTGAGACTATTGTGTGTGTTTTGGCGTGTGTTTGAAGCTCATTCAAGGAGGAGGAGCTTGATGCAAGGTGGTGGTTCAAGAAGGAGCTCATAGATCTTGATTCCCTGCTCCATTTCCAACACATTTTGGGTATAAAGTTCTAACCTTGCTTATTTTTGGCTTAGATCTCTTCTTGGATTTATTTGTATGCTTTTAGCCATGGATAGGTGATTGTTGAGGAAGTAGAAGTCCCAAGTGTTTATCCTTTCCATATCTATGTTCTTCATGAGCTCTTTTGGCATAAAGGTGCCAACTTTATTCCCCTAAGGGCTTCATGCATTCAATATGTCGTTCTTTTTGTCTCTTTTAAGTTTTTGAGCTTCTTCTAATCATGAATAAGTGTAAAGTTGTAAACTTTACATGGCCATCTAGCCTCATATGGTCAGATCTTCATCTTGTAGTTGTTTCCTTGTGAAATAAGTGCTTAATGATTAAGTCTTTGCCCTTTTAAGTTTGGGGTTTGGGTTTTGAACCCATTTTGGTGGTTCTTAGGGATAAAGTTGGAAACTTTACCCTTCTTGAGGCCATTTTAGTTAAGATCTGGTTTGAGAAGCCCTTAGTTTCAAAAAGGTCGACTTAATGAATTAAGAGGTTGGATTTTTGGTGAACTTGGTGAGTTCATGTGCGAACTCGGCGAGTTCAGGATGTTTTGATCGATCTTTGCAGACTAACGAAGAAACTTGACGATTTAAAGGACAACTCGGCGAGCTGGGTCAACTTGAGCTGTTGACTTTGACTTTTAACTTATTCCTTTGATCAAGTATGTCCCAATGGGTGTTTGAAGCAATGTGGATTTTAAAATATGGGCTTAGGATAAGGCCCGTATGGGATTGGGCACAGTTTGGAAAATTGGGCCATTAGTGGGCTTTTATGGATTTTGTGGTTTTAGACCTTATTGGATTTCGGCTTGGGACTTAGTTATGAATCTTGCTGGGCCAGGGGTAAAATGGTTATTCTACACTAAGTATGGATTATGGATCATGGTATGGAACCCAATTGCTAATTGGGTAATATCTAGGTAATGTTAGCTCGAGAAGTTGTCAGGGCAGCAACTAAGGAGTTATTGCAGTAAGCTTCAGCATTCGAGGTGAGTCTCCTCATTGTTGTATGGGTCGAAGGCACCAATGTCAGCCCATTTGGTTTATGTATTATAGAACGACCCAGGGATAGCCCTTGGCATTATGTATGAAAGACCAGGAAGCGGTTCCTGACACACTGCATGCAAGACCATAGTATGAACTCTCGCAAGTAATTAGTTAGGTGGTATACTTTGTATGCTATTTGTCTTTGTGATGCTTGCATGGAAGACCATGAGGTGGATCTTGGCACTTGTCTGTAAGACCCAGGGCTGTGGCCGCCGGCCTGGCAAGAAAGACCATGAGGTGGCCTGTGGCATAATGACAAGACTATGGTTGGCACATAACACTCTTATTGATTATGGTATATGAATGATATGTATGGCTCATGGTTATGTATGACATGTATGGATCGTTCAATATGTATGGTATGTGGTATTTGGGGAACTCATTAAGCTTTGTGCTTATGGTTTTCATTTTATGTTTCAGATACTCCAGTGGACAATCGCAGTGCATACACCCATGTTTTCCACAATATGTGATCTTTGGGATTGGACTCTAATATTTGTGTTAATTGAAATGCTATTTAATGTTTAGACCAAAGCTAAAATATTGTTTTGTCTATAATAAAAATGAAATTTTTACCTTGGATTTTTGGGTTGTTACAGTTACGAGTCATGAGCCAATTACGCTCAACGTATGCCAAAGTACGCCTCATGTAATGTCCTAAAGCCCAAACTCTCTTATAATGTCATAGTGCTTTAAGACTTAACGTCTAAACCTTCTATCTAAGCCTAATAAACGTCTAAATCCATAAAGTTGCAACCTGTATGCCTTTGCATGGAAAAAGGAAGCTCAAAACCAAAACCCTAACTTATATTATCATGTAAACTTCCATAGCTCTTGAATGGATAAAAACCATGGACCAAGCTTGTATTTTTTTGACACTATACACCCCCTGAAACTTCAGAAAGCACATCTTAAAATCTTTGGAGTATTCCATACTCACAAAGATCAAGGTTTTGGGACAAAAAGAAGATAAATCAAAGCTTAAACAAGATCTAGAAAAGAAAGCTCCAAGGTATGAGTTTTGTACCTCCTGAAGATGCACAAAGATGAGAAGAATCTGGATCTAAAAGCTTGAGAACAATACCACAACTCCAAAAGTCTTTATTCTCCACCAAGAACACCAAAATGTCACTCTAAAGCTTCAAAACTAACACAAAAATTGGGGTTTCAAGATAGAGGCTAAGAGAGATGGATCCTGGAGGTAAGAACCTCTCAGGGAGGTGGTTTAGCCTTATTTTGCAGCTCTCGTTTGAGTCTAACCATTGTAGGGTAGAACCTCTCATTCAAAGAATTATCTAGTCTTAGTGATATGTAATAGTATTCGCAAGCTAGTTAGGGGAGGATAATAGGGACTTCTTATGCAGCTGACGGCAGAGAGAGGAATGGTGATTACCATAGGGCAAGCGAAGGATGAGAGTAGTGCTAGGAGCAGTAGTAGAAGTAGTAAGGGACTTGGTGGTGTCGAGGAAATCCTTGAGGAAAGTACGGATAAATATAGATGGTAGTATGGGCCTGTACTACTAATAGCAGAGGATCCGTACTCGAGTCAAGGAGGGATGAGATAAAACCATGAAACTTGGAATGTGTGTGTGATCCCTCAATAGTGATGTGTATTCTGATGATTGTTATGTTATATTGCAGTATGGTGATGCTATGTGGTAGACCAGTGGGCAGTTCAGGTGTCGGTGAGGGATCAGGCTCGGTTTTAGGAGCCGAGCAACTCGGGGAGCAGATGAGAGAGTTTATATCAATAGAGATTATGCATAGTATATTAGACAAGACTCCTCTGATATTTGGTACGGTCAAGGAGGGCATATTGGAGATTTTGGATGAGAGGATCGGAACCTTCCATTATGAGATGGTGGCCATGATGGGGGCGTGTACATTAACATTCCGAGAGTCGAGAGCTTGTGCAGCTCCAGATAATAATGCGGCTAGGGACCCCATTGCTAGCAGCAGAAGGTTGGCAGATGTCACCAATGCTTTTGGCACTAACCGGTGTCCCGAGGGGGACAAGGTCCGACTCGCCTCCTATCTCCTAAAGGATAGAGCACGTGATTGGTGGGAGGAAGTTGGACATGCAATTGGAGATGATGTCGTGTTGGACGCGATTACATGGGGTGACTTCTCGGCCAGGTTCAAGACAGATTTTGCACCAGTTATTGAGGTGCAGCAATTAACACATGAGTTCTAGGACCTCCAGCAGACTATTAAGACGATGGCGTAGATCACCGCCAAGTTCAGAGAGAGAATCCTTCTTGTCCTGCAGTATGTGGCGGATGAAGAAATGAAGAAGGATTGGTACCACAAGATGTTGAGAAGTGATATTAGATAGTTCATGAGTCGGTCGAGCTGTAAGACGCTAGAGGATATGATAACTGGAGCCAAGGAAAAGGAGATTAACTTAGAGGCAGATAGGAAGAGGAAACGAATAGAGGTGCAGACATCCGCGGGATCGGGCAAGAGGCCCAAGAAATCAGATTCTAGATTGAGAGGTCATCAGGACCATAGCCGCTGTGGGAAGTGTGGCAGGACACATGAGGGTGCATGTAGGAGGTATAGCAGGTGTGATTCGAACCAGGGAAGTATTTCGACAGTCTTCAGGGGTCTTACTGCTTCAGTGTTAGTTTTTGGGAACACTAACAATGGTAAGCGTTAGTTGCCAGCAAGATTGATCACTAGATGATGAGAAGGATCGGGAATCTTTCCAGCCGGTTGTGTTGTAAGAGGTTAGTGCACCCAAAGTGGGGGAGAGTTCTTCCAAGGGTTCTGGAATAGAAGGAAGTGTCGATTTAAGACGAGTGTGCATTCTCGTTAGGAAGGAAGGCAGCCCAAGTGGTTGATTGGACCGAGGAGTATGAGAGTTGTGAGTTTGGAAAAACTGCTCAATGCAGGGTTTCACGACTTTATTCAATAGCTAGCTTAGGAATCAGGATGAGGATTCCAGTTAGGATGCGATTTCAACCAAGAAGCTAGGTTATATGCTTAATGGAAATGGGAAGTGTTGTAAGACTACGGGGTATCCATAGCATTCACTAGTAGCTAGACAGCAGAATGTGGGCAAGGCCCGTATATCCTAGTTAGCGGAGTGTGGACAAGGCCCGTATTTCAAAGACAACAGGGTGTGGGTAAGGCACGTATCACTTAGTTAGCAAGATCAGACTCAGAAATGGATAGATAGATTGAACTCAAGGGAGTTGTACATGCATAGCCCTAGATAGGTGAGACCTGGGGCCAAGGCCACTTAGTAGTAGGGTTTGGGTGAGAACTATGGCTGAGGCCCGTGCATAGTACCAAGGCAGGTGGGACCTGGAAGAGACCGTGGGGTCGAGATATAGGGTTAGGGAATTCTAGGATTTAATAGAGCCAAGAGTTTCAATGTGGATAGAATAGTTTCGGTAGGTGAAGTTTTATGTAGAAGCCGCTGGGAGCGACTGAGAGGGTGATCAGTGGTTCAGTGACCGGGTGGAATCTGGTATTTCAGATAGTAGACAGATAAGTTTGGACCTGGAAGGTCCCATTTGCCTTGGGAGGTAGATATGAGACGGCATGATGATTAGGTAGAAGTAGTTATGAGAGGATTCCTATGAGATGAGTAGTTTGTGGATCAGAAGAGCGAAGACACTTACAGTCGGGTTGGATAATCTCAGAGTAATTAATTTGACCCTGTTGCGCAGATCTCATCTGAGTCTAACCGTTTCAAGGATGAATCATTCAATCCAAGGATTATCTAAGCCTCCAAGCAAGTATAAGAATTCCACATCTGGTTATAGACAAAGATTGTTTTGTCGATGGTAGCATTGAGTTGATCAGGGTGAGAAGCTTTGTGGTTGAGCAGTTATTCGTTGTGGTGTGGACAGGGTTCCATATCTCATTAGTAGCAGAGTAGGGTAGGGGCACAATATAGAAGGGGCCTTGAGACTAGCAGTTATAGGTTTGTGTTTGCTTTTTATGTACTAGCTTGATTATGTCACACCACCAAACCGAAACAGCAGAAACGTTCGGGGGTGGAGGACGTCATGTATAGTATCACAACAATTGCATCATGATAATCAAAGTAAAAACAACCACTACATTAAAATATAGGTATATACATCTATTTGTTACATAGTTTGTATACATAAAAAGTATGACAAAATATAAAATACGTGACTATATACGCTCCGTCTTCTCAAAAACCTGTGGGAGTACCTGTCTACTGGTTTCCTGAGAATACAAGTGATTTGGAAAGAGTATCAGAATTAAGCTAGTGAGTTCACAAGTACTTTTTTGTAGTGAAAACTTGTCATTGAATCTGTAAAAATGTTTGTATTCTTCCCAAGAAAATCCAATATTATCTAACATATATGTTTGTTACAGTGTTCTGTAGTAGTGTATAATGTATTAGCTCATATGCCTGGTTACCACCAGTTGTATTATATATCATTTTTTTCAATGAAAACCCTTTGTATGACAACCCTGGCTATCACCTGTATTGTATATAATGTTATGTTTGAAAGCCCTGGTCAACACCAGTATGTATAGTAGTTTCATTACTTCAAATAAAACCATGAATTGTATCCCCTGGAATCCTCAAGTGTAATGTAAAGTAGTTGTATTAATTAAAATAAAACTAATGAAGAATGAAATACCATAAAAAAAGGTTAGTTTATACTACGGTGATTCATATAACCATGCTTGATATGACCTAGTGACCCCTACGACGTTCTTCAGGCGTCGGACGTTATTACATTAGTCACCCCAGGCATTCCTGCCTAACTTTAGCTAGCAATTCAGGTATGGGATAGTCAGTCCCGAAAAGATCTATTCACAAATCTCATGCTCTCCCTCCAGGAGACACTGGTTATACTATGATGGGATTTAGCCAGCACTCCGAAGGGTACAATTGAAGTAGTGTCTCGTAACCATGTATTAACTAGTTTACGTGTGATTATGTATTATTCTCGTGTCTTTGAATCTAATTGTATACTTGCAGAGTGAAATGATTATACGTTAATAGTTATTTAGTAATGTATTCTTGTTAACCAAAAAATAGCATTAAATATCATAAACTAAGTTTGTCTAGTTTATAAGTCGGTTAATGTATAAACTTTAGATTTGTAAAACCGTGTATTGAATTCCCAAACTATACCTATTATAGTTTGCATGTATGTTTTGTACTTGGTTCGTGTATTGATCTGAAAACTATGCAATTATGTTTATAAGTTGAAAACGTCCCTTATGCTCAGATGGTTACAAAAGGGATAAAATATCTAAATATTTTATAAAATATGGAAATCATTTGGTTGTATCAATTGCATCAGGTTTTAAACATGTTGAAATTCGTTTGTATAAATTTACAGAATCATTTGTGTTTGGCTTGTATCCCCCCCCCCCTGAAAACTCTAAAAATAGTAAAAGCATAGGAGTATGAACTCACTATTTGCCGCAAGAATCTGTCGGACTGTGAAACTGAATGAGGATCTTCAAGTTGTTGCATGCGGAATTAACGGAATCCTAATAATATTTAAACACATATACGCATAATATTAGCGAAACCCTTAATTAATTAGTTTTGGAAAAACAATTGCTTTTAGTTTAGGAATGTTACCGGGGCTCAATTGAATCGGAAAAATCTGGTTTTCAGCCAAGTTCACGACTTAGAGAGGTTTACGGTTGTGAACTGTTCTCGGTCGTGAATAGCCCCTTGAATGGTTTATGGTCATTAACAGTGTTCTTGAAGAAAATATGAAGGTTTGAAGGGTTCACGACCGTGAACTAATTTCGGCCTTTGAAGATTTGAAGATTTGAAGGGTTTGCGGTTGTGAACTCAAGAACACAATGCATGATTTGATGAAAAACGTGTTTTTAGAGGCTTCACAACAACACCCAAAGGTGATTTTTCGCTGATTTTCGAAGAAACTCAGGTGTTCGTGAGATTTTTTATTCCGGCTCTTATATAAAATTTATTTATATAACCTAAATGATTTTCCAAACCATAAGAATTTGACAGAACTAAATAAGAATTCAAAATTTAATTAATGGAAATTGGCTAATGTTGATAGAAAAAGGTTCGGGTTGCCACATCATCCCCCCGATAGAGGGAATTTCATCTCGAAATTCGAACATATAATACAAATTATGAACTCGGAAAAAGATGAGGGTATTTCTGTTTCATTGAATCTTCTCACTCCCAAGTGACTTCAGGTCCCTGTTGCCATTCCAGCGGACCTTCACTATCGGTTTGCAACTTTGCTTTGTTCGTTTAACTTCTCGATCCATGATTTCGATTGGTTCTTCCACGAAATTAAGGTTCTTGTTGATCTTGATCTCATCAAGAGGGAACACAAGGGTGTCGTCGGATAAACACTTTTTAAGGTTCGACACGTGGAAGATGGGATAAATGTTGTTAAGCTCTTGGGGTAGACGAAGTTTGTATGCGACGGGACTGATCCTAGTGAGAATCTCGAACGGCCCAATGTATCTCGGATTCAGCTTTCCACGCTTCCCAAAGCGTAGCATGCCTTTCCAGGGTGAGACCTTCAACATAAGACGGTCACCAACCTGGAACTCTAAGGGTTTTGGTATTCTGTCGGTGTAGCTCTTTTGTCTATCCCTAGAGGCTTTCAGTCGTTCTCTGATTTGTATGATCTTTTCTGTGGTTTCAAAAATGATTTTTGGACCTATGAGAGTGCTGTCGGGGGACTTGACCCTTAGCTAGTTGCGTGTCACCCACTTCATCTCAGCACATAGGGGATCCACGCTTACGGCCATAAAGGTCTTCAAACGGTGCAACTTTGATACCGATATGAAAGTTGTTGTTGTAGGAGAACTCGACCAAGGGAAAATGGATGTCCCACGACTTACCAAAGTCTATAACACATGCTCTCAACATGTCTTCCAATGTTTGAATGGTCCTCTCACTCTGCCCATCGGTTTGTGGATGGTAAGTTATGCTCATATCCAGCTTAGTTCCAAGAGCCTTCTGCAGTCAATGCCAAAAATCTCAAGGTGAATCTGTTATCCTGATCAGAGATAATGGACATCGGCACACCATGCAGTCGGACTATCTCTTGAATGTAGATTCATGACAGTCTCTCCATTTTGAAGGTTTCTTTGATTGGCAGGAAGTGGGCAGATTTAGTCAATCTGTTGACAATTGCTCAGATGGTATCGGACCCACTCGGAGACTTGGGAAACTTAGTGATGAAATCCATCCCAATCCTTTCCCACTTCCACTCAGGTATTTCTTGTTAGGGCTTAAATGTTGTAATAGTCGAAGTGTCAGTTAGATTGTTACGAAGTTTATTTTGTCTTCGTAAGAAGGGGTCTTCGGATGTAATAATATTTGTACTAAGGCATTATAAAGAGTAGTCTTAATGTCTAGTCCTTAGTATTGTTATGCTTTTGATCTCCTATAAATAGGGGTCTGTACTAAGTGAGTAGAACAACTTTTCACTCAGTCTTTACAGATTATTCATTGTACTCTGTAAATTCAAAAGCATAATATGAGCTGAACAAATATTCTATTTACTCTCATATTCATTGTTATTACTCTTCCTAAATTCATTCTTGAATTGTTTTTAAACTCGATTACAAATCTCATCAATTGGTATCAGAGCAGGAATCCTTTCTGTGATCTGATTTTCATACGTTCAAAAAGATTTTTGAATCTACTATTTGATTCAAAAAGTTTCCGTTCTTTTGAGTGTGAAAAATTCTTCTTGATCTAAATCTAGGATTTGATTCTGCGAACATATTTGTAAATCGAGTGTTCGTTGTGTGATTCTGATTTTAAATATACAATTTGATTTTAATATTCTCAAAGTTTTTGTATCATCTTGAAGTTTTTGTCCGTACAACAATGGTGTCATTCAATCTGAATTCGATGACATCATTTTCTCATTTGCTTGGGTCATCCACAAAGATTTCGATGCTTATTCCAGAATATTACGATCAGTGGGCAGATCGTATGCAAGATTACTTGAACGGATTGGATGAAGAATTATGGAAATGCATCTTAGGAGAAATCAATCAACCTGCACAAGTTCAACCAATTGGTGTATCTTCAAGCAGTTCGGAAGTCGATAATCAATCCAATCGTTTAAAACAACTGGAGAAGAAATGAATGAGGGAAATAAGAGGTGCCTTGCCTCCTGTTGTGTACAATTATGTCAGAACATGCACAACAGCTAAAGAAATCTAGAACAATCTCAAAGACAAATTTCAAGGAAGTGAAAAGACGAAGATCACATCTGTGAAAAAATGCCTGGTGGAACTCTAAGATTTCAAACAGAAAGAATCTGAATCCATTGAAGTATACTATGATCGGTTCAACGAGCTAATCTATCGTTGTAATCGTTATAGTATTACGAGGTCATCAATGGAATACAACTTAATATTTGTAATGGGACTTCGAAAGGAGTGGAGGAGTGTGAGTATGATGGTGAAAAATCAACAGAGTTTTGATACTTCGACTTTGAATGACTTGTACAATCAATTAAAATCTCATGAAAATGAAGTTAATGAAATAGCTGAAGAAGCGATAGCAAGTCTTGGTGGACCATTGGCACTTGTTTCGAAGGTTTCAGAAAGAGAGAATGAAAAATCAAAGTCTGATGAAGAAGAAGGTTTTCTGATGAATTCTGATGATGAGGCTGTTGCATTTTACTCAAACAATCGAGTAAAGAAATTTTTTAAGAAACCTTTTAATCCAAAGAAGTCATCAGATTCGAAGGGTAGTTTTGAGAACAAAAATAAAGTGGATGAAAAGAAGAAAGAAGTGAAGACGGATTCGAAGAGTGAAATGGAGCAAATGAAGATGATGTTGAAAGGTGATACAGGAATTAATTGCCATTATTGCTATGGAGCAAATCACGTGGCAGTAGATTGCTTGTTGAGGAAGAAGGAGGAAAAGAAAAATAAAACAAAGGATGAAGTGTATTACACTGAGAAACTAGAGGAAGTAAAGTCGAAGGCAAAGAATTTGTCATTGGTGGCTCATGGAGAAACTGAATCGGATGGCACATATCAAATATGGTCTTCGGGTTCCGATGATGAAGAGATGAAAAACCCATCACATGGAGCTATGTATGCAAAGATAGAAGAGGATTCAGATGAAGAAAAGACTTACGAAGTGCGTGGGCAATGCGTCGTTTCGAAGTCTACTGACAGGTCGCCTATGACTACCAAGGTACGTAAACTTCTTGAATCTTTTAATATTCCAGTTTCTGCATATAATTCTGAGTTAGTATCTTTTGATGAAACTGTTACTTACTTTGATTCAATTGTTGTGTCTGCTAGCAATGAAGCGAAAAAGCTAAGTGATCAATTACTAGAGACAAGAAAAAAATTAGATTCAAAAGTCACTAGGATTGATTACTTAGAATTGCAAGTGTCGAATATTATGGAGGATAGGGAGAGTTTAGCAAAGGAAATAAACTTGTTGTTAGCTCAAAGAAATATTTTTTGTAATTCTGCGAAAAGATTGTATGGAAAATTAACTGAATTACATCATTCGAGTGAGATAAGTAAGGAACAACATAGAAAATTACTACCATTTTTAGCTAATGTCAGAGCTAAGGTAGATAGTATTTCATATGATTGTGAAAAAGAAATTTCTGATTTTAACAAAGTTCCAGATGATAGGTTTAGATTTGGAATTGCTAAAGTTGAAGATTATCTTGATGCTAATGATTTAGTAAAAATTGTAAATGAGACCTTATCTAAATCAGAACAACTTCGAATTTTGAAAAAGACTGAGAATTCTACATCTAATTGTGAAACTAATTTTGCTGATATTGAAGATAATTCTGATAATATTAGTGAAATTAGTGATTTAGAGGATGTAGATTGTTCTCAATTGTCTGTCATAAATGTAGCAAATTCTTTTAAAGGGAAAGAAAAATGTGAAGATTTATTCATAAAAATTGTCACTGATGAACCCTCAACTTCGAGAGTTTGTAATATGGAGTTTGTGGAAATACATGATAGTCAAACTGATGATAGTGACAATGAGGAAGAAAACACAAATTCAAAGCCAATTCAAAAGTCGAAAGAAATTGAAATTCCTTGAGTGGTTGTTGATCAAGTTTATTTGGATACACAAGTTGATCAATTCTCTGAGGTCTGATTTTGTGACGGAGGTGAAGGATCTGAAGATTGTTACGAAGGAGCGTCATGTGCTCTTCGTACAAGAAGTCAAGAAGGTACGTGAAGATGTTAACTTGCAAATTCGCGAACTTCGTGAAGATATGACGAAGGAAGTTCAAAATATTCAACAAGGTTATGAGTCAGCACATCAGAAGATTGACATTATTTGTGATGCTATTGTGTAATGTGTCAAAATGTTTGAGCAGATGAATCCTCAACTGACCTCTCTTTCTGCCAAAGAAGAACAAAATTTTGGAGAGTTGGTCAGGTTATTGAAAGAACTCCAAGACTTGTCTTAGAAATCTGTCTCTTCAATTGTTTCTCAAGAATTTCTTTCTCGAAAATTTTCTCATTTCGAAGCCATCCTACATAAAAACTTAGCTCCACTACTTCGTATTTCAAGCCTTTTACCAAATGTATCCGATGCCCCACCTGCTGTCACAGGGGTGCAAGGGGGAGAAAAGATTGTTCATACAAAGGCTGGGGAACAAATGAAGACAACTGAAGATACGAACGTAGTAGGAAAAGTATATCCTTCGAAAGTGGTAGTAAAGCCAACTGTTGTTTCAGTTGATCCAGTCATTTCGACTGTGACTACAACAGTTCCAATTTCAAAACCTATATCAAAAGGTATTGCTATTGAGAAATAGAGTGATGTCTCATCTCAAAGAATATGGCTTCGTCAAATATTAAAGACAAGGGAAAAGGAGTTATGATTGAGAAGTCAAATAAAGAGAAGAAAGCTGAGGTGGTAGCTGAGGTTGATAGAATGACACATGTTCAAAGTATAATGAGACAAAAAGCTTTGGATGGTTCGAATGTTGATAAGGGTGATCCTTCGAAAGTTTACAACTACGAAACAATAGAATCCAGAGTGATGTTTGACCACATGTATTCTTTTGAAAAGGTTCCGAAAAAGAGCTATGTCGTAACGAACACAGATTTTGGTCAACTTGACTTTCCAGTCAATGAAATGATGTTCGTTATGCCACAGTTCAAGGCTGAAACAAAATCAATGGAAATCGAAGAGGGAAAGAAGATGAAGATAAGATTTCATGCAGTATTAGCGAAGGCTCAAGAGGAAGTATGGTTTTTGGAGAAGATCAAGAAGGTAATATCTATAAAAAGGGATGTAATATTCAAAGGGAAGTTTGAAAATTTGAAGCACACTGTGGCAAGAGCAAGTGGAAAGTTACAAGAATTCACAGTGGTAGACTTTCCTTTGATGAATACCTATGATCTAATCAACATTGCCTTGATGCTTAAAGACAAATCATTTTCTTTTCTCCAAGACACAGAACCAGATGTTTTTAGTCTTGGGTGTAGGCACATTAAAATATTTTTGGAGAATTATTTTGAGTGCTTAGCTCAAACAGATGTTGAACTTGCTACTGTCAAAGGCTTCGACATAACTGCACCAATGGCACCATCGAAGGAGCAGAATGAGTTGAAAAATTACGAAGATGGTGAAATTTGTTTAAAGCCTTTGGGGATTGTTTTTGCAGGAAAAGACAAAGCTGGAAGAGCTAAAAGGTTCTTATTTCAAACTTGCGAAGTGGAGAGATACACCAACTCGCAATATACGAACTTAATTGTTCGTATGAACCATTGCAAGAAGAACTCTGAAGGAGATAAGAAAGAGATAAAGAAAGTTATCTCTTGGTACATGGAAATCCGAAGAGTGCTGATGTTTGCCGTTCAATCACTGACGTCTTGAAGACTTCGACCTTGATTCCAAAGGGGGAGATTGTTAGGGCTTAAATGTTGTAATAGTCGAAGTTTCAATTAGATTGTTACGAAGTTTATTTTGTCTTCATAAGAAGGGGTCTTCGGATGTAATATTATTTGTACTAAGGCATTATAAAGACTAGTTTTAATGTCTATTCCTTAGTATTGTTATGCTTTTGATCTCCTATAAATAGGGGTCTGTACTAAGTGAGTAGAACAACTTTTCACTCAGTCTTTACAGATTATTCATTGTACTCTGTAAATTCAAAAGCATAATATGAGCTGAACAAATATTCTATTTACTCTCATATTCATCGTTATTACTCTTCCTAAATTCATTCTTGAATTTTTTTTAAACTCGATTACAAATCTCATCATTTCTGGCTGTTGAAGTAGATCTGAGGGCTTTTGATATTCTACCTTCACCTTGGTGCACGTCAGGCACTTGCCCATAAAGGTAGCAATCTTTCCTTTCATATTTGGCCACCAATGAGCTTTTTGAGATCCCGATACATCTTATCTGAACCTGGATGAATGAAGTATCGAGTCATGTGAGTTTCGCTCATGACAACCTCTTTATAGCCGTCGAACTTTAGGGTCTAGATCCGGTTCATGAAATAATAGACTCTATCTCCCTTGATCTCTAAGTTCTTCTCCATTCCCCTCAAAGCTTCATCCAACATGTTCTCTGGTTTCAAGGCTTCCAGCTAAGCCTCTTTGATCTGAGCGGATAGATGGGAATGGATGCTCATTGTCAGTGCCTTCACTCTGCGACATGAGTACTCTTTGCGGCTGAGGGCGTCTGCTACCACATTGGCCTTGCCTAGATGATAGCATATTTCATACTCATAATCATTGAGCAACTCCACCCATTGTTGTTGCCTCATTTTCAACTCCTTCTGATCGAAAATGTGCTGCAAGCTCTTATGGTCGGTGAAGACAATGCACTTGGTTCTGTAGAGATAATGTCTCCATATCTTTAATGCGAAGACCACTGCTCCCAACTCCAGATCATGATTTATATAATTGACTTTGTCTATTTTCAGTTGTCTCGAGGCATAAGCAATGAATTTTCCTCTCTGCATGAGAACACAGACTAGGCCCTGATTGGACGCATCGCAGTAGACAACAAAGTCCTCTATCCCTTCTGGCAGAGATAGAATAGGTGTGCTGCATAGGCCCTGCTTCAATGTTTCAAACGCAGTGTCTTGATTTTCTCCCCAACAAAAGGGTACACCTTTCTGAGTTTGGGTGGTCAAAGGCTTAGCAATCCTAGAGAAATTCTGGAAAAACCTGCGATAGCCAGCGATACCCATGAATTGACAGATTTCTGTGGGCGTCTTCGGTGCTGACTAATTCTCAATCACCTTGATTTTGGAAGAGTCAACGTGTATTCCCTCCTTACTAACCACGTGACCCGGGAAAGTTACTTTTCTGATCCAGAATTCACACATAGGGAATTTTGCATACAGTTTCTCTGCGCGTAATGTCTCTAGCACTAGCCTCAAGTGCTGTCTATGGTCTTCCTCACTTCGAGAATAGACAAGTATATCATCAATGAATGCTATCACGAACTTGTCTAAGAAGGGGCAGCACACCTGATTCATCAGATCCATGAATACCATCGGTGCGTTGGTTAGACCAAAGAGCATCACTACAAACTCGTAGTGACCATATCGAGTCCGAAATGTTGTCTTAGGAATATCACCCTCATGGAGTCGCAACTGATGGTACCTTGATCTTAGGTATATCTTTGAGAAGTAATTGGCTCCTTGCAGTTGATCGAGGAGGTCGTCGATTCGGGGAAGGGATAGTGATTTTTGATGGTGAGCTTGTTTAGTTCGCAATAATCTATACACATCTGAAAGGGCCCATCCTTCTTTTTCACAAACAAGACCGGGGCTCCCTAGGGTTAGAAGCTTGTTCTAATGAATCCTTTGTTGAGTAGTTCATTGAGCTGGCTGGATAACTCTTTCATCTTTGTCGGCGCTAGGCGGTAAGGGGATTTGGCTATAGAGGTAGCTCCGGGGATTAAGTCGATTCGGAATTCGACTTGGCGTTAGGGATGGGATTCTAGGAAGATCCTCGGGGACGATATCAGGAAAGTTGCAGACCTCGAGGATGCTCTCAAGATCTTTAACTTCTTGTTTTTCATTAACGAGATGGGCTAGGAATGCTTGGCACTATTTTCGCAGATATTTTTAGGCTTTGATGCATGATATGATACAGATGTTTGAGTTAAGTTCATCACCATAAATGATGAGGGCTTCTCCATCAGGCACGTTGAGGAGAATAGATTTCTCGAAAAAAAAAGGATATCAACATGATAAATACTTAACTAGTCCATGCCGATAATGACATCGAAGCTTTTAATGGAGACCGATGTAAGATCAATGGGAAAGGAATAATCAATTAGGGTAAGGGTACAGCCGATGAAAATGTCGTCAGTGCTCTCTTTCTTATCGTTAGCCGTCTCGAAGGTAAAGGTTTCAATTAAGGGTTGGTACTTATGCTTAAGTAGATGCTTGAATGCATGACTAACAAAACTTCTCTCTGCACCACTATCAAAAAGAATGCATGCATAAGAGTTGTCGAGAAGGAACCACTACTAGAAAAATACTCTTTAATGACGCGCGAACCATGAAACGCGATATTTTATGATACACAAAGGTGTGTGACCTAAAAATAATGTCATCTCTCCAAAAATTAGAAGGATTTAGGGCATGCATTTTTGCACGCCCTAAAATAAGTGTCACATTGAAAAAAAAAACACGGAGGGCACATAACATAAAATGGGCGTCGTGTAACCATGTCACTTTATATTTTCTTAATGAAACGCGGGGTCTCTTCTCTAGGAGGAAATGAAAATATGAAAAGTTTTAAAGGCCCACCGTTTTATTACCTTCTTTCCACCGTTCTTCTCTCTCTTACTCAAATACCCCAAAAAACCTTAAGTCATCACCAAATCTCCGAACTCCCACCAGCAAAATGTCTCCTCCTACTCTCTGCCCTCACACTACTTCTCTCAATTAAAAACGTAAAAACCCTCAATCAGATAACCATGGCTACATCTCCCTTCCTTATCTTCTCAAAAAGCCAAAATTTCTTTAACTGTAAATCAATTGCGAATCCGAACCGAAGACCCGTACTCCAAGCTCACTCTCCTTCCAAAAGATTCTACACCTCGTCGTCGTCAAACTCGTTTGCTTCCTCCACCTCCGCCTTCTCGTCGAGCCCGTCGTCATTCTTTCAGAACCGATCTGCGTCACCTACACGTGTCAACGTATATGGATCATCTCCATCAGCGTCGAATATACGATTTTCTCTCGACAATCGTCAAATTTCTTCGAGTCGTTCGATCTCTGTAATTCCGAGGAGTAATAATAGTAATCAAGTGTCGAAAAAGCAGTTGGATAAATCGAGGAGGATGTGTATGTGTTCGCCTACTTCGCATCCAGGTTGGTTTAGTGTTTGATTCTAGTGTAAAGATGATTTATCTTCTAACTTTTACAGGCTATATGATCCTGGTATACCCGAGTAAGAAACATTTCTACACAAGGGTTTGTTCTTCCCTTCTAACAAATTCTCTAATGCATTTCATGAAGATTATGTAGGCAAGTTGTTCGATGAAATGCCAGGAGACGATTTTTGGTCTGAACTAAAAGCCATTAGATGGTATATTGTTTCTGTTGACCCACCTTTGACCGGACTTCCATGGTTAATGCCAGATAATACATGTACACACATAATACATGTATATAAATGGTATCTTGTTTGGTTTTCCCATTGTTTTTTTAGTTTGCAATTGAACACACATATAGCTATACATACATGCATATGTATACACACATATATAGATAGAAGTACATGTATGTATGCATATAGATGCATGTATGTATGCATCTATGTGTGCCTCCTTGACATTTTTTGGCTATTTAAAAAAAATTAATGAAGATGGATATATCATAGACATGATCAGACTTGCTTGATGAATGCACTTCTCAAATATAGGTTCTCTTGAACTTCATGGATTTGCTAGGAACATATTATGGAGTGTTGACAATGACCCCCCTCCCTTCCCCACTAATCCCACAAATAGAGTTTTCATTGACTTGATCTTTAAGTCCACTGAAGATGATTTGAAGACATGGCCTCACATGTGACCTTAATTGCACCCCTTTTTGTCTACTAGACATTCTTATATATAACATCTTCTTTTCAATTCAGGCATGTGTCACACTTGCTAGGAATGTTGGAGAGATGCGAACAGAAACAAAGTTGCTTCCCCAATGTTGGGAGCAAGTGAGGATAAAAGGATTTCATTTTATCGTTTTATAGTTTTGTGATTTATTTATTTATTTTTATTTATTTTTATGCATATTAGTCACATGTATGAGGAATGTAGGCTGCTTGTAGCTCAATCATGTGAGGAGCTTGCAGGATTTGTGAGGCTAGAGATTCGAGACTCCCTCATCCTATCTATTGTGCAACAGCTCATAGAGGATTCCGCCATTGTAGTTCGTGAGGCAGCTGCAAGAAATCTGGCTCTACTCCTTCCACTCTACCCAAATATGGATAAATATATCAAGGTCAGCATCAGCCTCAGCCTCACTAAATATGATTCCAGAGGCTATTATGGACAAACAAAGCTTTCTGACTTGACAGGGTTTCCATTTCCTACAATGTAAGCTATAACATGGTCTAAGGGAATGTCATGTCACCATTTTCCCATGATCATAATATGTCGAGTGACTTACAAGAAAAATACAAAACGAAACTGTAAAAAAATAAAATAAAATTATGATACTCTGTTTTCCCAATAAATTTTCTTGTTTTTTTTTAATGTCTGTTTTTAGGTGGATGAAATGATGTTCCATTTAGTTTGTGATCCATCGGGAGCAGTTATGGATACAACTATTAAAGAGTTAGTTCTTGTTGTGCTCAAGTGGGATAACAAATTGGATCATAATCTACGAGTTTTGATTTCTAACATGTTGAGCTCTGTAAAGTCAGACTTCCATGTTTTAGGTGAAAGAGAACAATGGATTGTTGATGTGTTGCTTTGGTTACTGATGCAATTGCTTCCAATTGTACACCAAATAGCTATCGACACTTGTTCATATCCCTCTTTTTCAGAATTTACAGAAACATTTTTTTCACTTCAATTGCTTCAAAAATATTCAGAGTAAGTTCAGTTCCAACACCCCTCTCCTTTTTATTTAAAATCACCCACTTTAACTTTTCTAAATTATATTTATTTATTTCTTGACAGTGGACGTTAAGATTGGCCTACATTTGAGTGGCTTCATGATGATTGCTTTCCCAGTATGATTCAGATTCTCTCTCTCTCTCTCTCTCTCTCTCTCTCTTACCACAAAAGGAAGATAGTTTAAGAAAACACATCTCAAGTGTACAAAATATTTCCAACTTTATTATATTTACTTTTTTACCCTTACTCGTATCTTAAACAAACCCTTATTCATCATTATTTCATTATCTCAGTTTTTACTAGCAGATTCCACAAGATTTGGGGAGGATTATTTAACACATATAATCCTTCCTCTATTTTTAGTGGCTGTTGGCGATAATGCTGACTTGCCATGCTTCCGCTCAACATCCCAACCTAAAATTAAAGGTACAAACTTATTTTCCCTTTTTTTTACTAAATATTCCATATTAAATATTTTTATTTTTTCAGCTCGAAGACCAATAATTGCTATGTATGCAAGAATTGCCACCTTGTGTGTCCTACCATTTCTATTAGCAGGTGCCCTTGGATTCCATAACAAGCATGAACTATTAACTGAATGCTTAAGGAATCTCTTGATCCAAATTGCTGAAAAGACAACCCAGTTAGCAATCCACAGTGCTGACGTGTACAACTCTGTATGTTTCCTTTGGTGCGTATTCCTCCATTTTTTTTAAATCAAAATTACTTCTAGAACTGGATTAGATTACACTCTTCTGTTTTTCAACTTGTTTGAACAACACCATAATCTGGTTTTCAATATCTTACGGGAGATAAGGAAGGTAGATCCGACTTGGGACATGAAGGCTGATGAATGAGACAATTACACACATATTCCAGTAAGAAACAGAGTTGGATGATTATTTGTTAGTTTTATAGGAATGTATAAACCATGTTAGCAATGTATTATTTTTGTTTAGCATTTGAATGATTATTTGTAAGACATATCATAATTTGTGCAATTTATTTTATTTTTTGTGTAGGAAATTTTATTTTATATTATGCAATGGATTGTATTTTTTGTATATGGTATTTTATTTCTATTAAGAGACATTAAATGCAAATTTAATTTAAAAATTAATAAATATATAAATATTTTTTTAAACATTTAAATTACGATACGCAAAAATGTGTATCATCTTTGTTTATGACATGGCCTTCCTTGACAGAGGTTTTAATGATACGCATTGTGTGTCATAAATGTGTGTCGTAAATGCGCATCGTCTATAGACGACGTGCAAAAGTGTGTCGTCTCTCGTTATGACGGGGCCTTCCTTAACACGCATTTACACGTCGTCTGAGTGTTTTACGACACGCATTGCATGTCGTAAAAGGTTGTTTTTCTAGTAGTGAACGTACCCGAAACTACGATGGGATCAGTGACAACTTCCTCCTGGCCTATAGCTAGCACTTTTCCCGTGTTGCCAGTTGTTGCTTTTGGGCAACTCCTCTTGTAATGCCCGGTCTCACCACATCCATAACAAGCTTGTCTAACACCAGCTCCAGGAGCCTGATTAGTGGGTTGGGCTTGTGTCTTCCAAAAACAAGTTGTGTGCCCTTTCTTGCCACAGATATTGCAAAACATTTCACAGCACGATCCGTGATGGTGGAAGTTACACTTGTCACACCTTGGGAGGTTTCCAGCATATCTACTTCCAGGTTCTTGGGTTGTAGGGGAAGCGGCAGGAGTAGTAGCGGCACGCACAGCCACTACCTGTTGCTTCTTGAAGGGCTCCTGCAAAGACTTGCCCTGGCGCTTATTCCAAAACTTTTTCTTTCTACCGCTCTCCTTGGGTGGTTTGTGGGTGGCTGGCACGGGATCCTAGCAATCTCCATGATCAATCAAAGTCTGAGCCAACCGTTTGGCACTATAAAACGTCAGCGATGTTGCAGCCAGGACATTCCACTGAGTTGGGGGTGTTAATCCCCAAATATATCTTTCTACTTTCTTGCTCTCCGGGGTGACCATTCCCAAGAAGAAAAGAGCAAGATCAATGAATCTCTCGGTGTAAGTAGTAATTTCGGAGCCTTTCATCTTTAAATTCCAGAGCTCCTCCTCCAGCTTCTGCATCTCGCCTCGTATGCAGTACTTAACGAGCATCAGTTCTTTTAGATCCTCCCAACTCATGGCATTAGCCACCGGAAGAGTTAGGGGTTTGACTTTTCCATTCCACCAAGGTAGTGCTCTGTTGGTGAAGGTGCACGCTGCAAACTTCACCTTACTGGATTCGGGGAAACCACATATCTCAAAGATTCACTTGGTCTTCTTGTACCATCGAGTTAGGGCAATGACACCTCCAGTGCCATCAAAAGACCACGACTTACCATTCGAAAAGTCCTTGTATGTATATTCCCTGGTGTGACCATGACTGTCACCGAGGTTGGACATAGGGACACCACTACCCACCACACTTGTAATGCTAGCATTAATCTGGGACATTACAGCAGCCACGACGGCTGTCACAGCTAATTGGAAGACAGTTGGGTCGTACTGAGGAGGTGGTGGTGTCGAATCTGTCGGGGGATTGTTGTTCTTTTTATTGGGTCTCTTCCTCAGAGGCATTTTATTCTAAAAGAATCAAGAAGAAGAGGATGGTAAGTCCCCTAGAATCAAGTGATACGGAACAAGACATATCTTAACCTGATAGATAAAGTGTTCTACTAAGAGATATACAAAGAAATGCCACCAATACAAGTAAACTATCGCTAAAAAAGAAATAAGTAGCAACACTGGGAATGAATCTTTATAATGAGTTCGGCCCTATCTAAAATACTTTTATAGTATTTTAAAGTGTAATGTTCTGTTCTATCGATCTCTTGTTGTATATAGCTTGGTAAGTTTTAGGCATGTTGCAACATCACAGTCACTCCCAAACACATGTTGGTCATGTATCAAATAAATATAGTTGATCAGGCTATATTGATACCATACATGATTACATAACTATCCAGGTTTAACTGCAGTGTCCAACATCCAAATACTTTTGTTTTGTTCTACTTGCGATATTGTTTCTAGTATGTATACATACTTCTATACTTCATATAAGATACTTATATTTTAAAAAGTATACTTTTGGTTCAGAGCACTTCGGCCCCTTAGTGTTTATAGTTGTATACCATGTAAGGTTTGATATACTTAGTTCACTATAAACAACTGCTTTGATACCAATCTGTCACACCACCAAACAGAAACGGTGGAAACGTTCGGGGGTGGAGGACGTCATGTACAGTATCACAACAGTTGCATAATAGTAATCAAAGTAAACACAACCATTACATTGAAATATACGTATATACATCTGTTTGTTACACAGTTTGTATACATCAAAAGTATGACAAAATATAAAAGATGTAACTTTATACACTCTGTCTTCTCAAAAACCTACGGGAGTACCTATCAATTGATCTCCTGAGAATTCAAGCGATTTTGAAAGATTATCAGCATTAAGCTAGTGAGTTCATAAGGACATTTTTGTAATGAAAACATGTCATTGAATCTGTAAAAATGTTTGTATGCTTCCCAAGAAAATCTAATATTTTCTAACATATACGTTTGTTACTGTGTATATCCTTGTTTTGAATGAAAACCCTTTGTATGAAAACACTAGCTATCACCAATATTGTATATAATGTTTTGTTTGATAGCCATGGTCACCACCAGTATGTATAGTAGTTTCATTACTTAAAATAAAGCCATGAATTGCATCCCCTGGAATCCTCCAGTGTAATGTAAAGTAGTTCTGTTAATTAAAATAAAACTAATAAAGAATGAAATCTCGTAAACAAAGGTTAGTTTATATTGTTGTGAGTCGTATAACCATTCTTGATATGACCTAGTGACCCCTGCGACATTCTTCAGGCGTCGGACGTTATGACATTTGTCACCCCAGGCATGCCTGCCTAATTGTAGCTAGCAGTTCAAGTGTGGGATAGTCAGTCCTGAAAAGATCTATTCACAAATCTCACGCTCTCCCTCCAGGAGACTCTGGTTATACTATGATGGGATTTAGCCAGCACCCCGAAGGGTATAATTGAAGTAGTGTCTCATAACCATGTATTAACTAGTTTACGTGTGATTATGTATTATTCTCTTGTCTTTGAATGTAATTGTATACTTGTAGACTGAAATGATTATACTTCAATAATTATTTAGTAATGTATTCTTGTTAACCGAATAATAGAATTAAATATCATAAACTAAGTTTGTGTAGTTTATAAGCCGGTTAATGTATAAACTTTAAATTTGTAAAACCGTGTATTGAATTCCCAAACTATATCTATTATAGTTTGCATGTATCTTTTGTACTTGGTTCGTGTATTGATCTGAAAACTATGCAATTATGTTTATAAGTTGAAAACGTCCCTTATGATCAGCATGTTACAAAAAGGATAAAATGTCTAAATGTTTTATAAAATGTGGAAATCATTTGGTTGTATTAATTGCATCAGTTTTTAAACAAGTTGAAATTCTTTTGTATAAATTCACATAATCATTTGTGTTTGGCCTCTATCGCCCCCCCCCCCCCCCCCCCCTAAAAACTTTAAAAATAGTAAAAGCATAAGAGCATGAACTTACTGTTAGCCGCGTGAAAGTGTCAGACTATGAAACTGAATGAGGACCTTCAAGTTGTTCCACGCGGAATTAACGGAATCCTAATAATAATTAAACACATATACGCGTAATATTAGCGAAACCATTAATTAATTATAGTGTTGGAAAAACAGTTTCTTTTAGTTTAGGAATGTTATCGGGTCTCGATTAAATCGGAAAAATAGGGTTTTCAGCCAACTTCACGACTTGGAGAGGTTTGTGGCCGTGAACTGTTCTTGGCCGTGAATTGTTCTCGGCCGTGAACAGCCCCTTGAATGGTTTGCGCACGTGAACGATGTTCTTGAAGAAAATATGAAGGTTTGAAGGGTTCATGGCCGTGAACTGATTTTGGCCATTCAAGATTTGAAGATTTGAAGGGTTTGCGGCCGTGAACTCAAGAACACAATGCTTGATTTGATGAAAAACGCATTTTTAGAGGCTTCACAACAACACCCAAAGGTGATTTTTTGCTGATTTTCGAAGAAACTCGGGTTTTCGCGTGATTTTGGTTCCGACTCTTATATAAAATTTATTTATATAACCTAAATGATTTTCTAAACCATAAGAATTTGATGGAACTAAATAAAAATTCAAAATTTAATTAACGGAAATCAGCTAACGTTAACGGAAAAAGGTTCGGGTTGCAACAGATTAGGATTATATGCTTGCATGTGTATAGTAGGCGGGGCCTAGTATAAACAGTTATGTGTATCGAGCGGGGCTCGATGCCAGGAGGGGCCTGATTCCAGACGGGGATTGATGTCGGATTCGTCCGATGCCGGGCGGGGCCCGATGTAGCGGGCTAGGCCTAATATTTGTAGTATGTGATTATGTGTATGATATGTGGTAGTTTAGGGAGACTCACTAAGCTTCATGCTTATTATTTTCAGTTTTGGTTTCAGGTACTTCAGCTTGCCAGGGGAAGAGCTCGAGATAACTGCATGGCACACACCACGGCTTTTAGCCTAGGATGATTACTATGATATTTTGATAAATGATTTTGATACAGTGCTTAATACGATGTTTTGAAATATTTATACTTATGTTCGCATGAGATGATTTGGATTACTATGGTTTATTGATGATTTAAAAAGAAGTTTTTGGACCATATTTTAGGGATGTTTCAAGTTGGTATCATATCCTTGGTTTGAGGGATTCGAACACACTCTCAGGTGTGTCTGAACTCAAATTGAGGGCTTGGTATGAAAATTTTCAAAAGAAAATCATTTCTATAAAAAGGACTTTGAGAAAAAGAAAAGAGTTTTAGAAAAAGCAAAAAGAATTTTGAAAAAGAGAAAAGGGTGTGGTGCATGCAATCAACCAAGCTCAAGTAAGTACTCCCAAATTACCCATACAAGCTTATGTTATGATATGTTTATCAGCTTTATGAGAACTGCATGCTAGATTAGTACTAAGGATTTAGGAAGGATGCCTTATGTGCCTGTTATATGTGTATTAGCTTTATGAATAGCATGCAAGTACAAATTAGTCAGTATGATGGCATGATTAGTATATGCTTGATTATGTCTACTCAATGCTTGAATCCTACTTTCTTTGTGCTTTTAGGAGTTCTAATTATCTTTTACTAACCAGTAAACGAATATGTTAAGTTACATATTGCAAGGACTAAATAATTTCAGAAGCTTAGGTTTAGCCTTATTTCGCAGCTCTCGTTTGAGTCTAACCGTTGTAGGGTAGAACCTCTCATTCGAACAATTATCTAGTCTTAGTTATATGTAATAGTATTCACAAGCTAGTTAGGGGATAATAATAGGGGCTTCTTATGCAGCTGATAACGGAGAGTAGGACGGTGATTATCCTAGGGCAAGCCTAGGATGAGAGTAGTGTTGGGAGTAGTAGTAGTAGTGAGGGACTTGATGGAGTCGAGGCAATCCTTGAGGAAAGTACAGAGAGATGTGGAAGGTAGTATGGGGCCGTACTACTAAAAGCAGAGGATCCATACTCAAGTCAAGGAGAGCTGAGATAAAACCAGGAAACTTGGAGTGCGTGTGTGATCTCTCGACAATGATGTGTATTCTAATGATTGTTATGTAATATTTTAGTATGGTGACGCTACAAGATAGACCAACGGGTAGTTCAGGTGCCGATGAGGTATCAAGATCAGGTTCACGAGCCGAGCAGCTCGGGGAGCAGATGAGAGAGTTTATATCAGCAGAGATTACGCTTAATATATTTTACCAGTCTCCTTTGATCTTTGGTACGGTCAAGGAGGGCATATTGGAGATTTTGGATGAGAGGCTGGGAGCCTTCTGTACTAAGATGGTGGCCATAATGGGGGCGCGTACATTGACATTCTGAGAGTTCAAAGCTTGTCGAGCTCTGGATTATCATGGGGTTAGGGACCCTATTGCTAGCAGTTGATGGTTGGCAGATGTCGCCAACGCTTTTTGCATTAGCCAATGTCCCGAGGGGGACAAGGTTCGACTTGCCTCCTGTCTCCTGAAGGACAGAGCGCGTGATTGGTGGGAGGAGGTTGGACATGCTATTGGAGATGATGTCGCGCTCGACTCGATGACATGGGGTGACTTCTCGGCTTGGTTCAAGGCCGAGTTTGCACCAGTTATTGAGGTGCAGCAGTTAGCAAAGGAGTTCTAGGACCTCCAGTAGAATATTGAGACAATGGTGGAGATCACCACCAAGTTCATAGAGAGAGCCCTTCTTATCCTACAGTATGTGGCGGACGAGGAGACAAAGAAGGCTCGGTACCACAAGATGCTGATGAGCGATATTAGACAGTTCGTGAGTCGATCCAGATGTAAGACGCTAGAAGATATGATCGCTCGAGCCAGGGAGAGGGAGATTGACTTAGAGGTAGATAGGAAGAGGAAACCAGTAGAGGTGTAGACATCTGCAAGATCAGGTAAGAGGCCCAAGACATCAGATTCTAGATCGAGAGGTCATCATGACCGTACCCGCTGTGGGAAGTGCGGCAGGACACACAAGGGTGCATGTAGGAGTGGCAGTGGTGGCAATTCTGGTTGTTTTAGGTGCGACCAGATCGGTCATTATAGCAGGGATTGTACTGCTACCACCACCCAAGGATCAGACCTGATCTGCTTCCATTACAATCAGAGGGGCCACAAGGAGGCCCAATGTCCGAGTTTGGCTGCAGCAGGACATGTGATAGCACCTACCCCTACGACATTGAGGACCATCGATGGCTGTTAGGGCCGAGCAGAGGCGCCTGCAATGAGGAATAGGGCATTCCAGTTGGTTATATAGAATACACAAGTAGATTTTGATGTTGCAGGTGCGTATTTTTTCTTTCCTATCAGTTTTCATTTATGATTTATTATTATCTTCTCGCATCCTTATGAGTAGTTGTATCTTAGGATTATACTTCTTACGTATGTTCGGATTATATACCATCTACATACCATGGGTCTTAGGGTAGTAGTGTGTGGGCATCTCCATATAAAGTGAATTCCCAGGATGTGGTAGCTATAGCTTGCGTGATTGGAACTGGGGAAGTTAGTGGAACCAATGTGGGGGAGAGTTCTCAGAAGGGTTCAGGAACAGAAGGAAGTGAGGATTTAGGACGATTTCTTATTCTCGTTGGGAAGGAAGGTAGCACATTGGCTGATTGGACCGAGGAGTATGAGAGTTGGGAGTTTGGAAAAACTTCTCAACATAGGGTTCCGTGTCTTTGTTCGATAGCTAGCTTAGGAATCAGGAAGAGGATTCCAGTCAGGATGCAGTTTCAGCCAAGAAGCTAGGTTGTATGCGTGATGGAAGTGGGAAGTGTTGTAAGACTAGGGGATAGCCGTAGCATTCACTAGTAGCCAGACAGCAGAGTGTGGGCGAGGCCCATATCTCCTAGTTAGTGGAATGTGGACAAGGCCCGTATCTCCAAGACAGCAGGGTGTGGGCGAGGCTCGTATCACTTAGTTAGTGAGATCAGACTCAGGAAAGGATAGATAGGTTGAACTCGAGGGAGTTGTACCTGCATAGCCCTAGATAGGTGAGACATGGGGGCAAGGCCACTTAGTAGTATGGTTTGGGTGAGACCCGTGGGCGAGGCCCATGCATAGTAGCAAGGCAGGTGGGACCTGGAAGAGACCGTGGAGTCAAGATATAGGGTTAGGGAATTCTAGGATTTAATAGAGCTAAGAGTGGCAATGTGGATAGAGCAGTTTCGATAGGTGAAGTTTTATGCGGAAGCCGCTGGGAGCGACTGAGAGGGTGATCAGTGATTCAGTAATCGGGTGTAATCCGGTATTTCAGATAATTGACAGATAAGTTTAGACCTGGGAGGTCCCGTTTCCCTTGGAAGGTAGATAAGAGATGACATGATGATCAGGTAGAAGTAGTGATGAGAGGATTCCTGTGAGAGGAGTAGATTGCGGATCAGAAGAGCGAAGACACTTATCATTGGGTTGGATAATCTCAGAGTAATTCATTTGACCATGTTGCGTAGCTCTCGTTTGAGTCTAATCGTTTCAAGGATGAATATTTTACTCGAAGGATTATCTAAGTCTCCTAGCAAATAAAAGTATTCTACATCGAGTTGATCAGGGTGAGAAGTTTTGTGGTTGGGCAGTTATTCGTTGAGGCTTTGGCATGGTGATATAGGCAGCCCATCAGGGAGATAGGCCATTATAGATCTCAGATCGTGGAAAGAAGGAAGTAGTTCCCCTTAGAGCGGTAATGATAATTTTCGTCCGGTTTTGAAGGTTCCGATGGTTGGGTCTGGTTGCCTTGGGAAGGCCATTGACTACGCAGGAGGAATGATACTTCCAGGGTGACGAGTGTTGGTGGCAGTGGAAACACCAGTTGGTCCAAGTTAGGTAGGAGGATAGTTGCAGGTGTGACACGAGAGATGTTCGTGGGGTAAGTGACGGTATCGGACTTCGAGGACGAAGTCCAATTTAACTAGGGGAGAATTTTAACACCTGGAATCCAAAAGGCCAATTAAGGAAAGAAAAACCCTAAGTCAAAAGGTCTACTCGTCGAGTCCAATACGGTAAGTCGACGAGTGGAAGCAAGATCAGGACGCAGATGGAATGACCTACTCGACGATTCGGGGAGACCAACTCGAAGACTTGGCTAGGGTTGGGGAAACCCTAAATTCAGGCCTTGTACCCTATTTAAAGAACACTAAACCTCTCTCTCTGCCCCTCACTACCCTCTCAAGTCCAGAAGCAAAACCCTAGCCACCTAACTCCATTTCTTGAGCATTGTGAAGCTAAAGGTTGATTATGGTGCATATCTTGGAAGATTAGAAACAAGGAGCGAGGAGGGGAGTGTAGATACAGCACCTACTTCAGTTTGGCAGCATTTAGAAGGTAACAAGTCGTTACCTTGAGAATTCTATGGATTGATTTCTGGATCTTAAGCTTTAAGCTATATCTAGCACTTTTGTGGACGAGCTTTGTGTGGAACACGATCTGAAGTTTGCAACTTCAGATCTAGACTCTCCAAAGCCTCTAATGTCATAAAGTCTCAAGCTTTTGAAGCTTGAAGCCCCTCTCCATATCATAAACCTTCTTTTAGCTTAGTTTTTGCCATTTGGGACTTGCATGCATGTAAAATTTGCAACTTTACATGGAAAACATGCTCTAGGAGGTTAGATCTACCTTTAGGAGCATTAGTTTGGCTTAGATATGACTGAATGAGAAGTGGTCTGAAGGAACTCGATGAGTTGGATAGCTGACTCGAAGAGTTGAGAGGTTTTTCCCGTTTTCTAGGTTCTGCATGAACTTGGTGATCTGACCAAGGTTTTTGCATGGTTCCGAGTTCTATGGAACGCGACGAGTCGATGGTGGGACCCGACAAGTCGAAGTGAGTTGTCTCGAATCTGTTTATGGTGGAACTCGACGAGTTTGAGGAGTGACTCGACGAGTTGACTCGTTCTTCCACGTTTATGAGTAGAAAAGGAACTCAACGGGTCAGGAGGATGACTCGGCGAGTTGAGTCAACTCGGGGTGTTGACTTTGACTTTGACTAAGCGTTGACTTTGACTTTGACCAGGGGTAAAATGGTCATTTTACCTTAAGAATGATTATCTGTTCTTGACCAAGTATTATGTTGGTAATGATAGCTCGGGGAGTCAAGTGATTATCGGTTCGTGGATCTGCCAGCTAGCAGTAAGAGGTTTATTCGTGGGATTCTGCAGTCAACGTGTGAGCTGCGTTTTCTCTAATAGGAGCGGGCCAAAGGCACCAATGTCGGCCTGTTTATGTATGTTAGTGTATACTGGATTTAGATATGATGCCAAGGTTAGCCCGATGTAGTTTATATGTTCCGGATTTCAGTCTGATGTCGGGCGAGGCCTAAGGAAGGTTTATATGTATGCTTCCAAAGTACGGGTCGATGTCGGGAGGTACCCACGGAAGGAATGCATGTTTAGTTATACTTGTTGTCTTTTTGAAACTTGTATGTGCCTGGTAGGGAGATGAGTGTGGGCGAGGACCTATATCTCATCGCTAGCTGAGTGTGGACGGAGTTCCATATCTCATTAGTAGCAGAGTAGGGGCGGGGGCCTTAAGACTAGCAGTTATAGTGTTGTGTTTGCTTGTTATGTACTAGCTTGATTATGATTATATGTTTTCATGTGTATAGCGGGTGGGGCCTAGAGACAGGCTGTGCCTAGTAGAAACTAATATGTATACCGAGCAGGGCTCGATGCCAGGTGAGGCCTGATGTCAGGCGGGGCCTGATCTCGGATTCGTCTGATGTCGAGTGGGGCCCGATGTCGCGGGCTAGGCCCAATGTTTGGAGTATGTGATTATGTGTATTATATGTGGTAGTTTGGGGAAACCCACTAAGCTTCGTGCTTATAATTTTCAGTTTTGGTTTCAAGTACTTCAGCTAGGCAGGGGAAGAGCTCGGGATGACTGCATGGCACACACCACAACTTTTAGCCTGGGATGATTTACTCTAATATTTTGATAAATGATTTTGATACAGTGATTGATACGATTTTTTGAAATATTTCTACTTATGTTTTCATGAGATGATTTGGATTATTATGGTTTATTTATGATTTAAAAAGAAAATTTTAGACCATACTTTGGGGATGTTTCACTAAAATGGAAAATATGTGGAACACTGGCATTATAAGTGACTTGGGTTTTATGAAAACAATGATTTTATTTAAATAAAAATAAAAAATTTTATCGTGATTTTTGGATGTTACATAAAATCATACGGCGTCGTTTCAAATTTTGCACTATTAAAAAAAATTAAAAAATAAACTTTGTTGACGACAAATTGTCGGGGCAGCTTTCGCACGGATCGCAAAATGCTATGGTGACAAAAAGTTGTGGGGATAGATTTCCCAAAAACGACCTCGTTTTTATATTTCTTCTACTTGAATTATAAATAAAAATAATTCATCGGTATAGGTTTTCAGAAAACAACAAACCTATTTTTTTTTGCAACTGAAGCTACGACGACTACGTGTCGTCGGCATAGATTTTCCAATCAAAAAAATTTTAGTAAAAGTTGGTGACATTTATGGTGACGACATGTCATCGGCATAGAGATAGCTGTAACGACGACTTATGACGTCGGCATAGATGCTGTGGACATAGGGTTAAATTCTTGTAGTGGTGTCGGAAGGATAATTTTTATTATATCGAGAAAACACAACGTCCAAATTTTACTTAGAGTTTTACTATATGTGCCTATTTGCTTACATCAATAGAGACCATTTATGTAGGTTTCTTTTTTTCTTTTTTTTTTTTTTTTTTTTTTTTTTTTTTTTTTTTTTTTGAAGTTTAGTATTTAAATGTTAAAAAGAGTGATTGTCATATATTTGACAAATATAGATTTTGAAACTTTTAATCAAAATTGCTCAGTTTCCAAATTAAATTTAATTTTTTCATAATAATGGAAATAAATAAATTAGATTATAACACATATATGTAAATGTAAACATTATAATAGAATTTGAATGATTTAAATCTTTACACAGAATAGCAAATTATCATCAAATATGTATTAAATATATAATGATGAGAAATACAAAAATAGTCTAATCTATTAATTACTTTGTCAAAAAAAAAAAAAAAAAAAAAAAAAAAAAAAAAAAAAAAAAAAACTCAAATTACAAAAATAGGCATCTAAATCACAGATGGACTCAGTCCATCATCGGTTTTACTTGTCCATCTACGAACGTAAAAATCGCTAAAGCACATATGTCATTTAGCGACTTGTACGTTCGCAAATGGACTCAGTCCATCTGTGATTTCCTCTTTTTCAAAGGTATAAAAACCTAATTTTTTTCTTCTTTTATTTTTCAAGCCTTTTTTTTTTGAGAACTTTCTCTTTAGAGATATTATGGATGATTTCATTTTTTAAAGTTTTTGTTGGAAAATTTATTTTATTAAAAATATTTTAAACAAATATTCTAAAGAACTAAATTGATAATTTGTTATAAAACTTTATATATAATAAGGTAGTTAAACCCGATCATTTTAAAAAAAAAAAAAAAAAAAAAAAAAAAAAAAAAAGCCGAAATCGCAGGTGAGATGATAGAAAATCGTAGATGCACTTAGCTCATCTGCTCATAGATTTGGGTATTTATTCAGAAAAAATCAAAAAAACTAAAAAATAAAACACTTGCAAACGTACAAGTCGCTAAAGCACGACTATGCTTTACCGATTTGTACGTTCGCAGATTGAATGTTAAAATCGCAGATGAGTTTAATCCATCTGCAATTTTCATGTCTATATTTGTAATTTGTAATTTTCTTTTGTTTTTTTTTTTTTTTGCTATTTTCCATAAATTAAGAAATTTGATTATATTTGTAATTTTCTCTATAATCCACTAAAATAAATAAAGAGATACCAAGCGTGTCATCATCGATTTATCGCATCACACCACCATTCCATTTTCACTCTTTTATTACTTGAGTTGTTGAACAACTCATAATTTTAGAAATAAATTATTGTAAAGAAGCCAGAATGGTTTCTTTTTTCTATCTTCACATTACGTTTCCATTTAATAATAGATATCCATTACAAAACGAATATCCGCATTTAGTACATTTTATTTTTTAATTTTCAAAGTCATTATTTAGTTGAGTATATGTTATTTTCACCTTATAATATGTATTTGTATTTTACCTCATAATAGCGAAATATATTAAATTATTTTCATCAAAAGCAACAATATTAGCATACAATTTATGACAATTATTCACTAACGTGTCATCATCAATGGTGGATTTATTATATATCCCGGAGTAACTCGAGATACCTTCAAAAAAAAAATTGTAGTGTAATTTTTTCTTAAATTTTCTTTTCTTATTGTTTATTACCCTATTTTTTAAGTCGGGATCCCTTTTACTTGTAAGCGATACATCTTTACTTTGATCTTAAATCCATCACTAGTCATCATCGATTTATCGTAACATATCACCATTTCATTTTCACTCTTAGTTGGTTGGTTGAACAACTCATAATTTTAGAAATTAATTATTGTAAAGAAGCCAAAATATGGTTTCTTTTTTCTATGTTCACATTATGTTTCCATTTCATATTCTCTCTCTCTCTCTCTCTCTCTCTCTCTCTCTCTATATATATATATATATATATATATATATATATATATATATATATATATATATATATATATATATATATATATATATATATATAGGTTCAGGTTCATTTGAGACCATTCTAATTTTGTGAGACCGTGAGACCAAATCTAAAAATAATTTTAAAATACAAAATAAATAGAAAAATCCAAAAATTCTTTTTTTAAATATTATTTTCGGAACTTGAATTAACTAAAAAAAATTAAAAAAAAATAAAAAAAATAAAAAAAATGAAAAAAAATCCCTTTTTTTTTTAAAAATACGTGAAATATTCTAAATAGAATATTACACTGACATATTCTAAAAAATAATTTTAAAATGCAAAATAAATGGAAAAATCTAAAAAAAAATTTAAATATTATTTTCGGAACTTGAATTAACTAAAAAAATATAAAAAAAATTCTATTTTTTTTGAAAAATACGTGAAATATTCTAAATAGAATATTACACTGTACATATTCTAAAAATAATTTTAAAATGCAAAATAAATGGAAAAATCAAAAAGTTCTTTTTTTAAATATTATTTTCGGAACGTGAATTAACTAAAAAAAAATAAAAATAATAAAAAAAATGCGTCTCACGGTCTCACAAAATTAGGCCGTCTCACATGAACCTAACCCTATATATATATACTATGTGTGTACCCATGCAAAACAGCGAAAACAATTATCACTGTTTCAATTAACGATTTTTTTTCCTATAAATTGTTATTTGACTGTGTTTCAATGACTATAAATTTTCTGGTTGATATGTTTGAAAATTTCATGTCCAGCCTTTTGACAAACACCATGCCCAAGCTCAAATAATATAAATCGTTTCTCTACGTTGAGTTCTAAGAAGATGATTAAAAAGTAATTATAAAATAAAAATCCAAAAAATTAAAACTTTTTCAAAGAATGTTTTGAAAGTTTCATCTGTGACAAATTATTTTGCACTATTTTCAATAATAAGGATGAGAAGGGAAACCATCTTTCTTGGAACAATGAGAAATTGAAAGAAATTGCCGAAACAAAAGAAAATGCATTTTTGCCTAATTACCAGTCTACACACCAACCGTAAATCATCTCTTATTTTGTCGTGTACTACCTAACAAAATGGTCCTAAGTATATTTGTTATTTAGAGGGGTAAATTACACCATTCTTCCCTCGTGCATATATCAGAAAGCGTGTTTAGTCCATATTTTCAAAAATTAACTCGGGTCATCCCTATGTTTATTTTTTTATTTTTTTGCGCGCTCAATCCATATTGACATGAAATGACTGTCTTACCCTTACTATTTTATTTTTTCATTTATTTATTTCTTTATCAGTTTTAAATTAAAAAAATTAATAAATAAACCAAATACTCCAACCCCTTCATACAGACTTCCATACTCCCTTGTTCTTACCTCCTTTACAGCAGCCCAACATCATTGAGCCAAAAACACCATCACCACCTTGATCTAAAATTCTGTCAGCAACTTCCGACGGTGGCGTACAGGTGAAGAATGAGACCGACGACTTCTGACAAAGCACCACCATCACAGATTCACTCAGTTACCTTTTCATATCTTCTGCAACTACATCGGCGACCACACACCTAGAAATCGTCTCTGTAAGTGAAAAAGGGTGCAACATCGGAGGGGTTTTTTTATGCTCATCGGAGAAGACGAAGGGTTTACAGATATGAGATGATGAGGTTAGGGTAAGAAATCAATTCAATCAAGGCCAATGTGATGTACCATCCACAGATCTCCAAAGATGGATGTTCAAGGGTTTTTGTTAGGGCATAAGAAGGAGAATAATTTTGACATCCCCATTTTTACGGCCAGAAAAAACCGATTTTGTTTATGCTTTATAAAAATCAGAGTACCTCTTTTAATAAAAATGTTGCGGAATTTGTTCCCAGTAAAACATGATAAATACGTTATCAAAGTATTTCCGAAGAAAAGTATTTTTATTCAATTTAAAACATTTGGGATGTCATCGTCAATACAGAAACATAAGCAAGCATAAACAGAACTTACATTCATTATCACTAGTGATTTATATCTCCTTAATCTCTCAGTGTAATGTGACTTAATATCAACACCTGTGATATAAATAAACTGAGTGGGACAGGTTGGAAAACCTGGTGAGTACATAGGGTTTTCAACCCACAATAATATAATTATTATGTTTAAACATCAAACAATCAACCCAATTACCCATCCCCATTATCTTCTTAACACGTAAGGATCTATCCTAAGAATCAACTATTCCTCGTTCATTTATTCCTAAGGAATCGGCACGAAGTCCATTGTTGCCAATGTTTACACAATAGGCACTAAGTCTGCATAGTCGCCAGGGATTAGGCACCAAGTCTGCATGGTCACCAGAGTTTAGGCATCAAGTCTGCATGATCGCCAAGGTTTAGGCATCAAGTCTGCATGATCGCCAAGGTTTAGGCACTAAGTCTACATAGTCACCAGGGTTTAGGCATCAAGTCTGCATGATCGCCAAGGTTTAGATTACACCGGGTAAACACATCGTTCACAACACCAACAGGTTGCAAGCCTGCTAGTGTTCCACTGTACTATCTAGAATAGTCTGTGGATGTCATCTATACTATGCTAGATGACGGGGCCAGCATTAGGGAACAAGGCTTCTTACATCGTCCACCTCTCACCCTTGCCTCATGGTCTATATCACCTCTAAACTCATCATACAACTCATATTTCATCTACCCATGTTTTACCCAATATATTATGTAGATATAAATACATATACAGTTTAAATCATATAAAACTTGTATAAAATCGTTCATCCAGCATAGATAGCAATTATACAGATAATATGCACATATAGGACGTAGTTTATATAAAAGACTTCATATCTATGTGTAGTATGAAAGAGACCATGCACTCACTTGATAAGGTGGTGACTCGGTACTCGGACAGCGTTTCATTTACTTTAAAATAATTTCCTTCGACGAAACCTAGTATTATTACCACTAGATTTTAGTCTAATATTTACCGTGACTAGTTATTAGTCTTATTATTATTATTATATAAGCGTTTAAACAATACTTCCCAACCACTATGTACAGACATGAGCCAGACATAAAACACCGGAGGGCAAGACCATTTTGGCATATAGCTTTTCTAAAATCCAACAACACTATACGGCCCTTTAAACGAGGTTCATCGTACCGCGAGTAGTTAAAAAGATATTATAACGACACTTATATAATAATAGCTCAAATATTTATTATAAGTTCATAATAACAATACTAATTTTAAATATAAACTATATTAAAATAGGGTAAGCATAACTTACTTACAAGGGGGTTTTAGCTAGGATTCGGACTCTGTAGGGGCAGAACTTCGTCGCTGAATCTTTCTAAGAAAGATTCGTTCAACGCTTCAACGCTCACCTTACTATACTAAAACTACAGAAAGAGAAGTCGAATCATGAGGGACCGAAATGCTCGGGGGATAAGAAGAAAAAGACTCTTGAATCAAGAGAATGATGCAAGAAATATGAGAGCCCAAGCCTCTTATTTATAGTAATTGAGTTTACAACAACTAACCTCCATAATTACTTAATGACCTTATAGTTATATAAACGATTAAACAACCCTTCATAATACTATTTTAAATAGATTTAATGATATTTGTACTAAACTAATATCAAAAGTACTCAACACTAGTCTTATAATAACCGCATCGTTGATACCTTTCTAATGATATATATATATATATATATATATATATATATATATATATATATATATATATATATATATTATATATATATAAATATATATATATATATATATATATACGTATATATGATTTATACTTTATTTTAAAACATAAATATGCTATTATAATTTGTAACTCGTTCATACAAATTCCATTTTTGACGTTTTTTATATCCACGCGTTGGTATTTACGACTGCTAAAACTTTCATTTAGACGCCGTCAGCTAATTCTCATTCTATCTTAGATTAACAAAATTGTATCGAATTTATTGCGCTTGAAGAATTGGGACCAAGTTTCTTCTATATCTTTTACATACGAGCTCTACTCTCGACATTCTTTATATTTGTGCATAGGTAAAAACAAGATCTAGAACTTTCATTTAGACTCTGTCGGCTAATTCTCGACCGATCTTAAATTTATTAGTAGGAGGAGATTATACTGTTAAATGTCCGCGTAAAATTCATAACTTCTACATACGGACTCCGTTTTCGTCTGTCTTTTTACTTTTGAGTTCCTATTAATGAGATATTCAACTCTCATTTAGGTCGTGTAGGCGAAAAACCGCTCGAACTAAAATTCGAGTTTCGGGTCGTGCACTACTATGCCAAATGTTAGAAAATTCATAACTTCCTCATACGAAGTCAGATTTGGGCATTCTTTTTATGGACGCTCTCAGTTTAACATATCCTATGAATTTTGTTTAGATTACCAAGGCTAAAAAGTCCTCTATCGTAAATTCACTATTTACGTCTCCCGGTGTTATGCCGGTTTTGCCGAAAAACTTCCACGGTTCATAACTTCTTCGTTATAACTTGAATTTTGGCGTTTTTTATATGTACTGAGCCCTTGTAACAAATACTACAACTTGGTTAAGATTAATACTTCTAAATAATCTTCCATAAAAAACTCATTTTTGATGCTTATTGTCTCTAAATTGACTGGCCCGGATCTGCGGGCGTTACAATTATCTCCCCCTTAGGATGATTACGTCCCGAAATCATCAACGAAAAAGGGAAGTATAATGATTCCATATGTTATCTCTCCATCCTAGGTAATAATTGTAACTTCCTTGTTTCTTCGAATAAGTATCTAACTCTTGGGCTCCTTGACTGCAGGCGGTGCTCGATTTTGCACTTGCTCTCTATCTCACGTCAGACTCCAAATTATGACCTTCAAGTCACAATCTCAATCCTCACTGTATACGAACTTAAGATAAGTTCTTTTATTACTACAATGGAACCATGTGTCATGTTCTAATGACCAATCATCGTATGTTGCAATGCTTAGATTCAGGTCTCTTAGAGTCTTCCAAAACAGACTATACTTTCCTTCATGTTCTAACCTCATCTTAAAGGTAGCATTTCTAGCTACAAGCAACTATCACGATACCTCTACGGATCACTTTGATTATCGTTTATTTCAATCTTCCGGCTTAAGTTAGATCCTACATCAAACTTGGTTCTCTGAACCACGTAACATACTCATCGTAGTCGGACTCAATTCGATATGACCACTCGAGTCGGTTAACAATCATCTTCTTAGTTATTGCCGAAATGATGGTAACGACATTTTTGAATAAAACGGCATCAATCACTAGCTTCTTGGTAACCTTGTGACTTTCCCTGATCCAAACGTGAGTCTTGTGCTTCCGGTAGTATAGGCCTCTACTACCTTTCACACCTACTCATACTCGTCCCAAGTATTGTCTCGCAGTTTTCCAAGTCATTATCACATAAACAATTTTAACACACACAAATGTGTCCAAACAATCATATAATTTTCCCTAGACTCTACTAGGACTTCTTCCATGTGTATCTTCAATCATCAATTCTGCTTCATTCAGTTGGTGATGGAAACGTAAGACGATGGGATAAATTCATGGATTATACCAAAAATCTTTCTTTCTACTAATCTAACATGTACTTCTCCCGTACTAGACGTATTATTTATTAAACACATCCTAAAGGCATGATATCACTCTTACGATATATTCCGATAGGTACCATTTAGTATCGTAAGCCTTTTCAATTACTCCATTCACTCAATTCACTATGACTCTTCACCATTACGTTCTGCACACCAAAACAGGCGTTCGGTGTATCGAGACGAGAGTATAGATAGAGGAAGATTTAGACACATATTCCTCCTTATTACTCTGAAAAGTTACATGTCAGTTCTAACACCGTAATTAAACGTTTAGAAATCTGAATACATAAAGTTTCCAGATCCGGTCGGCAACAAACCTTAGATCCGATCATACAATGCATATCATAAATCATTTAGCACATAAAAGCATGTTACACATTTTCCCTAAATAAGCTAGTGCTTGTGTCTATTTAGGTGTATTACCTAAGAAACACTCCTCACAATCATTGCTTAGCATTCTGAGTTTAAGTCTAGAAATAAAAATTCATATTCCTAGTTTGCTTAAACTAATGCTCTGATACCAACTGTGACATCCCCATTTTCACGACCAGAAAAGACCGATTTTGTTTATGCTTTATAAAAATCAGAGTACCTCTTTTAATAAAAATGTTGCGGAATTTGTTCCTAGTAAAACATGATAAATACGTTATCAAAGCATTTCCGAAGAAAAGTATGTGTATTCGTTTTAAAACATTTGGGATGTCATCGTCAATACAGAAACATAAGCATAAACAGAACTTACATTCATTATCACTAGTGATTTATATCTCCTTAATCTCTCAGTGTAATGTGACTTCATATCAACACATGTGATATAAATAAACTGAGTGGGTCAGGTTGGAAAACCTGGAGAGTACATAGGGTTTTCAACCCACAATAATATAATTATAATGTTTAAACATCAAACAATCAACCCAATTACCCATCCCCATTATCTTCTTTACTCTTAAGGATCTACCCTAAGAATCAACTATTCCTCGTTCATTTATTCTTAAGGTTAAGGAATCGGCACGAAGTCCATCGTTGTCAAGGTTTATACAATAGACACTAAGTCTGCATAGTCGCCAGGGATTAGGCACCAAGTCTGCATGGTCACCAGGGTTTAGGCATCAAGTCTGCATGATCGCCAAGGTTTAGGCACTAAGTTTGAATAATCACCAGGGTTTAGGCATCGAGTCTGCATGATCGCCAAGGTTTAGAGTACACCGGGTGAACACATTGTTCACAACACCTACAGGTTGCAAGCCTGCTAGTGTTCCACTGGACTGTCTAGAATTGTCCGTGGTTGTCATCCATACTCTACTAGATGACGGGGCCAGGATTAGGGAACAAGGCTTCTCACATCGTCCACCTCTCACCCTTGCCTCATGGTCTATATCACCTCTCAACTCATCATCCAACTCATATTTCATCTACCCATGTTTTACCCAACATATTATGTAGATATAAATACATATACAGTTTAAATTATATAAAACTTGTATAAAATCGTTCATCCAGCATAGATAGCAATTATACAGATAATATGCACACACAACACGTAGTTTATATAAAAGACTTCATATCTATGTGTAAGATGAAAGAGACCATGCACTCACTTGATAAGGTGGTGACTCGGAGAGCGCTTCGTTTACTTTAAAATAATTTCCTTCGACGAAACCTACTATTATTACCACTAGATTTTAATCTAATATTTACCGTGACTAATTATTAGTCTTATTATTATTATACAAGCGTTTAAACAATACTTCCCAACCACTATGTACAGACATGGGCTAGACATAAAACATCGGAGGGCAGGACCATTTTGGCATATAGCACTTCTGAAATCCAACAACATTATGCGGCTTTTTAAACCAGATTCCCCGTACCGCGAGTAGTTAAAAAGATATTATAACGACACTTATATAATAATATCTCAAATATTTATTATAAGTTCATAATAACAATACTAATTTTAAATATAAGCTATATTAAAATAGGGTAAGCACAACTTACTTACAAGGGGGTTTTAGCTAGGAGTCGGGCTTTGTAGGGGCAGAACTTTGTCGCTGAATCTTTCTAAGAAAGATTCGTTCAACGCTTCAGCGCTCACCTTACTATACTAAAACTACAGAAAGAGAAGTCGAATCACGAGCGACCGAAATGCTCGGGGGATAAGAAGAAAAAGACTCTTGAATCAAGAGAATGGTGTAAGAAATATGAGAGCCCAAGCCTCTTATTTATAGTAATTGAATTTACAAAAACTACCCTCCATAATTACTTAATGACCTTATAGTTATATAAACGACTAAACACCCCTTCATAATACTATTTTAAATATATTTAATGATATTTGTACTAAACTAATGTCGAAAGTACTCAACACTAGTCTTATAATAACCGCATCGTCGATACCTTTCTAATGATATATACATTTGTATATATATGTGTATGTATATATGATTTATACTTTATTTTAATACATAAATATGCTATTATAATTTGTAACTCGTTCATACGAATTCCATTTTTGACGTTCTTTATATCCACGCATTGGTATTTCCAACTACTACAACTTTCATTTAGATGTTGTCAGCTAATTCTCATTCTATCTCAGATTTACAAAATTATATCGAATTTATCGTGCTCGAACAGTAGGGACCAAGTTTCGTCCATATCTCTAATATACGATCTCTACTCTCGACATTCTTTATATCTGTGCATAGGTAAAAACAAGATCTAAAACTTTCTTTTAGACTCCGTCGGCTAATTCTCGACCGATCTTAAATTTATTAGTAGGAGGAGATTATACTGTTAAATGTCCGCGTAAAATTCACAACTTCTACATACGGACTCCGTTTTCATCTGTCTTTTTATGGTTGAGTTCCTACTAATGAGATATTCAACTCTCATTTAGGTCACGTAGGCCAAAAACCGCTCGAACTAAAATTCAAATTTCGAGTCGTGCACTACTATGCCAAATGTTAGAAAATTCATAACTTCCTCATACGAAGTAAGATTTGGGCATTCTTTTTATGGACGCTCTCAGTTTAACATATTCTACGACTTTTTTTTAGATTGCCAAGGGTAAAAACTCCTCTATCGTAAATTCACTATTTACGTCTCCCGGTGTCATGCCGGTTTTGCCGAAAAACTTCGACGGGTCATAACTTCTTTGTTATAACTCAGATTCCGGCGTTCATTATATGTACTGAACCCTTTTAACATATACTACAACTTGGTTAAGACTAATCCTTCTAAATAATCTTCCATCAAGAAATCATTTTTGATGTTTATTGTCTTTAAATTGACTGGCTTAGATCTACCGACGTTACAATAATGCACCTGTTTTTCTCTACAAATCGCAACCACCACCACAACCTCTGGTTCGGATTTTACGTGTTTATACCCACAAGTCTCAACACTGATACAACCTTATTCTTCTCCCTCTAATCGATCACAAAATGTGTCTCTTTCTTCTTATGAAGTGAAGAAGACAACGAATTAGAGGTTAAGGGGTAAGAAATCAATGAACAACGAATTAGACGATGTACAGTTTTACAACCCCGTTTTCACGGACAGAAAAAACCGATTTTGTTTATGATTTATAAAAATTAGAGTACCTCTTTTAATAAAAATATTGTGAAATTTGTTCCCAGTAAAACATGATAAATACGTTATCAAAGTATTTCCGAAGAAAAGTATTTTTATTCAATTTAAAACATTTGGGATATCATCGTCAATACAGAAACATAAGCATAAACAGAACTTACATTCATTATCACTAGTGATTTATATCTCCTTAATCTCTCAGTGTAATGTAACTTCATATCAACACCTGTGATATAAATAAACTGAGTGGGTCAGGTTGGAAAACCTGGTGAGTACATAGGATTTTCAACCCACAGTAATATAACTATTATGTTTAAACATCAAACAATCAACCCAATTACCCAGCCCCATTATCTTATTTACTCTTAAGGATCTACCTTAAGAATCAACTATTCCTCGTTCATTTATTCCTAAGGATCATCCTAAGGAATCGGTATGAAATCTATCGTTGTCAAGGTTTATACAATAGGCACTAAGTCTGCATAGTCGCCCGGGATTAGGCACCAAGTCTGCATGGTCACCAGGGTTTAGGCATCAAGTCTGCATGATCGCCAAGGTTTAGAGTACACCGGGTGAACACACCGCTCACAACACCAACAGGTTGCAAGCCTGCTAGTGTTCCACCGAACTGTCTAGATTAGTCTGTGGTTGTCATACATACTCTGCTAAATGATGGGGCCAGCATTTGGGAACAAGGCTTTTCACATCGTCAACCTCTCACCCTTACCTCATGGTCTATATCACCTCTAAACTCATCATCCAACTCATATTTCATCTACCCATGTTTTACCCAACATTTTACGTAGATATAAATACATATACAGTTTAAATCATATAAAACTTGTATAAAATCGTTCGTCCACCATAGATAGCAATTATACAGATAATATGCACACATAACACGTAGTTTATATAAAATACTTAGTATCTATGTGTAAGATGAAAGAGACCATGCACTCACTTGATAAGGTGACGACTCGGTACTCGGAGAGCACTTCGTTTACTTTAAAATAATTTCCTTCGACGAAAACAATATTAGTACCACTAGATTTTAGTCTAATATTATCGTGACTAATTATTAGTCTTATTATGATTATATAAGCGTTTAAACAATACTTCGCAACCACTATGTACAGACATGGGCCAGACATAAAACACCAGAGGTCAGGACCATTTTGGCATATAGCACTTCTGAAATCCAACAACCCTATGCGGCCCTTTAAACCAGATTCCCCGTACCGCGAGTTGTTAAAAATATATTATAACGACACTTATATAATAATAGCTCAAAAAATTATTATAAGTTCATAATAAAAATAGTAATTTTAAATATAATCTATATTGAAATAGGGTAAGCATAACTTACTTACAAGAGAGTTTTAGCTAGGAGTCGGGCTCTGCAAGGGCTGAACTTCGTCACTGAATCTTTCTAAGAAAGATTCGTTCAACGCTTCAACGCTCACTTTACTATACTAAAACTATAGAAAGAGAAGTCGAATCACGAGGGACCAAAATGCCCGGGGGATAAGAAGAGAGAGACTGTTGAATCAAGAGAATGGTGCAAGAAATATGAGAGCTCAAGTAATATAAACGACTAATGACCTTATAGTTATATAAACGACTAAACACCCCTTCATAATACTATTTTAATTATATTTAACGATATTTGTACTAAACTAATGTCGAAAGTACTCAACACTAGTCTTATAATAACCGCATCGTCGATACCTTCTAATGATATATACATTTGTATATATAAGTGTACGTATATGTGATTTATACTTTATTTTAACACATAAATATGCTATTAAAATTTGTAAATCATTCATACAAATTCCATTTTTGACGTTCTTTATATCCACGCGTTGGTATTTCCGACTACTACAACTTTCATTTAGATGCCGTCAGCTAGTTCTCATTCTATCTCAGATTTACAAAACTGTGTCGAATTTATCGTGTTCGAAGAGTAGGGACCAAGTTTCGTCTATATCTTTAAAATACGAGCTCTACTCTCGACATTCTTTATATCTGTGCATAGGTAAAAACAAGATCTAAAACTTTCATTTAGACTCCGTCGGCTAATTCTCGACTGATCTTAAATTTAACAGTAGGAGAAGATTATACTGTTAAATATCCGTGTAAAATTCATAACTTCTACATACGGACTCCGTTTTCGTCTGTCTTTTTGTAGGGTTGCGTCTTGGGCTTGGTCCTTAGTCCAATTTTGTATCCGGATTGGGCCTGTCCATCCGTTATTTAATTATTAGGGTTTAGTATTTATAGATGCTTGCATGCATCTTTGTACGAAAGATTTTGGAGTCGATCATTGATAGTGAACACCTTTTATCGTTTGTAACCCTAAAAAGCCTCTACAACGGTAGTTATTTATCGAGCTCTGCTGAGGCGTGAATCTATTGAATCATTCAACTTATTTTGATTCATTCTCGTGTTTGATATTTCTATCTGCATTATTCTGATTAACTGGTATAAGATCTAAACGATCAAAGAGTTTTTCAACTCATCAATTGGTATCAGAGCAGAAGACTGTGTAATTCATACACATCTCTTCTGTGAAAGAAGTGATTAGGGTTCATTCCGCATTCATTGATATTTATTGAGTCGCCACTCCATAATTGACGTATCTCATTAATTATTCATCTTGCCCTAATATTACGTATTACAAAGTCTGATCTTATAACAGGTTAAACGATCAAGCATGGATGATTCTCAATCCAATCCCATCAACATCTCTAACAGCATCGGATCAACAACCAAGATTCCAATCCTCTACACTCAAGACTATGAAGTGTGGACGCACCACTTTGAAGATTACGTTATTGGATCGGAAGATGATGGGTATCTGATATGGGAAGCTATCACAGCTGGCCCTTTCGCTCATTCAAGCACTTCAAAAATCATTAAAACTCAAAAGGAGTATAATGATCTATTAAAAGATGTGAAATACGTCGCTTAGGACGAAAAGGAGAAGTTCCAATGTAACATTAAGGCATTGAGACTAATTCGATTCGCTCTTCAATCCGACATATTTTGATTAGTAAGTTCTTGTGGTACACCAAAGGAAATCTGGGTTCGGCTGCGAGAGTTGTACTCCACAGATGAAGATCTGGAGCACTCAATTCAGACCCTACTTCTCTCTGAATTTGGAGAGTTCAAGCAGAAGCCAGAGGAGGTTGTTACACAAACATTTGATCAGTTCAATCATCTTCTCAGCAAGATGATCAAACATGACATAGAAAGAAATCTCATTGAACAGAAGGTCACTTTCTTAAATGGCCTAAGACCCGAATGGAGGGCGGTTGTGTCGACGATTAAAGCGCATGAGCAGTTCAAATCGTATTCTTTGGCAAAACTAGTGGGGATTCTGAAATCCCAGGAAAAGATTGTGCTACAAGAGAAGAGTGTGGTTTCGAACTTGGGGTCTTTGGCTCTTCTGTCTAAAGGTAAGAATGCAGCAGCAGAAGAAGAAGATTTGAATCTGGGAGACTACGATTTAACAGCTGAAGACTATGTTATGATGGTGTCAAATCCCAGAAGGTTCATCAAGAAGAAGTTCCCTACCAACAAGAACCGAAACTGGAAGGGAAGCTACAGCTCTAAAAAAGTGAAATAGGAGTCGATGGTTGAAGAATCAAAGAAAGAAGCGAAGGGTGAAGCTGATTCTGGTGTCAGCTATTTTTACTGTGGTGGGAAAAATCACTACGCAAAAGATTGTGTGTTGAAGAAAATGGCAGAGAAAGATGAGGAGAAGGATGAAGAAGCAAGTCTCCTGAAAAGACTGGATGAGATTAAAAGGAAGAAAGCTACTACTAATCCCTCTGTGAATGCTCTTGTTGTGCAGAATTCGGTAGATGATGATGAGTTCGGTGGTGTACAGGTGTGGTCAACTGAATCAGAAGATGATGAGGTGAGAAAGCCTTCTCATGGAAAGGCTTATGTGGCAAAGAGTGGTGATGCTGGTGGAAGATGTTTGATGGTGACAGATGTATCCCAGATGAGAGGATACAACACTGATGGTGGAAACAAAGTGGCTAAGGAGCGAGAGGATGTGTGCTTTACAGCGAAGCCTCTCAGTGTGCAGATCAATGAACTAGATGAACTGATCAAGAAGGTACAATCCATTTATGTTTCGTTTAAAATTCCACAAACATCATATGAAAAAGAATTAAATAACTTAAATTCAAGAATTTCAAATCTAGATAGTTGTTTAACTCAAACACGTGTCACGAATTCTAATCTAACTGACCAAATAAGCAGGGTATCATCCAAGAGTGAGGAGCGAAGAATGTGGATTGAGCAGAAGGAGTTGGAGTTGGTTAAGTCTAGGGATGAGAATATCTATTTGCAAAGAGACAATCTTAAGTTGTTGAAATAGAGAAATGTTTTTTGTTTGTTTGCAAAAAGACTTTATGCTAACATTACTCAACTACATCTAGACTGTGAAATAGGCCAGAAAATACATCATATGATTTAGCCCTTCCTTGAGCTAAAGGAGGATGAAATCAATGCCGAAGCATACAACTGTGAAAGTGTTGTATCTTCAGATGATCTAAATCCCACTTATATGTATGGTCTGGACAAAATTGAATCTTTTATAAAGTCCAAAGACCATAAGGACATGCTTAAGAATCTTTTGGATGACAATGATAAGTTGAAATTCAGAGCCAAAACTATAAAAAAATTTGACTCATTGAGTACCAAATTAAGTTCAGAAAATAAAATTGATGTTGAAAATGCATCTGAACTTAATGAGGACGATGACATGAGTGAAATCTCTGTAGAGGATGAGGTTGATTGTTCAGAGTTTATTAGGAGCGAACCTGAAAACCACAAAAACCTTATTTCTGAAAATTCTATGGAATTCGCTCGTCTGTCCAAAAATAAGTCCCTAATCCTTAAAGAAAAGGCCGTTGTATACCAAAAGGTTAGAACCACTCCCAATCAGGTTTATAAGGTCACAGGAGCAACCGAACATCAGACAGCCGAACTCACTGCCATGGTGAATGAAGATAATGCAGATGGTTGTGATGAGTTTTTCTGGTCTGCACCGATAGACAACGCAGATGAAACAGTTGGTTTGTCGGAGCGGACATCATGGAAGGCCAAAGGTAGATATGTGGCAGAACCACTAAATAAACCTACCAACTTTGGCGTACCTAGTTCCAGTGGCACAAAAGAGGTTCCGGTAGAATGCGTCTCTTCTACAAGCGAAACCTCTACCATGGAAAGTGAACCAGTTGTTCAAAAGCCGAAACAAAAGGCAAATATTCACAGACAACCGAAACAGGTGAAAAATCAAAAGCAGTAGAGAAATCTGAGATACAAGAAAAATCTCTCAGAGCGAAAGCAATTTTGGTGCTCCTAAAATCCTCACTATACTCACTTTGATAGAAAATCCAAGTCAAAAGGAGAAGAAAATAAGAGTAAAAGGAGCTTCGATCCATCAGATCAAAAGAACCAAAAGAAGACTTTCAGACCACAGGAAGAACAAAATCGGAAGGATGGGTTCGGTCCTGAAAGTAACAACAATCGAAAGCCTGGTTTCGGTCCACCAAACAACAACAGACAAAGACCAGAGTTTAGTCCATCAAGCTTTTACAACAGAAGACCCAGTTTCGGTCCAGCAACCCACAACAACCGTAGAGCCAGTTTTGGTCCATCAACAAACAGCAACCGAAGGTCCAGGTTCGGTTCCTCAAATGTTCACAATCGAAAGGGTCATTTAGAACCTCAAGTCAGGAAAGATTCTCATTCTAGCTTCTATTCCTCTAATTCTTCTCGTTCTCATTCTTCCTCCAAGCCTAATTCTCGTCCTACACCACGCTCACAATCGACGAAGGATTTGAAAGGAAAAAGGAAGATTTCCTCAGCAAATGAAGACCGAAAGCAAGCTAAATTCCAAACTCCCGAACCTGAATCCAAAATACCTGCATCTAAATCCAATAAAATCAAAGTGTTTACTATTAAGAGGAAAGATGAAACAACTTTAATAAAATGAACATATCTTGTTGATGTTTCTATTACTATTCATGTTTCTATAAAAGGCTCACGAGGACCCAAGAAACTTTGGGTTCCTAAATTTGCTTAATTTTTGCAGGTTATAAGTGACGAGCAGTTCAACGAAGAATGGTACATAGACAGTGGCTGCTCACGTCACATGACAGGAAGGAAGGAAGAGCTAAGGGAGTTTCGGTCACTTCAAAACGGTGGCAATGTCAAGTTTGGTAACAACTCTTATGGAACGATAAAGGGTTATGGGATGATAACCAATGGAGACTTTACAATCAGGAAGGTGGCGTATATAGAAGGATTGCAGCATAACCTCATCAGTCTGTCTCAACTGGTGGGAGGTACAGGTCTCAAAGTCTCGTTCGATGACGAAGGTTCAGAGATAATAGAGAAGAAATCTAACAAAGTTATTCTCAAGTCTGAACGAAAAGGTGAAATGTTCCCTTTGAATCTCAGACCAATCAAAGGGAATCCAGCCATATGTCTTTTGTCCAAAGCCCATTCAGACGAAAGTTGGTTGTGGCACCGAAGGCTCTCCCACCTCAACTTCAAAGACATCAACAAGCTAGTCACCGGTGGTCATGTTTAGGGACTTCCACTGCTTAAGTTTGATCGAGAACACTTATGTGCTGCATGTGAAATGGGGAAACAAAGTCACCAAAGTCACCCAACAATCATAAACACCAAATTTGTTGAACCACTTGAGTTGCTTCACATCAACTTGTGTGGTCCACCATCAATCGAGAGCATTGGCGGTAACAAGTACATCCTTGTTATTGTTGATGACTTCTCATGATTTACTTGGGTATTCTTTCTAAAGCACAAATCTGAGGCGACTCCCAAACTAAAGATCTTTATCAAGCAAGTCAAAGTGCAACTGAGAAAAGTCGTTCGAAACATCAGGAGCGACAATGGACTGGAATTCAAGAACAAAGAATTCGAAGATTTCTTAGCAGAAAAAGGCACCAGTCACAATTTCTCAGCCCCCTATACACCTCAACATAACGGAATTGTTGAAAGGCGAAATCGATCCCTGTTTGAGACGGTCCGAACCATGCTGAGTTTTTCTTCCCTTCCTCTATATTTCTGGGTTGACGCTATTGCTGCAGCTTGTTTTACTCAAAACAGATCTTATCTCAACAAGCGTTTCTCTCTCACCCCTTATGAGATTATTAACAATAGGAAGCTGAATGTCAAGTTCTTTCACGTCTTCGGTTCAAGGTGCTTCATCTTCAACTCCAAAGAACATCGCAACAAGTTTGATGTCAAAGCTGATGAAGGTATCTTTCTGGGATATTCTCTTACTTCAAAGGCATACAGGGTTTTGAATAAGCGTTCTAAAAGAATTGAAGAAACATATTATGTGACGTTCGATGACAATTACGTCAAGAAGTTGAAGTCTACCGAAGAAGCAATTGGAGAGATTTTCTCTCAAACAGTTCAAGTCACAGCCTCAATCGCCAATTTCTTTGACCAGTTCATGGATTTATTTGATGAACTTGAGAAAGCTGCTCACTCTGAGGCCACGACAGCATACAACAAGATTGATCACCTTAAGAAGATTGTCGAAGATGCAACCAAACAAATGGGAGAAGAAGAACCAGTTCGAAACGAACCTCCCTAGAGTGGTACTTCGGTCGAGGGGGAGAATCAATTTTCTTCAAATCAACAGGACTCACATATCCATGGGAGAATCCAATCTTTGAAGCACACAAAAGTCGTGTAGCACCCGAAAGCCCAGCTGCACCCGAAAGTCCTGTAGCACCCGAAAGTCCAGTGACAACCGAAAGTCTGGATCAGCCCGAAAGCCCAGTCAAAGAAAGACTTCTTGGTTCACATCCATATGCTTCATCATTTGTCGAGGGGGAGAACTCGGATATGCTCTATGATGATGATATTCAACTAGAGTTGGAAGAAATGGTAAATGATGAATTGGATCCATCCTATGATCCAAATTATCCTCCTCTCACCAAATGGACCAGAGATCATCCTGTGTCTTAAATAGTGGGTGATGCATCTGAAAAGTTTCTAACTCGATCTCAACTAAAGGCGAACCAAACTGCTTTATTCTCCAAAGTAGAATTATCCATGTTTAATTCTTTCATCTCCAAAATAGAGCCGAAGACCGTCAATATTGCTCTCGATCATTCTGATTGGGTTCAGGCAATGCAAGACGAACTCAATGAGTTCGAAAGAAATAAGGTCTGGAGACTCATTCCAACACCAAAAGATGCCTCGGTTGTCGGTCTCAAATAGGTGTTTAGAAACAAAATGGACAAGGAGGGAAATGTAATCCGGAATAAGGCTCGGCTAGTGGTGAAAGGATATTGCCAGGAAGAAGGAATCGATTACGAAGAGACATTCGCTCCGGTAGCAAGGCTGGAATCCGTTTGAATATTTCTTGCCTATGCTGCACACAAAAATTTTGAGGTCTACCAGATGGATGTGATGTATGCGTTTCTGAATGGGGAACTTGAAGAAACCGTGTACGTGGAGCAACCTCCTGGTTTTGTAAATGAAAAGCATCCAGATCACTACTACATCTTGGATAAGGCTGTTTATGGTCTGAAACAAGCACCTAGGGCATGGTATGAAACATTAACTAAGTTTTTAAAGATGTCTAAATTCAAACAAGGTTCGGTTGACCCAACCTTCTTTCGTAAAAAGGAAGGTAACCACCTTATGATCGTTCAAATCTATGTCGATGATATCATCTTTGGCTCAACGAATCCTAGCCTAACAGCTGAATTCAGAAAGTTGATGGAGACTAAATTTGAAATGAGCTCAATGGGTCCGATTAACTTTTTCCTTGGTTTAAATATTAGACAGGGACCCGATGGCATCTTTATCAACCAGGAAGCATATACAAAGACTCTCCTTGCTAAATTTGGCATGATGAGAGACTCCAAGGTCAAAGTCCCTATGGCGTTCGGCACCAAGCTCACACCCTCTTTGGAAAAACCGGCAGTCGACATAACGCTATATTGCCAAATGATTGGTTCTCTGATGTACCTCACAACTAGCAGGCCCGATATAATGTTTTTGGTGCGCTATTGTGCCAGGTTCCAAGCAAATCCTCGTGAACCACACATGCTGGTAGTGAAGAATATATTCTGGTATTTGAAGCGAACCACCACTCTCGGTCTCTGGTATCCCTCAAACTCAGGTTTCTTCGTTCAAGCCTACTCAGATGCAGACCTTGGAGGATGTGGTCTAGACCGAAAAAGCACTACAGGAGGCTATCAATTCCTCGACGGGAAGTTGGTGAGATGGAAATCTAAGAAACAAACATGTGTTTCTCTGTCTACAGCCGAAGCAGAGTACATTGCAGCCGCCTCCTGCACATCTCAAGTGATTCGGATCCAAAGCCAACTCCGGGATTATGGAATCAATATGAAAAAGATCCCACTATATTGCGACTCAAAAAGTGCAATTAGGATCTGTCATAACCCAGTGCAACATTCCAAGACAAAGCATATAGCACCGAGGTATCACTTTATTAAGGATCATGTGGAAGATGGAAACGTAGAAATTCACTTTGTTCGAACCAATGATCAACTAGCCGACATCTTCACCAAATCCCTTCCTGAAGCAAGTTTCAATAAAATCCTACAAGGCCTAGGTATGATGGAATCGGAGTCTGTTCCAAAAACGCCTTCTCAAAACTATAAGTTGGAAGCGAAATGAATCGAACGCTCGGTCTATTTCGGGCTCAGTTCACACGGGAACTAAAATGAACCGAACTCTCGGTCTATTTCGGGTTCGGTCTCACTGCACTTGTTTTCGCTTATCTCAAAAAGGTGACATCTTTGGTTGTATACTTTTGTACAATTGTTTTCCAAAAATCCAAAAATATTTTTTTAAGGAACCGAAATGAACCAAGCGTTCGGTCTATTTCTGGTTCGGTTCGAAATTTGTTTTGTTTGGTTTGCTTTATTTTTCTCTTTACAAAAATATCAAAAATTCCAAAAATATTTTCTTTCTTTTTGTCTATACTTCTGTTTATGTTAACAGTTTATGGAAAATCAATGGGGCAGGTATCACTCTCACACTTTTTACTAGCTAAGTGTCCCTAGAAGCATGCTGCTGCATGTTGTCCACAGCCTCAACTAATTTTGAATAAAGCCTTATTGACTGGGTATATACAAACCTTGTCTTCCTAATTCGGCTGCTACATTTATTCTAATCATTAGCTACCTTACTCTTTTCTCATATGAGTTAAGAGTTTTCTGCTTGGTCACTATTTTTATAGCAGAGGTACTTTAGTTTCCTTACACCACCTCAAACATTTTTCTCCACCATATTCACTTCATACATGTAACCCTTGAGACTCTCAGAAATTACCACTGATGTTTATGGTTACACAATCTCTGTGTTTGTGATCTTAGCTTCGTGTCACTACGTGCTAAGTGAAACCCACAATTCAATACCCACTATGCATTGACGGTGAACAATTAAATTTTCTCTAGCTTTCACTTATGAATTAACGAATCCACCCAAGTGGTTGTACCATGAAATCTCTATTTTCCTTTTGTGTGATTCTTATGAAATTGTTACATACCATAACATTTCTTCCCATAGAATCCAGTTTTAAATTTTCTTGAGACTTCACACCAAGCATTTCCAACAAGTCGATCCAAACCTACTTGTTCAACAGACCACATTGGTCTCACAAGTACTTCCTTCGGTTTCTATCTTATATCAAGATCTGGAATACTGAACTGAAGTGAAAGCCACCCCTCTAAGCCTCATTAAAAGATGCCCTTCAACACTTCTTAACAAGTGCTTGATCGTAATTCAACGAGAAACCACACAAACACTTTAAAGTCTCTCTTGACTTTGAAGGAAGAGATTCGTGTCCGGGATCCACTGTTTCGTGTCTATATTGACATCACAATTTCCCACATATATGTTGCTTTATTTCATCATCCTTGACACTCTATGCACGATCATCTTTTTGATTTTCCAAAAGTCTGGTTTGGTTCACTACAAGCTATTTTTATAGCTCCGGTTTTTAATGCTATGTTCTCAAAGGGATGTTGTGGTTTATCTACGTGTTTGTTTTTATTTAGTGAAGATACTTCATTTTAAAGATAAGATGATGACTCAGACGGGAGACTAAAGGTTTCAGGAATTCAAAAAGGCATTTGATGGGAAGACGTGCAAAATGGAAACGTTTTTCTCTCTCATGCGTAATCATAGGGGTTGCTAACTGTCACGCGTCAATCAACTCAGGAAACGATTCGTTTTTCAAGAGGATTTAGGGGCGAATTTTTCTCTCACTTCTACACAGTATAAAGGGTAAACCCTAAGTTGTTTTACCTTTTTACTGCACCCAAATTTCTGAGAGCAAACAAAGAAGTTTTTCTCCCACTGTTCATCTTCTTCTTCGAAGCACTCAACAATGGCAGATTCCTCCTCTGTTCATGAAACCTTCCACATTCTCCCAATCAGACCCCAGCAAAGCTTGGTCATTGATCTCACACCAGTTTCCTATAATGCCTTTATGTACCCCATAGTGGAGTGTCTCAAATACTCTCCACTGGTTCTCGCACTGACCAAGGTCGAAATTGTACCTATGGAATGTCTATCCCAAATTTTCTCTACTGCTCACTACGATAAGTCTGCTGATCGCATCTACTTCGACATTCTTGATACCAAAACCTCCATCTCAAAACAGTGATTCTGCTCACTTCTAGGGTTTGAACCTGATGAGTCGAGGGTTAACCCTGATTCGATTTCTGTGGAACAATTGTTTTCCATGTTTTACAACATGGGTTACACTGAAATCCTTACCACCGTCACGAATTTCAAGAAGTCGTGTCTTCCTCCTTAGTGGAATGGCTTTTTCACGATACTGTTCAAGGGTCTATCAGAGAGGAGTGCAGGTTCTGATGGGGCTAGTCGTCTGTTCATGACGATTCTCTATGGGTTGTACAATGGTGTCAACCTCGACTATGGCTCGGTTCTATGGCAGCAGTTAATCCAAAGTCTTGCCTCTACTTCTCGCCATTCTGAAATTTCCTACTCCAGTTTCTGTACGCTCGTCACCAAATAGGCAATGGACAAGTATCATGTCCCTATTGTGACCACTTCTCCACCCTCCTCTATGGGCGTCTTCCACACTACGAAGATCATTGTGACAGATCCTTCCAAGTTCCTATTTGTTGGCTCTATTCCAGAGTCAATGTATGCTTGTGTATCAGGGGAGAGCCGCATCATCAAGACCTACAAGGAGTTTCTTCCTTCGGGTCCTAGAGAGCTGACCCCAGAGATGCTTCAGTCCATCAACGATGCTGACAAGCCTGCTCCCAGGGGCAAGAAACCAGAAAAGGGGAAAGACAAGAAAGTGGTCAAAGGGGCGAAAGGCCCTTCTCCTAAAAAGAGAAAATCAACGAAGGCTGTCCAATCACCTCCTCCAAAGAAGAGGAAAACCTAGCCCAGGCGGAAACTCATTCTTGCCTCTTCCTCCAATGAATCTGAGGATGAGAGTTTAGACTCAGCGGAGTCGTTTCGAGGCGACTCTCCTCCCCGTTCGACTTCACATGAGGTACCAGTTACAACCAAACCTGTCTCTCCTCCCCCAATCACTATCTCTATTTCCATTCCCCCCATAACCTCCACCACTCACATTCCTTCTACTTCTATTCCTATACCACCTCCCATTTTCTCAGACGCCACAACAACAACAACCACTGGAGTTCGAACCAACATATCTGATACGGTGGCTCATACTTCAGCACCCAAACACACACCTGCAACCGAACATACTTCCACACCCGAACCTACTCCCACAACCAAACCTCCACCTTCGCCTTCATCTCCCAATCACTCAACCGATACCGAGACTTTTCTTGGAGGGGAAGACATGACCTTTGATTCTATTTACTACAGTCCCTACCAGGTTCAAAGAGATGATGACGATGATGCTCCTATCACTAAAAAGCACATCAAGGAACTTCATGAGAAAATTAATAGTCTCGTCGCTTCCTCCTCCTCCTCTCGGTCCAATATCTCAGAGGCTTCCATTTAGGGGATGGTTTATACTTTCACCAAGGCACATGAAGCCTCTATCAACTCTGCCGCTGCTGCTATAGATGCATCCACAAAGGCCTATGCTGCAGCGATCGAAAAAGTCGAAAAACTATTTCATGATGCTAACATTCTGTTACAGTCTTTATAGGGGCCGCTAAATCTAATGCAGTGAAGATTGATTCAGTTGTTGAGAAGCTGGCTACATCATTTGCATCAGAAAAGCAACTCTTTGCTGGTCTTCGTCAGACTCTTGAAGCTGACAATAAATTTTTCCAGGCAGTTGTTGAGGAGCGATTGACCAAGCTCCAAGAAGACCTTGCTTCGGAGAACTCTGTGATGGATGCGCTTGCACGCAAAACAACCGCTCTAAAGATCAAGAGTCTTCAGCTTTCCCAATCAGAAAAGGAGGTTGACTCTCTTCGATCTGAGCACAAGGTCATTTCGAGTTGTGTTTCGGATGTCCACGGAGCCCTCTCCAACATTATTGAAGCACACGACCCAATTCTCAACTACTCAGTTAGGCGAACTCTTGCTGAGAAGCTTGCTCCTGCCCTTGCCCTGCTCAACAAAATTGAGAGGCTTCCTGAGTACGTGGCCCATCCAAAACAAGGGGGAGAAGGAGCTTCAAAGGGCGAAAATCAATCTCAACCGCCTCCTACTTCTACATCAGCTTCAACTAAAGCAACCGAACCTCCAACAACTGGTCATGCTTCAGGTTCGGGTGCTCAAGATAAAGGGAAAAAGGCTCTGGATGACAGTGATGGTGATGATGACAAAGAAACCATTGCTGATCTCTTGAAGAAACAGGCCAGGGATAAGGATCTAGACATGAGTACTCGGATCGCTAGAGAGGCAGAAGCAAACGAAAGGAAGATAAAGGAGGCTCATGATCTCCTTGAAAGTCGAAAAACCCTATTCCCTACATGGACTCTCGAGAAGCTTATCAAAGAAGCTATCGAAACCCCTAGCATCCTCTGGTTTGAACCTATGATCTCCTTGGACAGGGTTAATTCTGTCGACTCTCAGTTCGACATGCCCTTGACCCGAAAGGCCTTCATATTTCATGCATTTTCCCACATTGGTGAAGTCCCTCATCCTCACCCAAAGGTCGATAGGGAGCTTATTGACTTCTATCGGAGGTCTGCTCAACCTCAGTATCATACGTGGAGTGCACAGAAGATCGTCAACGTTCGGGTCCTCAAACCCTTTCGGGAGGGTAACTTCACAAATGTCAGGTTCAAAGTATTGAGGGGGTCAGCTAAAGCCGAACATGCCATTTCCCTCGCTGATCTTCCTAACCTGAATCCACACGATTGGATCATCCTGCATAACATCCTCCTCACCAATGAAGCTGAATATGGGCCGATCATAGATCACTTCAAGAGGATGTTGGTTTGCTACGTCATGGAGGTTGCCAAGATGGATCAGGAAATTGCTAGTGTATTCAAGAAGAATCCCACCATCTCCCCAGTTGGTTCTGCAAGTGATTTGAATAAAATGTAGATGGGGAGGATCGATCCAAAGCGAAACTCAGTCATGTTCACCAGGAATGAAGGCCAAAAATGTTTGTTCGCCTTGGCTGACAAGCATCTATATACCACTTCGTGTTTGGAACATGTTCTGGGGATCATTAATCAGTGCAAGCAGAATTCTGAAGATGACAAAACGTATTTCAATGATATGATCCAATGGTACATTCGTTTCAGACAAACCATTCTTACCATCATTCCCTGTCTGTTCGATACCACGAAGAAAGTTCCTGCAGCAGGATCCAACAAGCCAAAGTAGGGTCTCGTTCCAATTGACGCAAATGGGGAGATTATAGGGTCCATTGTGTGTTGCGTCTTGGGCTCGGTCCTTAGTCCAATTTTGTATCCGGATTGGGCCTGTCCATCCGTGATTTAATTATTAGGGTTTAGTATTTATAGATGCTTGCATGCATCTTTGTACGAAAGATTTTGGAGTCGATCATTGATAGCGAATACCTTTTATCGTTTGTAACCCTAGAAAGCCTCTACAGCGGAAGTTCTTTATCGAGCTCTACTGAGGCGTGAATCTATTGAATCATTCAACTTATTTTGATTCATTCTCGTGTTTGATATTTCTGCCTGCATTATTCTGATTAACTGGTATAAGATCTAAACGATCAAAGAGTTTTTCAACTCATCGCTTTTTACTGTTGAGTTCCTATTAATGAGATATTCAACTCTCATTTAGGTCACGTAGGCCAAAAACCGCTCAAACTAAAATTCAAATTTCGGGTCGTGCACTACTATGTCAAATGTTAGAAAAATCATAACTTCCTTATACGAAGTCAAATTTGGACATTCTTTTTATGGACGCTCTTAGTTTAACATATTCTACGAATTTTGTTTAGATTGCCAAGGCTAAAAAGTCCTATATCGTAAATTCACTATTTACGTCTCCCGGTGTTGTGCCGGTTTTGCCGAAAAACTTCGACGGGTCATAACTTCTTCGTTATAACTCGGATTTCGGCGTTCTTTATATGTACTGAACCCTTGTAACATATACTACAACTTGGTTAAGATTAATCCTTCTAAATAATCTTCCATCAAAAACTCATTTTTGATGCTTAGTCTCTAAATTGACTAGCTTGGATCTACCGGCGTTACAATAATGCACCTGTTTTTCTCTACAAATCGCAACCACCACCACAACCTCTGGTTCGGATTTTGCGTGTTTATACCCACAAGTCTCAACACTGATACAACCTTATTCTTCTCCTTCTAATCGATCACAAAATGTGTCTCTTTCTTCTTATGAAGTGAAAAAGACAACGAATTAGAGGTTAAGGGGTAAGAAATTGATGAACAACGAATTAGACGATGTACAGTTTTACAACCCCCTCTTGCCATCTCCATGGTATCGAATCATATTTATAGGTTCATTGAATCAGATCTACTTTCAATTTAAGAACACTAAATCCTTTACTGATTCTAAATTAAACATTTCCATGTCATGATTCTTCCTTCATTATTTGCCCTAACTATTCGTTCTAGATTTGTAGGTGGGTTTCTCGATAGAGGTTGTGGTGATGTTAATAGTAAATGGCTTGTTCGGTGAATGAGGTGGTGGTTTGTGGTTATTTTCAGTGAAACATTCGAATTTTGAACGAAGGAATGGGTGGGATGAAGTGAGGGGTGACGGTCCCAGTTAATTTTTGAAAACAAGGACTAAACACGCTTTCTGACATATGCACGAGGGACGACTGGTGTAATTTACCCTATTTAGAGGAAGAACCCACTTCAGATGGTTCGGAAAATAATTTTCAACCTGAAAAAGTAAGCTTCCAAAAAATACATAGACTTAAATGTATCAACAAAGAATAATTATATTTTATGAAGAAAAATAGATAAAAACAAGAAAAGTTTCATTGGCATAGATCATTGTTCTTGAGGAACTTGAACTGACAAACCCATCAAAAAGTTGGATGAATGAACGACCATTAATAGCTCTCTAGTAATACTTTGCAGAATATAATAAATGCATAATTTTTTTCATGTCAAAACTTTACCAGATACATAGATATATAGAAAATAAAGAATAAAAAGAATGCATAGTCATGATAGAAACAATTAATAGAAAATCAAGGATATAGAGGCCACCATTATGTGATTATCGCACCATTAAAACCAAAAATATGCCTGAAAAACTACAAGAATTCCTTCCTATAAAGTATCAATATGAAACATGAATAAATAAAGAAAGATAAACTAAAAGACAAAAACCGAAGCTAAAATATGTTAAAAGAACGTGAAATCGTGAACTCTGGTGAATAAAGTGATAGTAATATGAAACGATAATATATCTCATTTTTTTAACTTTTAAAAATAATATTCTATTCATGTTAAAAAAGAAATAAAATTTAATTGATATTTCATACCTTAAATATTTTCGGTGATTATTATTTACCATAATTAAGTTTTGTTCATAGAAAGATGAGCGGTTTATACAGAACAAATTTGTACATTAAGTTTTCAAGTATATACCTTTTAAATTTCAATAAAAGTTCAATATGTTTTATAACATAATTTATATATATATATATATATATATATATATATATATATATATATATATATATATATATATATATATATATATATATATATATATAGTTCTAACTGGCTCACTATAACTCTATAAAGAGTTTATAATACTACAGTCACTAGGTTATAACATGTAAAAACCACGAACGATATACAAATTTAAAATTATTATGTAGACGGAAAATTTATTAAATGTCAACAAAAAATGCAACAGATTTTGGGGTATATTAAAACCCGTCAGATTTAAAATGGATGATCACGTCTATAGTAGGTATGTACGATAATGTATCCCTAGCTTTCAAGGATACATTGACAACCGGCAAAATAAAAATGTTTTTGAATTTTTAGATAACATAGATTATGATTTACAAATTATGATACAATTTATATTTCAAAATTTAAAAAACAATTGATATTTTTATCAAAAGTAAGACATATGTATTACATAAGTTTATTCAAAAACAATAAACAAACATAAAGATTTAACAATTTAGAAATTTTAAATTTATAAGAAAAAAATAAAATATTAATTATTAAAATTGAAGTGTTTATTTATCTTTTAAATTTAAACTAATAATTTAAATAAATAATCAACTAAAATAATTGGATTCAATTTAGAAATTTAAAAATTATAAAGAAAGTTGTAATAATGAATTGGATATATATTTATTATTAAATTTGTTAAATTTAAGTATTATATAAAATTTAATAAAATTAAAAAAAAATTAAAAACCCCACAAAATGACACATTGATATAATTTAATTTAAATTTACCACAAAATGAGATGAGGCATGATGTCTAAGTGTCTAACAAGTAGAAATTTATTTTTGTTTATCAATAAAGAGGAAAATCAGAAATGGAATCAATTAATATGAGCGGGGAGATATATAATAGGGTTTAGGTTATTTTTGATTACTTAACTTTTGGTTTTGTACTAATTTGGTCACTTAACTCTTTTTAAGTTTTAAAAGGTCATCAAACTTTTGGCTTTGTGCTCATTTAGTCACTTAACTTTTGGTTTGGTCATATTTAGTCGCCTAACTTTTAAAATTGTACTCATTTAGACACTAAACTTTTAAATTTTTTTAAAAGTTTAGTGACTAAATGAGCACAATTTTAAAAGTTAGGTGACTAAATGAGTACAAATCTAAAAGTTAAGTGACTAAATGTGACCAAACCAAAAGTTAAGTGACTAAATGAGCACAAAGTCAAAAGTTTGATGACCTTTTAAAACTTAAAAATAGTTAAGTGACCAAATAAGCATAAAAGCAAAAGTTAAGCGACCAAAAATGACCTAAACCCTATATAATAATGTCTAAGAAGTGTGCCATGCAAGTTGCATGCAGAGAGGGGTGCTAAAAATTAACAATCATCATTTTTAATATTCATTTATCTTTATATATATATATATATATATATATATATATATATATATATATATATATATAAATATATATATATATATATATATATATATATATATATATATATATAAATATATATATATATATATATATATATATATATATATATATATATATATATACATTAAAACAAGAACCTGATGATGTCACCTTCAACAATCAGAAACATTCATTGGATTCCTTTGATTGATTTCAACCCTTAGATCGTTCTTAATATTTCTGCTGATTTCATCCTAACAAAACAATTCACTATTTATTTCCGTCTATCAAGACTACTTCCCATATTCAAATCGAAAAATCAGCCACCAAAGACAGAAACTTAACTAACCATCAACATTATCCAAATTTTAAATTTTAAAAAATAATCCTAAAATGTTCTACATTATCTATCCTAACTACATTTTGAAATTCAACATTTAAGGGATAAGATAAAAATGACTTTTATCTTCTCCTTCCAAAACCAACTTGGATTATCATGCTCTCTCTCTCTCTCTCTCTCTCTCTCTCTGTATATATATATATATATATATATATATATATACACACACACACACACACACATATATATATATATATATATATATATATATATATCTAGAGAGAGAGAGAGAGTATATATATATATATATATATATATATATATATATATAACATATTCCGCCAAAACCTATTTTTATTTTTCCTTCCACGCTCCTACAAAAGGTGGGTTTTTATTGTTTTTTATCTATGTTATTACATCTTCGTTTATATTGATATTCACGATATTAAATCAATACTTCTTCCTTTCTATAGCCTTCTATATCAATAAACAATTGTTACCTTGGTTAATCGAAGGCAAAAAGGTACACATTTCATTGTTTACCAATACTTCTTCCTTTCTACAGTCTTCTATATGATAAGTGTTCATACTTATTTTTTTGCTTTGTTGTTTTCTGTGAAATATATCAACATACTATGTATGTTTTGATTTGATACCATCCTACTTACATTAATCCATAATTGCAGACAACTATTATTTTGCAAAATACAATTAATGTTTATTTTTTTTTCCAGGGTTAAGTATGTCAACCAAGAATGTCTATGTTAATTGAACAACATCATAGTTACATTAAACAAAAACCTTGTGAATTTTCGAATTACTTTTTTTACTATATCTCATAATTATCTCTAATTATTTTCTATTTCTCATAGCGCAAACAAAATGACACAAAACAGTGACAGTGAAATCGTCATTGATAAGCTAGTTGACATAGATGCCTCCAAAGAATTATGGAATATTCGTGTTCAAGTTGTCATGATTTGAAAACAGACATATAAAAACAACCTAAACGTAGTCAGCAGCTTGGAGATGATTTTAATGGACCAGAAATTAGATTAAAATAATATAAAAAAAACTTATGTTTTATTTTTTTCATATAATAATATTTTTTTTATCACCTACAAGGCACTAGAATACATGCAACAATCAAAAATCTCATAAATGCATTTCAAGCCCTTGGATTTCTTTGATTGATTTCAACCCTTAGATCGTTCTTAATATTTCCGGTGATGTCATCCTAACAAAACAATTCACTATTTATTTCCGTCTATCATAACTACTTCCCATATTCAAATTGAAAAATCAGCCACCAAAGACAGGAACTTAACTAACCATCAACATTATCCAAATTTTAAATTTTAAAAAATAATCTTAAAATGTTCTATATTATCTATCCTACCTATATTTTGAAATTCAACACTTAAGGGATAAAATAAAAATGACTTTTATCTTATCCCTCCAAAACCAACTTGGATTCTCTCTCTCTCTCTTATATATATATATATATATATATATATATATATATATATATATATATATATATATATATATATATATATATATAGGCTTAGGTTATTTTGTTTTTACTAAGTATTGTGTGCCAGAATGCATAGATCTGGACCAATGGATGAAATTAATCAATAGACATGATTTGAGAGTGTATGATGTTACAATGGGGTAACATGTACCATATAATCACATAATTTTTAGCAAAAGGGTATTTTTGACAATTAACTACATTTATAAAAGGAAATTTTCAGATTTTTAGGGATGATTAATTCTCCTAATTTAAAAAAAAAGTCTGAATTTTTTAATTAATTCAACTTCAATTTTTACCGATTATATTCTGTCAGAATATTTTTTGTTAGAATGATGCTCTTTTAGAATATTATTCTAATAGAATATTATTTTTTTAGAATGATGCTCTTTCAAAATTTTATTCTAATAGAATATCATTGAAGAAAAACAAAATTCTTGAATCAGATGTTGAAAAATAACAAACATCCTAATATATTCTTATACATCCGAACTTAAATACAAATTCATACATATTATTACAGATTAAAATCCTTATACATTTTAATATAATTATACATATTCTAAAAGAATATGAAGGTCTTCAACGCCTTCTTCCAGCCATTCCTAACATAAATACAACAAAAACTAATAATTGTTAAAAACATGTTATTTGCAATTAACTATCACTTAATATATTCTGGTAGAATACATAGAATATGACAGAATACATATAATACATTCTGGCAGAATATATCGATTCTATTCTGGTAGAATACATAATTTCCAGCAACATATTTGATTTAGAATGCATACCACAAGGCTCAAAGAGTAAATTAATTTGTGTTGATGAAAAATAAAAAGGCACAAACAACCTAGAATTGTATTCCATACAGAAGTGGAATAATACACAACCGCATTTATTCCAGCCAATTGTTTTCAGCAATACCAAGATCCTTGGTAAGATACTCAAGTGCACCATTGACAACACTGAAGCAGAAAACAGATTTGGAATTAGATGAGAATTATATTATAGAACAGTAATAGTTTTATGATGTAGAATTATGTGATGTACCCTAGATGATATCCGAACAATATTGCTCCCAGACTTGCAATACCAACGTAAGGCAAAACTGATCCAGAAGACTTTGATTGGATCTTGAGAGGAGTAATATCTCCATCTTAATTTGATCATTTGTGTTAGAACATTGTGATTCTAAACTGAATGTCTAATGTCATTTGATTCTTTTGTGATTCAACTAGTTCGGTTAAGTTGTTCATCAAATGACATTAGGTCAAACACCAATACACATAATAGTTGTGCGCAAAATTGGATCGAATTATGAAGTGTAAATAGAGAGCATAATCCAATGAAACAAAATGGAGGTTTGACCTTTGACTGATCTAGACTTTGTAGAGGAGTGGAACAAACTTCCGGCGCCAGAGCTACCAAGCTCCATGCGGCGCATATGACCGGCGCCGAGTCGCGAGACAAAATCAGAATCTCTCACGTTCCCAATCATGTGCATAGTGCTTTTTCTGTTCCTGAATTGACACGAACCCGACGAAACCCTAGTGCTACGATTTTGGACATGGAAACCGTTGACACAGATGCTTAGAAGCCAGGATAGATTGGGAAATTAGGGATTTGAATGAGCGTTGTTTTCTGAAATTCGAGAAACTGAAGGTGGAGACAGAAACAGACGCCTGGTGGTGGTGACGAAAGCATCTCCGATTCTCGTCTTCATTTGATCGAGGACGAAAGGAACTCGATGGAAGCAGGGGAAGAACGAACGGAAGGCTTAGGTTAAATATATTTAGTTTAATTCCTTAATTGAATGATTTCAATTAAATAATTTCCTTAAATAAAAGTACAAAAGGTCCAAAATACCCTTTAATGATTTAATTAATTATTTATTATTTCTTGAATTCTCATTGGTGCATTTAGGCACACAATAGTTGCTAAAAACATTTGAACCTAACTCTCTCTCTCTCTCTCTCTCTCTCTATATATATATATATATATATATATATATATATATATATATATATATATATATATATATATATATATATATATATATATATATATATATATATATATATATGACATATTCCGCCAAAACCCATTTCTATTTTTCCTTCCACGCTCCTGCAAAAAGGTGGGTTTTTATTATGTTTTATCTATGTTTTTACATCTTCGTTTATATTGATATTCATGATATTAAATCAATACTTCTTTCTTTCTAAAACCTTCAATATCAGTAAACATTTGTTAGCTTGGTTAATCAAAGGCAAAAAGGTACGCATATCATTGTTTATCAATACTTATTCATTTCTAGAGTCTTCTATATGATAACTGTTCATACTCTTTTTTTTGCTTTGTTGTTTTCTGTGAAATATAACAACATAGTATGTATGTTTTGATTTGATACCATCCTACTTCCATTAATCCATAATTGCAGCCAACTATTTCATATGTGCATAATTGGTTCATATTAAGTATACATTATTATTCATTTATTAGCTAAATTATTGCATATTATGGACAAAGGTACTTAAAAGTGTTTAAATTATGTTTTTCAGTCCAAAGATGAAGCTCGGAAGCGAAAGGAAGTGGGAGAAACAGTTAGAAGATCGAGGATGAAATAAAGAAGAAAAATACTAAAAATGGCACTGACTCGGCGAGTCCAATCGAAGGATCGAGAAGATAATGACTCGGGATCCCAGAGAGTTATCACAATACGGGGAATGTGAGAGGGACTCGACGAGTCGATTCGTATATTTAAAGATAACTCCACAGATCGATGGAGAGGAGTTCTGGAACGATTCAGAAGTGTTTTGCTGCGATTGAGAAGCCAGAGAAACCCTAGAAGACGACAAAAGAAGCTAGAATTCAATCCGGGAGAGTAATTGAGGCAAAATTTCATCATTCCACTTATTCTTTTGTTTTATCATTATGGTTAAGCAATTTGACTTTGTTTGTTTGCTGTTATTTACTTCAATTATGAACTAAAACCTTTACACTTCTGTTTGGGGAAACAAATTTGACAATATGGTTTGATTGATTGGTAGGATTAATTCTAAGTTGGTGAATTTTTGTTATTTTAGCTTGCTAAAGAACCTTGTGTGTGAATAATAATTAATTTTCTGTTAATAGGAAGATAATTGATTAGCATGAACATCTATTGATTATTAACCTCATGTGCTATGTGATCACTATGCTATATGTCTAGGATTAATGAATATGAAACTAGAATTAATAAGAAAATTGAGTAAATTCATGTGCAAGCTTGTAAGATGACCGTCAAACAAGAAGTTAATTAAAAGAATAAATTAGTTAACTATTGCAAGTCTAACTTAACCCGAATAATTAATCTAGTAAATTTAATTAAATTAGACAATTGGCCACTGTTTAAGTTAGTTTATTTGCTAAGGATTAGGGTAGTGAATACGAATCTAATCACTTGAATCGGTAACCAACGAAAGAATTAATCAATTGCACCATTACCTTGAAATCAACCATAGAGTCAACCAAGTTGAACTAAACAGAAGTTCCTTTCCAATTATTGAATCTAGTTAAGTCTTTATTTTCTAGTTCTTAAATTAGTAATAGTTAGTAAGTTTCTAGTCTTGTAAAACTAGAGAAAACCCCTACTTATTAATTAACTTAGATAAAATTAGTTTTCAGTTTTAATTTGCCGTTCCCTGTGATCGATACCCTGCTTATTTAGCTATACCATAATTTATAGGTTCACTGCCTTTTGTGTGTTATTTGATAATTAAAAATAGGTTTAAAACTAGTTGAGTTCACACACATCAAGTTTTTGGCGCCGTTGCCGGGGAACGGTTCTAAAATTAATATTAAATTCTAGTTTAATCGATCATTTGTGTGGGATTTATCTTACACAAAGTTATTTATAAAGTAATTCAGTAAGTAGAATTAGTTTCAATAAAATTCTGTTTTTAGGATAACTAGAAAATTTTTCAGTTTTTGCCTTGAACTCGCCGAGTGCATTCAAGCAGACTCGGCGAGTCTGACGCTTTTCAACTTTATTTTATTATTTCGTTTTTGTTCTTTTTACGCTTTTGTTTCTTTTGTTTTGTTCGTTTACAGTTGTTTCATGACCCGAGGATCTGATACACCTCTGGTCCCTCCTTTGGAAGACCCGGAATCCGCACTAAGAAGAAGCAAAGGAAAAGCCGTTGGAGAAACCACATCTTCAAAGAACTCACCACTCAAAAACTTAAAATCCGTTTTCAGCAAGAAGAAGAGCAGCAAATCAGGAGCATCCAGTGCCTCATTGACAGTTGAAGAACCAATTCAAGAAGATATCGAGTACGAGACCGAGGAAGAAGAAGAGCATACTTACGAGCACGAAACCGATTCTGAAGAAGAGTTAGCTATCACAATGGCTAACATTGATGAAGTCCCCATGGGGGAATGGAAGAAAAGGATGTGTGATGACACCGGTCCGGGACTTGTGCAACCCGCAATTCCCGCGACCGCTACTTTCGAACTAAAAGGCCATATTCTCGCCCAACTCAAGGAGATTCCTTTTTACGGGAAGGATCACGAAGACGCTTACAAGCACTTGGACGAAGTGAATGATGTGGCCAATTACTTCAACATACCGAATTTTCCACGCGAGACCCAGCTTCTTCGCATGCTTCCTGTCACATTTAAAGGAGCTGCAAAAGATTGGTTAAAGTCACTTCCTCCCGGATCAGTCACCACATGGGCCAAGATGAAAGAAGAGTTCATAGACCATTTCTGCCCGCCCTCCAAGATAGCCAAGCTAAAAAAAGACATTGCCAACTTCGAGCAACAACCCGAAGAATCTCTTTATGAAGCTTGGGAAAGGTACAAGAGCCTACTTAGAAATTGCCCACACCAAGACCTTAATAGCCAACAAGAAGTCTCCATCTTCTATGATGGAGTCAATGTCACCACAAGGCAATTGCTTGATTCTCCAGGCCCGCTCACAAAGAAGGCGCCCCTGGTAATTAAAGAATTAATTGAAGAATTCTCTAAGCACTCTAGAGAATACCACAATCCGAGAAACGAAGTAAGTCGGGGGGTAGTAAACGCGGCAAATGATAGCATGGCGGCGGTGATAGCTAAGCTTGATAGTCTAGATCGAAGAATGACAAAAATGGATCAAACAATCCATGCTATTAGGGTAGGATGCGAAAATTGTAGAGGGCCCCATCTCACAAAGGATTGTGATTTGGATGAGAATGAAAATCAGAAAGCTCAAGTCTTCTATTCAAGTGGCGATCGATATGATGAAAATTGGCGGAAACCTAAGAAGGAATGGCTACCATACGAAGAGTATAAGAAGGCAAAGGAGGAGAAATACAAGCAGAAGGAGAGGGGACTATACCAAAAGGAAGAACCGGTAGAAAAGAAAGCCGATTTAGAAGAGTTATTCACTAGATTCATAGCCGCGTCCGAAAAAAGACACAATGATCACGATGCTGCCATACACGAGACCAGAAACGTGCTAAGGAATCAGCAAGCATCAATTCTCAACATTGAGAAACAGCTGGGGCAGCTTGCGCATCAAGTGAATGATAGAAGACCGGGTCAACTTCCAAGTAACACCGAACCCAAACCAAGAATGTAGAATGTAAGTGTAATAACCTCCAACAGTGAAGAAACATTTACTGAAGCACTGAAGATCTCCAAGAAGAAGGCAGAAAAGGTAGAAGAATCGGACCCAGCAAAACCCGATCCGACTCGCCGAGTCACTCCATTGGACTCAACGAGTCCATGCGTAAATGAGAAAACTGTCACTTCTTTGAAGCCTTATAATCCTCCTCTGCCATACCCAATCAAAGCCATGCCTGCAGAAAAAGTAGAAGCATACAGAACCTTCATGACGCATGTTAAAGCTTTACAAGTTAATGTGCCATTTGTGGAAACAATGCTCCAAACACCTAAGTACTTCAACTTGCTTAAGGGCCTTTTTGCTACTAGGAAAGATTTGGCTGAAGTCGCGGAAATATTGATGAGTGAGCTACCTGAAAAGAAGGGTGATCCGGGAAATATTGTGATTCCGTGCCAATTTGGTAATGAAGTTTTCACCCGAGCATTAGCTGATTCGGGGGCAAGCATCAATCTGATGCCTTTTTCATTCTTTAAGAAGTTGAATTTACTAGAACCAAAGCCGGTGCATATGAAGATCCATTTGGCGGACAAGACGATAATTCATCCACAAGGCGTTTGTGAGGATCTTCTTATAAAAGTTGACAAGTTTATTTTTCCAGTGGACTTCGTGGTAGTTGATATGAAAGAAGACCCCGAAATTCCAATTATTTTGGGGAGATCATTCTTGAACACCGCATGTGCTCTAATTGATATATGTGAGTCTACATTGACATTAAGGGTGGGTGATGAGTCTGTAATGTTTAAAGTTATTCCAGAAGCTAAGCAAGAAGAAGAAAAGAATGAAGACATCTCATTTATCCAATTGGATGATGAGATATTACAAAAAGAGCTTGCACTTTTGCTAAAAGAAGATCCAAGCAAGTATTTGATACACTCTGAAGAAGATGGAGATGTTAACAAGGACTTGGAGGAGTTAGAAAAGCTACTGGAAGGAGCCAACTCAGAAAACACCCAAGAATTGATGGAACCCGATCAGACTCGCCGAGTCACTTTAATGGACTCGACGAGTCCAGTCGAATTTGACAAAGACTTGGCCGACTTAGATCTGTTTGTTACTAGTTCTTCACATACCTTGGATTTAGATATTATTCATGATTCTTTAGAAGAACAAACAGCAGAAGGAGGAATGGGAATGAAAGTTCAATACGCCGATGTAGCATGTCTTGATACGATTCCGTTTGAAGATGGGTTGAGCACAGGAAAGGATGAAGAGACAAAGGAAAGGAGGGTGGAAGCTGATCAACCATTCACTACAAAACCTAAAGCACGATCCATCATGAAATATGAAGTAATTAAATTTAAAGAGAAGGAGGTGCAAGAGAAGGTGAAAAAGAATGGGGTGAAGAAGAAAAAGAGGAAAAGGGAAGCCCAAGCAGTTGAGGATGATGTTGTGAAAAAGAAAAGAGATGCATTGAAAAGGGCTTACAAGAAGAAGATTCACGCTTACAAGACCAAGTACAAACCACAAAAGACTAGGCGTGCATTCCCGATGCTGGAAGATGACGAAACGTAGATGGGAAGGAGTCCAGCTAACGACTCCTTAAAAAGAAGCGCTTGGCGGGAGGCAACCCGTTATTTAGAGTTTGCTTTCTTTTACTTTTTAGTTTTGTTTGAAAATTTTCTTTCGTTTTTAGATTGTTAATTCTCCAATTCGTCGGACATGTCTGCTTGAGAGTGTGCATGGGCTAAGTGTGGGGTGAAATGATTTTTAGATAAATGGAAAATTTTTATGAATTTTTGCAAAAGACTCGCCGATTCTTACCACGACTCGACGAGTATATATGGATTTCAGGAAAATTTGACATCGCGACCAGACTCGCCGAGTCTGACCCCGACTCGACGAGTTGGTATTATTTACAGAAAAAAAAAATATAATTTTGAAATTACTTTTACAACCGGTAACTAGGGTTTAACCCTAATGAATCAGTTTCTTTTCACACACACACTCGTTGTGCGCCTCTCTCTCAACTTTCTCTCAAGCATTCATCTTTGTTCTTCAATTTTTCTTCAAATCTTTCAAGTACCATCTCAAAAGGTAATGAATTTCTTCTTGTTTTCTGTTAAGAACATGATTATAAGGCCATCTATGATAGAAATTGCATGAAAAAACCCGTTTTTGAAAAGTAGTAAATTTCTAGGGTTTTGATTTTTCATGAATTATGTTGTTTTGAATGCTTATTCTGGCCTTAATACCTTAATAATATGTGCCTAGACAAAACCCTGGACGAAATTTCCAGGTTTCATGGTCCAATTTCCATCGACCCGCCGACTGACTCATGCAGTTCGTGCGACTCGCCAAGTCGTACATGGACTCGACGAGTCGAGTCGGGAAATATATGCGATACGTTTTTTAATTATACTCTGTGTTTCTGGGTTTTATGTCTTTGTTTTGCAGAAATCATGTTCAGAAGGGGGCAAAGTTCCAGTGGCCACCAAGGGGACTTTCCTTGGTTGAATTTCCCACAAATCGAGTCCGCTTCAACATTGCGGAAGTGGAAGAAGAAGTTGGCTGACATAAAGAAGAAAGAGATCTATGTACCCAACCGGATAGATTGGGATTGGCTGCAAAGTGTTCGCTATGAGGAGGAGTTAGCTCCTTATCTTTTAAAGGAGTTTCACCATGAAGGCGAAACAATGATTTGCGACGGGTGGAGCCGGGTCTTCCGTATTTAAGAGTCGGTTTATTTGGAGCTGTGTTTGGAGTTCTTCTCCACCGTATCTTTCACCGGTGGAGTGGATGCTTATCACCCGTCAAGCTTTAGTTTCTGCCTTGGGGGAGAATTTCGTCAATGCTCTGTGGTGGATCTTGCCTGTCGATTAGGGGTTTATGATCAGCCCTTGGTCTCAACACCCATCTTTCGGGCCTTTTTGGCACAAACCCATATGGTGTTTCCCGAAGGAGTTACGAGCACGGGCTGGTGGAATACAATTGGTAACAAGGTCTATATTCCGAAGTCGGCACAAGAAGGGAGCATTCGATCCCCAACACACCGCCTCATTCATCGTCTCATTTCATCCACCATCAACCAAAGGAAGGATGATGACAAGGTTTCTAACCTTGATGTCTTCTATTTATGGAGCATTATTAAACCCGGCGTTTTTTGCAATATTCCTTGGTGTCTAGCTTCATATCTCTCGGAGGGTGTGGTCAAGGATCGCAAAACTTCTCGAATCAATGGTGGGATTTTTGTCACCCGGTTAACCAACTCATTCGGGTTGATGAACCACGGTGCATGGAATTTCATGACGATGATCCCTACACCTCCGTTCAATCCAATTCTTTTCCGGAGAGCGAGGATTATTGAATACTATGGTGGTGGCCATTATGCCATTCCGAATGATGATCCGGTTGTTGGTCCCGAAGCACCGGGGAGGAGGGTTCGTTTGAGGAGAGAGCGGGATATTGAGGAAGAGCCGCCGGTGATTCCGGTTGATAACGACGAAGTACCAATGGATTGGTACAATGTGGAGATGAGGCGGCTACAAGATCAAATGGCGCGGGGCTTGAATTTTAGCAACCAATCACATATCCGACTTTTCGATCATTTTAACATTCTGCACATAGATGGTGGTAACTTTCCATATATTCCATCATGGGAAGAAGTGATAAGTGCAAGAAGAAGTGGTGCGGGAGGAAGTGGAGCAGGGCTAGATGATCATGATGATGAGGAGGATTGAGTTCTTTGCATTTTTATTGAACAATTTTCAATCTTTTTATTTTTGTGTTTATTTTTATTTGGTTTGTTTAATGTTTTTAAAACTTGCTTTTAATGTTTATTTGATGTTTGATGCTTTGACAATTTTTCAAAATTGAATTAGGAGTGCTAGCTTCAAAAGGGTTTAGAATCATAAAATCAAAGTGAGAAAGAGAGTCAAGAAAGAGGAGCGTTAGAGTTAAAGTATTGAGTCCGGTCCGTAGAGATGTTGGCAAGGGAGTCTAGAAGTGAATAGAAAGTATAGAGAGTTTATTGGAAGCTGGATCAGATGCAGAATGCTATTGTTTTCATTCAGTGACCAACTCGTCGAGTGCATTAAACTGACTCAACGAGTCGCCCTTAATTCTCAAAAATCCGAAGATTTCCCGAAGTAACTCGACGAGACGGGTATATACTCGACGATTCATTTGGTTTCATATCGAAGGGACTGCTGATTTGATGATGATTAGAGTACCACTTAACTATCTATTCTTTCCATATTAATTTTTGAAGATCTTATACTGTTTTCCGTGTATTTGGAGCTACCCACACGAGATTTGACACCCAAGGCATGGATGAGATGTTACCATGTCTAAAGTCAATTGAAGTTGGAGCTAAAATGAAAGTGACTAACCTATCGACTGCTATCCTAGGGGAGCTTGTTCCAATTCCCTCTTTATTTTCTTTTTATGTTTTTATCATGCATAATATGCAATGAGGGCATTGCATAAAATAAGTGTGGGGTAGGGGGTTGGTTACATATTAGAAAATTTAGAGTCTTAATTTAGGTTAATTTTAAAAAAATTTGCATACCAACAATATTACTTAGGATTTAATTTAGAAAATTTTGGTAAAAATGATAATTAGGATTCCATGTTAGAGTTGTGTTGATAATTGCATGAAGACCCAAATGCTTAGTTGATCCTATACACGTTCTAGTGCATTTGTGGCTTCCTTATTCCAGTGAAATCATGGGACAAAAACACAACCCCGCTCAGCCTGAGGGATGCAATATGTTTAGCAGCCTAAACCTGAAATGTATCCAGGAAGATTGTTATCGTTAGCCAATAAAGGTTGAGATTGAGCGCCCCTGCTTAAGCATGTAGGTTTATTGAGTGAAAAAGTGAGGTACATGTAAAAAAAAAAGAGAGAATTACAAGAAAAGTTGTAAGAATTTTGGAGCAATCAAAGTGAAGATCAAAAGATCAAAATTCCGAAGATTCAAAAAGTTGAAGATACCAAAAATCAAACAATAAAGGTGGTGAATTCAAAGAGATCAAAGATCAAATTACCAAAGGAAGTGAAGAATTCAAAAGAGCTCCATAGTGGTATCGAAAAGTTGTAATTCTAGATTATGTATGCTTGGGTTGCTCAATTAAAAACACCTTGAGGGTAAGAGGTTTTTTACGAATGGATTCGGAGGGTTGCATAAAATGAGCATAGTTCGGGATGAGTGGGCAAGTGTTTATGAGGATTGTGAGTATTTGGAGTATGGGAGGTCCTTAGGAAAAATTTTAGACACAAATGCATGTGTTGCGGTCTTGGTATAATGGTTGGGTCAGATTGGAGTTGTCATATGTGATTCTAATATGTTTAAAATTTAGTTTTGCTTGGGGGCAAGCAAAAGTCAAGTGTGGGGTATTTTGATATGTGCATAATTGGTTCATATTAAGTATACATTATTATTCATTTATTAGCTAAATTATTGCATATTATGGACAAAAGGTACTTAAAAGTGTTTAAATTATGTTTTTCAGTCCAAAGATGAAGCTCGGAAGCGAAAGGAAGCGGGAGAAACAGTTAGAAGATCGAGGATGAAATAAAGAAGAAAAACATTAAAAATGGCACTGACTCGGCGAGTCCAATCGAAGGATCGAGAAGATAATGACTCGGGATCCCAGAGAGTTATCACAATACGGGGAATGTGAGAGGGACTCGACGAGTCACCACTTGACTCGACGAGTCGATTCGTATATTTAAAGATAACTCCACAGATCGATGGAGAGGAGTTCTGGAACGATTCAGAAGTGTTTTGCTGCGATTGAGAAGCCAGAGAAACCCTAGAAGATGACGAAAGAAGCTAGAATTCAATCCGGGAGAGTAATTGAGGCAAAATTTCATCATTCCACTTATTCTTTTGTTTTATCATTATGGTTAAGCAATTTGACTTTGTTTGTTTGCTGTTATTTACTTCAATTATGAGCTAAAACCTTTAGACTTCTGTTTGGGGAAACAAAGTTGACAATATGGTTTGATTGATTGGTAGGATTAATTCTAAGTTGGTGAATTTTTGTTATTTTAGCTTGCTAAAGAACCTTGTGTGTGAATAATAATTAATTTTCTGTTAATAGGAAGATAATTGATTAGCATGAACATCTATTGATTATTAACCTCATGTGCTATGTGATCACTATGCTATATGTCTAGGATTAATGAATATGAAACTAGAATTAATAAGAAAATTGAGTAAATTCATGTGCAAGCTTGTAAGATGACCGTCAAACAAGAAGTTAATTAAAAGAATAAATTAGTTAACTATTGCAAGTCTAACTTAACCCGAATAATTAATCTAGTAAATTTAATTAAATTAGACAATTGGCCACTGTTTAAGTTAGTTTATTTGCTAAGGATTAGGGTAGTGAATACGAATCTAATCACTTGAATCGGTAACCAACGAAAGAATTAATCCATTGCACAATTACCTTGAAATCAACCATAGAGTCAACCAAGTTGAACTAAACAGAAGTTCCTTTCCAATTATTGAATCTAGTTAAGTCTTTATTTTCTAGTTCTTAAATTAGTAATAGTTAGTAAGTTTCTAGTCTTGTAAAACTAGAGAAAACCCCTACTTATTAATTAACTTAGATAAAATTAGTTTTTAGTTTTAATTTGCCGTTCCCTGTGATCGATACCCTGCTTATTTAGTTATACCACAATTGATAGGTTCACTGCCTTTTCTGTGTTATTTGATAATTAAAAGTAGGTTTAAAACTAGTTGAGTTCACACACATCACTATTATTTTGCAAAATACAATTAATGTTTATTTTTGTTTTTTTTTCATGGTTAAGTATGCCAACCAAGAATGTCTATGTTAATTGAACAACATCATATTTACATTAAACTAAAACCTTGTGAATCTTTGAATTACTTTTTTCAATATATCTCATAATTATCTCTAATACTTTTCTATTTCTCATAACACAAACGAAAATGCAGATAACAGTGACAGTGAAATCGACATTGATAAGCTGGCTGACATAGATGCCTCCAAAGAATCATGGAATATTCGTGTTCAAGTTGTCATGATTTGGAAACAGATATACAAAAATAACCCAAACATAGTCAACAACTTGGACACGATTTTAATGGACCAAGAGGTAAGATTAAAATAATATGAAAAAACTTATGTTTTTTTTCATATAGTAATACTCTTTATCACCTACAGGGCACTAGAATACATGGAGCAATAAAAAAAATTATCATAAATGCATTTCAAGCCCTTGGATTTCTTAGATTGATTTCAACCCTTAGATCGTACCTAATATTTCCGGTGATGTCATACTAACAAAACAATTCACTACTTATTTCCGTCTATCATAACTACTTCCCATATTCAAATCGAAATATCAGCCACCAAAGACCGGAACTTAAGTAACCATCAACATTATCCAAATTTTAAATTTTAAAAAATAATGCTAAAATGTTCTACATTATCTATCCTAACTAGATTTTGACATTCAACATTTAAGGGATAAGATAAAATGACTTTTATCTTATCCCTCCAAAATCAACTTGGATTCTCTCTCTCCCTCTCTCTCTCTCTCTCTCTCTCTCTCTGTATATATATATATATATATATATATATATATATATATATATTACGCCAAAACCCATTTTTATTTTTCCTTCCACGCTCCTGCAAAAGGTGGGTTTTTATTGTGTTTTATCTATGTTTTTACATCTTCGTTTATATTGATATTCACGATATTAAATCAATAGTTCTTCCTAACTACAGCCTTCTATATCAGTAAACATTTGTTAGCTTGGTTAATCAAATGCAAAAAGGTACGCATTTCATTGTTTATCAATACTTCTTCCTTTCTACAGTCTTCCATATGATAAGTGTTCATACTCAATTTTTTTTTGCTTTGTTGTTATCTCTAAAATATATCACCATACTATGTATGTTTTGATTTGATAGCATCCTACTTCCATTAATCCATAATTGCAACCAACTATTATTTTGCAAAATACAATTAATATTTATTTTTGTCTTTTTTTCATGGTTAATTATGTCAACCAAGAATGTCTATGTTAATTGAACAACATCATATTTACATTAAACAAAAATCTTTTGAATCTTTGAATTACTTTTTTCAATATATCTCATAATTTTCTCTAATACTTTTCGATTTCTCATAGCACAAACGAAATTGCACATAACAATGACAGTGAAATCGTCATTGATAAGCTGGATAACATCGATGTCTCCAAAGAATCATGGAATATTCGTGTTCAAGTTGTCATGATTTGGAAACAAACATACAAAAACAACCCAAACATAGTAAACAGCTTGGACACGATTTTAATGGACCAGGAGGTAAGATTAAAATAATATAAAAAAAACTTATGTTTTTTTATATAATAATATTGTTTATCACCTACAGGGCACTAGAATACATGCAACAATAAAAAAAAAATCTCATAAAAGCATTTCAAGCCCTTGGATTTCTTAGATTGATTTCAACCCTTAGATCGAACTTAATATTTCCGGTGATGTCATCCTAACAAAACAATTCACTATTTATTTCCGTCTATCATAACTAATTCCCATATTCAAATCGAAAAATCAGCCACTAAAGACGCGAACTTAACTAACCTTCAACATTATCCAAATTTTAAATTTTAATAAATAATCCTAAAATGTTCTACATTATCTATCCTAACTACATTTTGAAATTCAACATTTAAGGGATAAGATAAAAATGACTTTTATCTTATCTCCCCAAAACCTACTTGGATTCTCTCTCTCTCTCTCTCTCTCTCTCTCTATATATATATATATATATATATATATATATATATATATATATATATATATATATATATATATATTCGACATATTCCGTCAAAACCCATTTTTATATTTCCTTCGACGTTGCTGCAAAATGTGGGTTTTTATTGTATTTTATCTATGTTTTTACATCTTCGTGTATATTTTTATTCACGATATTAAATCAATACTTATTCCTTTCTATAGCCTTTTATATCAGTAAACAATTGTTAGCTTGGTTAATCAAAGGCAAAAAGGTACGCATTTCATTGTTTATCAATACTTTTTCCTTTCTATAGTCTTCTATATGATAAGTGTTCATACTTATTATTTTGCTTTGTTGTTTTCTGTGAAATATATCAACATACTAGGTATGTTTTGATTTGATACCATCCTACTTGCATTAATCCATAATTGCAGCCAACTATTATTTTGCAAAATACAATTAATGTTTTTTTTTGTTTTTTTTTCATAGTTAAGTATGTCAACCAAGAATGTCTATGTTAATTGAACAACTTCCTATTTACATTAAACAAAAACCTTGTGAATCTTTGAATTACTTTTTTCGCTATATCTCATAATTATCTCTAATACTCTTCTATTTTTCATTGCACAAATGAAATGGCACATAGCAGTAATAGTGAAATCGTCATTGATAAGTTGGATGACATAGATGTCTCCAAAGAATCATGGAATATTCGTGTTCAAGATGTCATGATTTGGAAACAGACATACAAAAACAACCCAAACATAGTCAGCAGTTGGGCATGATTTTAATGGACCAGGAGGTAAAATTAAAATAATATGAAAAAACTTTTGTTTTTTTCATATAATAATATTCTTTATCACCTACAGGGCACTAGAATACATGAAACAATAAAAAAAATCTCATAAATGCTTTTCAAGCCTTTGGATTTCTTTGATTGATTTCAACCCTTAGATCGTACTTAATGTTTCTAGTGATGTCATCCTAACAAAACAATTCACTATTTATTTCCGTCTATCATAACTAATTCCCATATTCAAATCGAAAAATTAGCCACCAAAGACGGGAACTTAACTAAGCATCAACATAATCCAAATTTTACATTTTAAAAAATAATCCTAAAATGTTCTACATTATCTATCCGAACTACATTTTGAAATTCAACATTTAAGGGATAAGATAAAAATGATTTTTATCTTATCCTTCCAAAACCAACTTCGATTTAATAAATTATATATGTCATATTCCGCAAAAACCAATTTTAATTTTTCATTCAACGCTCCTGCAAAATGTGAGTTTTTATTGTGTTTTATCTATGTTTTTACATTTTCATTTATATTGATATTTACGAGACTAAATCAATACTTCTTCCTTTCTACAACCATCTATTGTCGTAAACAATTGTTAGCTTGGTTAATCAAAAGCAGAAAGGTACGCATTTCATTGTTTATCAATACTTCTTCCTTTCTACAGCCTTTTATATGATAAGTGTTCATACTCATTTTTTTTGCTTTGTTGTTTTCTATGAAATATATCAACATACTATGTGTGTTTTGATTTGATACCATCCTACTTCCATTAATCCATAATTGCAACAAACTATTATTTTGCAAAATACAATTAATGTTTATTTTTGTTCTTTTTCATGGTTAAGTATGCCAACCAAGAATGTCTATGTTAATTGAACAACATCATATTTCCATTAAACAAAAACCTTGTGAATCTTTGAATTACTTTTTTCACTATATCTCATAATTATCTCTAATATTTTTCTATTTCTCATTGCACAAGTGAAATGACACATAACAGTGACAGTGAAATCATCATTGATAAGTTGGCTGATATAGATGCCTCCAAAAAATCATGAAATATTCATGTTCAAGTTGTCTTGATTTGAAAACAGACATACAAAAACAACCCAAACATAGTCAGCAGCTTGGACATGATTTTAATGGACCAGGAGGTAAAATTAAAATAATATGAAAAAAAACTTATGTTTTATTTTTATTTCATATAATAATTTTCTTTATCACCTACAGGGCACTAGAATACATGCAACAATCAAAAAGAATATCATAAATGCATTTCAAGCCCTCCCGGAAGAAGGAGCTGTAAGGCAAATCACTAACTTTGGTATGACCATAAATGAAGGAGATTACATGTTGGTTGCTCACAAGCATAATATAAATTCCTACAAAACAAGCACAATTCGTATATCAACTCATTTTGTTGATATGATCGATCCTTTTAATTTTGTGAGTTTTCATTATCTGACAGCCATAAATTTTGACACTCGTGTTGCATTTGGTGAGCTTTTTCCGCTTAACATTTTTGAATTTATTATATTATATATATTTTTTTAACCAATTTATATTATAATAATTGATTCAAATTTACCTTTTGTAGATTTTATTGGTCAAGTTGTATCAACTGAACTCATGAGAGTGATTAAGGAGAATCCAAGGGAAAAGTATTGTTGCACAAGATCTGAGGTACTTTTCTTTATTTATCATTAATTTATCATGTTTAATATTTTATTCATATAACCCAAACAATCAATTATAGTGGTAGGAAAATGCAAGTTGCTTTGTTAGATGGTTTTGCATTGAAGTTGAACAGCTACATATCTGAACATCAAAATGAAAATGCGTTTGTGATCATCCTCCTACGTATGGCAAAGCTCAAGACTTGGGGTGGTAAGAATAATATTTTTTAGATATCTATGCTCATTACATTAATATTTTATTTATAATATGAAATAATCATTACTTCATTTTCTATTTATAGGTCAGCCACAAGTCGGTAACTGTTTATCTGGGTCGAGATTGCATATTAATGATGATATGCATCATATTCCAGAATTTAAAAAGGCGTATGTATTTAATGAGTATGATATAATTATTTACTATTTTATTTTTACTTATTCTTAATCAATAATTATTATTATTGTTGATCTTCTTCATTTTTCCTTCTTATATTTAGCATTGTTGATATCGATTTGAATGTTGAGTCTTCCATTAATACTACACAACCTAATACAAAAACTGTTGTGGCCAAGCCAGAAGATTACTACCTCTTTTCAAATAAAAAACATTGATGATATTCCAGATTACAATGAGGTATACTTAATATTATTCATATTTTTCCATTATATATAACAATTTCTTTAATGTGTGTGTGTGTGTGTGTGTATATATATATATATATATATATATACTAATCAGGAAATTGGTTTGTCTATCATTGCTACTATAATCGGTTTCGATTTAGAGGAAGGATGGTATTCTTTTTATTGTCGTGACTGTTCAAAAAAGGTAACTAAAAATGGTGATGATAGTGATGGTGAACCATTTAATTGTAATGGTTGCGGAGGAGTTTCTGATCTATTCAGCAAGTAAGTTCATAATTTTACATTTGTAAACTTCTTGTCTCATGAATCTTTATTACAATGTTTCAATTTTTATTTCATTGTCTATTAACGTGTCATACAATAATATTTAGGGTAAGGGTCGTAATACGTGTTCAACATGAAACTGGGTATGCTTCTTTTGTATTGTTTGACCGTCATATTAAAGATCTTATTCATCGCGGTAATCATTGGTTGATGGAAAAGATATTAAAGGTAGCGTTATATTATACTATTCTATTAATTTGTACACACGACAAGTTAACTGTATATTGTTATTGCATTTTATTTTAATCGGGATTTATTAACTACTCGCATGTTTTATTATAATATTCTTTAGGATCAAGGACGCCAAAAGATCCCCGATGAGTTCAATACGATGCTTAATAGGAAGTTTGTTTTTAAAGTTCAGATTTCAAAGTTTAATCACGAGAACAATTATCACGCCTACACCGTTCATAAGATGACTGATGATGAACTTGTAGTTGGTGCACTTTTCAAACATTCACCTGCATATGAAGAAAACATTATTCATTATGATGGTACTCCTATCAACAAGTCTATTAAGGTAAAATTAAATTCATATAATTTAACATTTTAACATTGTTAATAAACATTTATTCGTGATGCTGTGACAATCTTAATGTTGTTAATTAACATTGTTTTATTAATTTGATACAGGAAAATAGTGTTTCTGTTAAAGGTGACAATATTAATGTTGTTGATCTTGATGCGGTGACACCGACAACTACTTCACTGAAACGCCCTATTGAGATTGTTACCACCACTAAATCATTTGAATGGTCTTCCTCAAAAGATGATGTTTCTCCTCATACCCTTAAGATTCCAAAAATGGAAAAACTCGAATAAATTTAGCAGTTATGATTATTTGATATTTATCATTGACGATTTTTCTTTCTGGTGGTAGGACAGCGTATTCAAGATTTAATATACCAATCAACTTGAATGAGAAATCTTTTTGTTCTATTACACCAGGTAACGATGTAGCTGCCCTGTTGAACAAAGTGAGCCTTATAATTTTGGACGAAGCCCTAATGATGCACCGTCATTGTTTCGAAGCAGCTGATAGGACACTTAGAGATATTATCCTTCCTAAGAACAATGATAAACCATTTGGATACAAGACCATTGTATTTGGAGGTGACTTTCGACAAATTCTTCAAGTAATACAAAGAGGAAATCATTTAGATATTGTGTAGTCATCATTGCATTCATCAAGATTATGGCGTGAATGTACAGTTTTACGTTTGATTGTAAACATGAGACTTCAGTTCGGTTGTCCAAACAATGATTTTGAAGAGACAAAATCATTTGCTAATTGGATTCTTAATATTGGTAAAGGTACTATCGGTGGACCTAATGAGGGTGAAGTTGAAGTTGAATTTCCAGAAGATGTGATCGTTCCCTTTACGGGTGACCATATTATTGTATCCTGCATTTATTCATCTTTTCAGAACAATCTTGATGATCTATCGTATTTTCAAAATAAAACTATTTTGGTGCCTACTAATGAAGAAGTTAATGTTATCAACGACTACATGTTAGAATTGATGAAAGATGAAGGGAAAACATATCTGAGATCAGATTCCTTATGTGAGACCGAGACAGAAGATTCTTTTGAGGAATCAGTATACTCTCTGGATGTGTTGAACGCTTTTAAGGCATCCAGAATTCCCAACCATAAACTTATACTAAAAAAAGGTGTTCCGGTCATGTTGCTTCGTAATATCGACCAAACTAGAGGGCTATGCAATGGTACCAAATTACAAATCGTAAGGCTAGGAAGACACATCATTGAAGCACAAATCATATCTGGTAGATTTTTCAACAAGACTACTTATATGCCTCACATGAAGTTGACCTCATCCGATAAAAAATTCCATTTTGTTTTCAATGTAGGAAATTCCTAATAGTAGTTTGTTTCGCTATGACCATTAACAAAAGTCAAGGACAGTCATTATCAAATGTTGGGTTATACTTGCGTAGACCTGTCTTCACCCATGGTCAATTATATGTAGTTGTTTCTTGTGTAACAAACAAAAAACGTTTGAAGGTACTCATATGTGACGGGAAATGTCGCTCAACTAATAAAACAAAAAATGTTGTCTACAAAAAGGTTCTGCAACGCTTATAATTATTTATCGATTTCAGTGTTTCTTCTTCGCCTTTCAATACTAACAGTAGCCATAAACTTTCTTTTATAATTATTATGCAATATATATAAATGTTTTGGTAATTTTTTAATACGTTCCCCCGCGTTTAACACGGGTTATAATCCAGTTACTATAATACGAGAAGGAGTGGATGCAGTAGCACCCACGGTTTGGCTACCTTAGCATGCAACACACCGTCCCTTGTGTGCAGTTTGAACTGCACTGCCCCCATCCACGACTTTCTACTACCGCACATTCCTCTGGTTATTTCTTATCCATGGGCTGGTTTAAACATTTTGTTGGGTTATAAGACCCTCAAATTATATAAATCCAAAGGAGTGTTTATTTTGCGGGTTTTGTTTTTTCTTTTTTAATTTCTTTTTGTTCTTTGGTTCGTTTTGTTAATTTTTATTATTCCTAGCATATTGACCAAAATAGGATAAGATTGAATTTTTGAGCTTATATTTGTTCAAGTAAATGACGAAACAAATCGGCTGTAGGAATTTTTTTTAATGTTTTTAGGATTTTTTTTTAATGTGATGTTATGTTATGCAATGTAATCAGTTTTATTTTTAATTAATTAAATATTAAGTTTTTAATTAAAATTAAAGTTTTTATTTACTATAAAAAAACAAAAATAATAAAAAATAAATATGACACCAAATAACCATATTTTTATGATAAAATATGATGTGATTTCTATGTGGAAGTGTATGAGTGTAGTAAAAGTGTAGTAAAATAAGGGAATATGATACCTTCTTTGCCTGATAGCTCTACCTACCTTTCTTAAATAATTTTGAACTTTTGCCTAATAATTCAACATTTGGAAAGTAGAAAACAACAAGCGAAGAACCCAAAGCAAAGAATGTAGAATGGGCGTTACTTTCAACTTCATTTCCCTATAAATCCATTGGTATTCCTCAAGACCCTAATACAAAGAAAGCCATGGCGACCATCTTAACTGTTGAAGACGCTTATCCTGGTGTCGATGCTGAACTTCTAAAAAAGGCCTGCCATGGTTCTACGTCTTATCTCTCTAAGCTTTCTTCCTACTACAATTTATATTAATTAATCTTCTTGGTTATCTATATATTTTATATATTTATATGAACAGGATGGGGAACCGATGAAAAGGCTGTAATATCGATTCTGGCTCATCGAAATGCACCTCAAAGGAAACTGATAAGGGAAGCTTATAAAGATATGTATGGTGAGGATCTTGTCAAGCGACTTGAACATGAGCTATCTGGTGATCTTGAGGTACTCTTGATGTTCTTCTTACGTTTTTGTTGCAGTTTTTGGGTGTAATCTTCTGAATAAAATGTGTGTATGGGTTTATGAATGCATGTAGAGAGCAGTGTATCGATGGAATTTGGACCCTGCGGATCGGAATGCAGTGCTAGCAAATGTGGCTCTACGGAAGGAACACCGAGATCATAGGGTGTTCATTGAACTGTCGTGCACTCTTTCTCCGGAGGAGCTTTTTGATGTCAAGCGAGCCTATCAATGCCGCTACAAGCGTTCTTTGGAAGAAGACATTGCTTCGCATACTTCTGATGATCTGCGAAAGGTAAGTCCTTCTATTAGTTAAGTGCTGTTTGTGAAACTTATGTTCAAAGAATGCTTAATGGTGGAAACTAGGGGTGTGTAAAGAACCTGAATTAAACATAAAAAACATAACAAAAAGCTAAACCTTTTGAAAGAACAACAGCTTTTTTTTTTAGGCACATTTATGATTGGTTTGGTTTCTTTATATAAACAAAAAACCAAATTAAACCATGAACTTAAAAGTTAAAAAAAAGTTGTTTAATTATGTGTAAATTAATTATTTTGAAAATGAATATAAAAGAACATGCTTTTTTACCGGCCATTGAAAAAAATGTTTTTATTTTTTTCATTAAAAATTTAAATATTTATATAACTACGTTGCAATCTCGTTTTTTATTGAAAAAGAAGAAAAAACCCTAAAAGTTATAACAAAGAACTAAAAAAAACTATCGAACAGAATCAGTTTTCAGAAAGTCAAACAATGAACTGGTTTAAATTGGGTTTCAGTAAAATCCATATCTAATCGTCCTCACCCTTAATTAAAACATTATTTTTCTGAATTTTTCTATCATGGTTGTTTTATTTGCATTAAAAAAGAGATAAGATGATTGAATCATGTTTTTGTTCAGCCCATTAATTAAATAAATAAATAAATAAACACGTCTAACAGATGATATTTATATTCGTACAGTTACTTGTGGGTTTGGTGAGCATACATAGGTATCAAGGTGATGAAGTAAACTTGAAATTGGCAAACTCTGAGTCGAGCATTCTTCGTAATGCCATTGAAGAGAAAACATTTAACCATGAAGAAATCCTCCGAATTATCACTACAAGGAGCAAGCCACAACTCATGGCTACTTTGAATCATTACAAAGATGAACACGGTTGCAATATGACCAAGGTATACCGGAATTTCATTGATCATATACGATTTTTTGAGTCTTTTTATTAAATAAACATCTTTTCTAATTACAGCAATTAAAGGATGATCGAGCCAACGAGTACACAGAAACACTACGTACCACAATTAGATGCATGAGTGATCCGATTAAGTACTTTGAAAAGGTTAGCTTTTGTTATTCACGTCTTTTGACCCCCATCACACACGTGGACTAGTGCTATTGTCATTTTCGTTAATTCATCTTAGAATACAATAGAAACCAGGTGTGAGACTCATGTATTACATGGGTTATTTAAAAAATATATATATGAAATTTTAACAATTTTAAAAGTTTGAATTTGTAAGAAAAATAAGAAAATTTTTGAATTATTAAAATTAATGAAATTTTAATGTATTGAATACATTACATATATACACCATTTTTAATAAATACCTTACATATATATTACCTTACATATTAAATATGAAATTTTAATTTAATAAAATGACAAATACAATAAAATGACAAATGGAAAATAGAAAATTTAAAAATTCTACAAAATGCCATGTGTCCAAATGAATAAGAAAATGACATGTGGCAAAAATAACCTTCATTTATTATTATATTATATAGTAGATCGTAAGTAAACGTGAAAGATTACGCACCCAGAATCTTATTCAAAATCTATATTTGAAGTGCCGATATTTCACACAAAACGTATTTCAAAACACATATTTATAATATGTAATTAATATTTTAAAATTTTGAATAGTGGTACAATATAATAGATTTCATAAAAAAAAAAAATGATAAATTACTAAAAATAAAGAACTTTTAAATTCATGGACTAGTTCTATGTTCATTTTCATTCAAGATTTATAAAAGTATATTTCAAAAATAATTACAAAAAAAACATACCAAACCACAACAAACTACTAATATTATAACTTGGGTAATACTATATATCTATGCTTATTGCACATACACCATCTTGTAGGTGATACGTAATGCTGTTAAAAAAAGTGGGACTAACGAGGACGCACTAACTCGGGTTATCGTTACACGAGCTGAGAAAGACCTAAAGATTATTATGGACCAATATCAGAAGAGGAACAGTGTGCCACTTGATCATGTTATTGCAAAGGAAACTTCTGGGCATTACAAGCGATTCCTTCTCGCACTACTTGGGAAGGATGAGTAGTTTACAACATTGATATCTCAAGAGGAAGTTTTCGACGATGATGTTTATCATGAGGTTCTTTTTATTGGTTCAAAATTTAAAGATACTTATGGTTTGTTTGTTTGTATGTATTTTTTTGCTTGTGAACAAAAAGAGTGATTGTATGGTGTATGATTGATCATATATTATTTGAATAAATAATTTAACTTTTACGTAGTCTTATTTATTGCAAAATACCAAGTTTCGATATGTAGTGATGTGGAAGTCGTAGTGTTCCGATATTGGTTTCAACAAGGTTTTAAAAACCGATTCGAACCGGCCGGTTGAACCGGTCGAACCGGGAACCGGTCGGGTGACCGGTTTAATAGGTGCCGGTTTTATGTTGAATTATTTGCCGGAGAGAACCGGCGGTTATTGAAAATTTCCAGTTGAACTGGTCATAGTGAACCGGTTATATTCCGTTCAAACCAGTGACTATTGGACTTCACTAATTTTTGGGCTAAATTCTGGAGAACGGGCTCCATAACTTGCAACAAATTTAGTCAACTACATGTTAGGAGTCTTGAAGACTTTGACGAATGTTATCAGCAGCAGCCAAGAGTAGATCGAATTATTTTGTGTGTCTCCATCAATGTTTTAAAAACCGGTTTGAACCGGCCGGTCGAACCGGTTGGACCGGAAACCAGAGAAGAGAGCGGTTCAACTATCACCGGTTTTATGTTGATTTCTGAACCGGATTAAACCGGCCGGTTTTTCTAAAAACCGGCCGGTTCAATCTGGTTAACCGGTTCAGAATAAAGTGAATAAAAACACATGGAAAGAACCATTTGAATAAAAACTTTGGTGATTTTTTTTAAATGTATTTGATTTTCTCTAAATAAAAACATATGGTAAATGTTATAAAGTTTTTTTTATGTGTTTGTATTCATTTAAAACTATATTTTGTTTTGATATTATGTTTTATTTTCTTTTTAGCGTATATGGATTGATATAAAACACTCGAACTTATGGTTATGTGTTATTTTAATGTATTTGGATTGATCTACAATTTATTTTTATTTATATTTCTAATGTTTGATCTAGTAAACGTCAAATTTATAATTTATATATGTATATATGTGTAGGAAAATAGGAAAAATGATGAAAATTATAGAAGTCGGTTGACCCGGCGGTCGAACCAGTTGAACCGGAAATTGGTAAGCATAACGGTTCAACTAAAAAACCGGTTTTTAAAACATTGGTCTCCATTAATCGACGTAATCCATAATCACGAGTTCTCAGGGCCGGTCCAATGATATTTGATGCCTAGGACGAAATTGTTTAATGATGCCCTATGATATATACATAGGATATGTCCATACAATCATAGAAAAATCATATTTTTATATTAAAAATACAACATATATATATATATATATATATATATATATATATATATATATATATATATATATATATATATATATATATATATATATATATATATATATATATATATATACCAAGTAGCCTTAACTAAAAGACATATCTTATGAGTTAAACCAAAAAAAATAACAAGTAGCATGAACTAAAATGCCACTAAGGACATTGAATACTACTACAAGCAAAAGGCAACTGTATAAACCAAAAAACCAACAGAGCAGTTGGAGATCAAAATATAAACACTCTAAAGCAACAAATGTAGAGGTAAAAAAAATAGCTGCTAAAAGAAAAAACAACTAGCTTATAAAGATTCTAAAACAACAGGGGCAAAAGGGTCAAAATGGGGTTTTGGCAATCTTGTTATCTAGACAATCCTTTCCAACACAGAGGGTACAATGGACTTTTTTTTGGGTAAAACACCTATAATTGTCATAATGCAGTGACATAAGAATAGAGTGATGCAATCTCGAATCTTGGAGCAAACAATAAAATCGGATTGAGTTTATCACCATGAGAACCGACTCCAGATTATGATTCCTTGTTTCCTTGTTCCCTTGAAAAAACATGTTCCAGTTGACAACAATTATAACCAATAAAGTGAACCCATGTCATTGAAACAGAAGACAACAATTACACAAATGTGATAGATAACCAAAGGAAAGTGTTCGCCAAGTGAAACCCCCATCCAAGAGATTGATAATTATGATATTATGACCACAAAGAACTAACCCACTGAATAAATTTCAGCGTTGCAGTCGTGTTTCTTATTGATGTTTACCATATAAACAAAACTCACGCATAGTGAAACCCATTTCTTCCTCATTTCCATTTGGATGCAATCATGCAAATATAGTCTCCTAAAAGTATAACAGTTGTAAGTTCATGTAAATAAAAACACTACAATTTCATGTATATAAAAACACGGGTATGACTTCCGGTAGATGAGTTTAAGAAATCTTATCGTTTATGAACACTAGAAAACTCATATTTGATTTAGGGGAGGTTACGTCAGAGTCTGATTGTTGAAGCAGTCTCCTCGTTTCCCGAATTGGCGTGAAGTGATGACGTCTCCTCGTCTTCGGATTTTTGAAATTGTCGCTTTGTATTAGTCTGTTTTTGTCATGCGGCGATTCCCTACTGCCGGACTCACTTGTGGATCAATATTTGGACTGAAATTTATATTAGACCCATAATATCCATAATAGCAGGACTAAAATTGATGCCCCTTGTTTTTGTTATGCCCTGGGCTGTGGCCCAGCTCGCCCAGTCCTTGGGTCGACCCTGCGAGTTCTATATTCACGTTGCCCAAGTACAATATTGTCTTCCTCTTCCACAACGGTAACCCACAGGTAAACAACTAAGAATTGATTACATGTTTTTCTTTTTGAGTTCATGAACGATAGAAACCCTCCGTTTTTTCAATTGAGTTTAATATACCCTTTGTGTATTGTGTTATGATTATGACATATTGATTTTGTTTCTTATTAATGTTTTTCGTTCTTATGACTTTACTATTTTAATGCATATTAGTTTCTTAATCGGCAACACTAAGATTAGTTGAGAAATTAATATGTTTGTTTGCATGTGCATGTGCATGAACCAAACCTTACCCCAAAAATTATGTTTGTTTTATATATATATACAGAATAACTTTTTGTTTGTTAGTTGATATATTTAGCCAAATATAACGATGATGGTCACCATTAATTTATGTTTTAATTTTTATTATGTTGAATAGTAATTTTTCTGTTATGACAGATTTATGTTATGTATTTCTAACTTTGAAATTGCTATATGGTTTTGTATTATAGTTCAATATGGAATCTAGGGACAAAGAACCAATGGAAACACAAACTCAATCTCGATCCCGAACTTCCGGTCAAACGAATGTAAGAACTAAGACAGATAAAGCATGGGAACATATAACTCTATCCAAGGATGACCAAGGAAACAAGATTTACATTTGTAATTTTTGTGAAAAAAATTTCCGTGGTGGTGGCATTAGCAGAGCTAAGAAACATCTTGTCGGTGTTATTGGTGACATATCAGCTTGTACTAAAGTAACTCCAAAAGTTCATTTTACAATGGAAGGTAATTTGAAAGAAACATCACAAAGGGAAAAATGTAAAGCTACATCAAGTGTTACTATCTTGGATGACGATGAAGATATAGAAGAAACACAAGTTGGAAATGCCAAAGAACGATCTGTTAAAGAGGGGAAAAAGAAAGCTACATCAAGTGTTCATCCTTTCTTTACAAAAGGTATAAATGATCCTTCTCCACGCACTATTAAATCTGCCATGCAAACTAAGAAAAGAATAAATGATGTGGATTTAGTTATTGCAATGTGGTTCTATGATGCATGTATACCTATGAATGCTTGTAACTCTTCATATTTTCAACATATGATAGATAAAATAACAAGTATTGGTTATGGGTACAAAGCACCTAATTATCATGCTCTGAGGGTAAACTTATTATCAGATGCAAAGAAATTTGTTTCATTGTTAATTGATTCATACAGAAGTCAGTGGATTGAAAGTGGTTGCACGATTATCAGTGATGGGTGGAGGGATATTAGGCAACGCCATTTGATTAATTTCTTGGTTTGTTGTCCTAAAGGGATATCATTTCTTAAATCTGTTGATGCATTTGATATAGAGAGCAATGCATTGAATTTGTGTAATTTGTTTGCTAAGATTGTTGAGATGGTAGGACAAAAGAATGTGGTACAAATTGTTACTAACAATGTTGCCAGTTACAAACTTGCTGGTAATATGTTATGTGAAAGATATACTTCTATTACTTGGTCTCCATGTGTAGCACATTGTCTTAATCTTGTATTAAAGGATGTTTCAAAATTGGATAATGTGAAAAGTTTGGTCACTCTTGCATCTAGGGTTACTGTTTTTGTCTATAACCATAAATGGCCCTTGAATTAGTTAAGAAAAAGAGTTGGTTGGACTGAAATCATCCGTCCAGGTGCTACCCGTTTTGGTACCGCTTTTATTGCATTGAAAAGTTTGTATGATCGTAAATCCGATTTACAAGCAATGGTTATATCTACAGAGTTTAACAAGATGTTAAAAGTGGGAAATGGGGTTGAATGCAAAGAAATTGTCTTGAACGAAAATTTTTGGAAAAATTGTTTGATTACGGTGAAAGTGATGACTCCTTTGTTAAGGCTTTTGCGGTTATGTGATTCGGATGAAAAACCTACATTGGGTTATGTTTATGAGGGAATGCATCGCGCAAGGAGAGGGATTAAGGAATTATTTAAGAAAAAGAAAGAATTATACAAGCCTTATACCAACATAATTGATAGATGTTGGGATAGGATGTTAAGAAAAAGTATTCATTGTGCAACGTATTTGTTAAATCCAGTTTTCCAGTATGATCGTGAGAATCTTTGTTCTAAAAGAGAGATATTTCAAGGCGTTCTTGATATGGTTGAGAAGAATTTTTCTGGTAGCAGCATTAAAGATCTTACAATGTCTCTAGGAAAGTTCTATGATAGTGAAGGTACTTTTGGTAGACCTAGTGCCATTGCTTCTCGTACAAGTAACGTCCAGGTAACCCTTAAGTTTTTATATATTATTATGAAATGTTTTTTTGTAACCTTTTCTTTTGTAGATGAGTGGTGGAAGTTATTTGGTAGGGATACACCTATGTTGCAAAAGTTTGCTATTAGAATTTTAAGTCAAACCGTATCTTCTTCCGGTTGTAAACGTAACTGGAGTGTCTTTGAAAGGATTCACAACAAAAAGGAGAAATAGGTTGGAACATCAAAGGCTTAATGATCTTGTATTTGTGCACTACAACTTACGTTTACAAAATAGGTATGTTAAATTATAATAAAATATTTATCAATTTGGCATTTTACATTTTTTAAAAAAAATTGAATGGTATTGTAGACTCAAGGTTGATAAAAGATCTTATGATCCTATTGACTATGAATGTATTGATAAGACAGAATTTTGGGTGGTAGAAGAATAGTCGAATGGAGAACTTTATTACAATGATTTAGAAAATATGCTTGACGAACAAGAATATGAACCAACTTCTCAAACATAAGGTGACACTTCTTCCTATATATATATATATATATATATATATATATATATATATATATATATATATATATATATATATATATATATATATATATATATATATATATATATATTAATGTATTATTGTAATTTGTTTATTACTAGTCTACTTAACCTTAACATTGTTTTTTTTATATTGTAGAAAACGAAGTTGGTCATGTTTTTGATGAGAATGAAGTTGATAGTAAATTTCATTTACTAAGTGATCGTGAAATTGATACGTTTAACACTCCATTGTCTTAAAATCCGTGATATGATTTGATTTTGATGAGATATTATATATATATATATATATATATATATATATATATATATATATATATATATATATATATATATATATAGTTTTAGTACTATTAGGATTTACGTTTCTTTGTTTGATCCATTTGGATTGATGTTGAACCTATGATTATGTGTTTTTTAGTGTGTTTGAATTGATCTATAACTTGTTTGTCATACTTATTTTAATGTTTAAATTTTTGGATGTTAAATTATTGTTTTTTTATATATTAATATGTATGCAGATAATAAAAAAAAATACATAAAAATTCATAAAACCGGTTGAACCACCGGTTAAACTGGTTGAACCGCAAATCGGTCATTAGACCGGTTCAACTAAAAAACCGGTTTTTAAAACATTGGTTTCAACGATCAGTAAATAGTTTATTTGTTTTGTATATCGAAATTATAGCTTCAAAATTGATTGTTCCTTTATACATTGACCTAAAATGAGCTATCATGAACTAACTATATAGCGTTGGTTCGTGAGTGCTAGACTGCTAGTCCGTTGCAACAAATTTCATGATGCTTTCTTACATGTCTTTTATTTATTGGTTGTTATGTACACCGACGTAATTTATGTTGAAGTATCTATAGGTGGATTGAACTAACCATGGTGTGGGTTACACTACTACGAAAATAACTTTTGGTGGTGGGTTTTGGAAACAAGGCTGTTACGGTTTTGGTTATCACATCACTAAAAGTTATTAATAATGAAATATCAGTAATGTTTTAGTCACACATTTGCTAAAAAACGTCACCATTGCAAATCATGTTCACACATTTAGTCATTGTCGATCATTGTGACAAAATTATCAATTGTTAAGATTTTTTTGTTTGATATTTAGCTTTATATTGTGATGATTATTAACTGAGATGTAAAAACATATAAGGACATATTAAAATAAAAAATATGACTGTAAATATTTAATGGAATAGGCAATGATAAATTAACAAAATATGTGGTTATAAGTATTTTATGATCATAGTTTAATTTCTTATGAATGTCTAAAATTGATACGGTTTTACATAACAAGTATGACAAATACTAACCAATAGACACAGTTGATCATTAAAACAAAATATCATCGATTGTAATGGTCACATGAATTTGAGTTTTCAACTCCCAAAATTCCTCAATTTTCAAGTCCCTAAAATTCTTCCCATCCCTCTTTTTGGCTTTCTCTCAAAATTTTCATGTGAAAATTTTGAACTCTCTCTTTTTTTATGGCTTTGCCTCAAAATTGACATGTGAAAATTTTTTAACTCAAGATGGCATCCTCGGTTTTTTTTTCTCTAAACCATAAACGCCACAACCAAAATGCATGACTTGCTTCTCCTTAGACCCTAAGCAATGGCTAACACTCAGAAAAGAAAAAACAATGTGTTTTTTGTGTTAGATTAAGGTGTCTGAGCTCATAACTACATTAGTATATACTTGTATTCAGAAGCAAAGTTCTTTTAGGGTTGCCCTCATAATTAGAACTTAGTTAGAATGACATTTGTAAAGAGAGGATGATTTACTGATTTATTATATGATTAATAAATGATTTGTTAATATATTATGTAATTAATATATCAATTCAAAAGAGTAATAATTAATTAAGAATTAATCATAAATTAGTTTGGGGATTAATTACAATTGATTGAGAGTGTAAGGGTTAAGTTGTAGTTAATTAATAGTTGAACAAAGGAGATGTTCCACAACCTTCCTATAGGGGACAGTTTTGGAGACCCTAATCAGGGTTTTTGGAAGCCTCCATGATGATAAGGAGACTATATAACTCTCCGCTATCAGCTGCATAAGAAGTCCCTGCTATCTCCCCCTGACTAGCTCGCGAATAACATTACATATTACTAAGACCAGATAATTCTTTGAATGAGAGGTCTCTCCTTACAACGGTTAAACTCAAACGAAAGCTGCGAAATAGGGCTAAACCTAACCTTCTGAAATTGTTTAGTCCTTGTAATATGTAAGTTAACATATTCATTTACTTGTTAGTTAAAGATAACTAGAACTCCTAAAAGCACAAAGAAAGCAGCATTCGGGCATCGATTAAACAAAACCAAGCATATCCTAATCAGGCCATCATATCAATAACTAATCAGTACTAGCATGCAGTTCAATAAGCTCATACAGTAGGCATACAAGGCATCATTCCTAGATCCTTAGCCCTAATCTAGCATGTTGTAACACCCAAAATCTGGAAGGCCAAGAAAGGAAAGAAAACCCTAATTTTTAGGGGCGACTCGGCGAGTCCGAGCGGGACCCGGGTCGAGGAGTAAGTGACCGACTCGGCGAGTCGGCCAAGGTGACTCGGCGAGTCTGGTCTGTGCGTGGAAAACCCTAAATTCGGGACTTGGAGCCTATATAAACATCTTAACCTTCTTCCTAGGGTTCCTTTACTGCCTCTTTAGCCCTGGATACCAAACCTTAGCCGTCATATCCATTGATTGAGCCAATTATTGCCTTGAAGAGTGCATTAAGCTTGGAGAAAGAAGAAGAATCTTGAGAGTGCAAGAAGGGGGCTGTAGATCCGGGATTGGGAAGACATTTCTGAGCTTTTGGAGGTTAAGCTAGTCCTTGGACTCCCTTGCACCTAGATCTATGTGTGTGTTGGGCATTCTTGGCATGATAGTAACCATTTCGAGCTAGAAGTCCAGATCTGAGGTTGCTACCTTAGATCCATGCTTGTTTTGGTCTAGTGTCCCATAAAGTATCTGCCCTTGAGCTGATTATGGAGCCTTCTTGCCTTAAACCCTAGTTTATGGGGTATTGTGCCTAGATCTCCTTCTCTACACGTAAAGTTTGCAACTTTACGTGAGGAATAGGCTTGGGAAGGATAGATCTACAGTTTGGAGTCCATGCATGACTCCAAAGTCCTCTGCATGTATGTAGATTTGAATGGACTCGGCGAGTCCTTCGAGTGGACTCGGCGAGTATCATGAAGATGAGGAGGAACTCGACGAGTGGGATGAACAGCTCGTCGAGTCGGATGAAGTTGGGCATGAACTCGGCGAGTTGGAAGAACAACTCGGCGAGTTGGATGAAGATTGCCTTGTACTCGGCGAGTCTGCTCTTGGACTCGGCGAGTCTGCTCTTGGACTCGGCAAGTCAGGTTGCGGAACCCCAAACCCTTCGAGTTAAGACTCGAATCAGTGAGTCGGGTGGAGACTCAGTGAGTTGGATAGGTCAGGACTCGGAAATCGTTGGACTCGGCGAGTCATGGACTGACTCGGCGAGTCGTGTCGCGAATGGAAGGACCCGGAGCATATGAACTCGGCGAGTCAGTAGGTGGACTCGGCGAGTAGGGTTGACCTGGAAAGTTAACTTTGACCAGGACTTTGACTTAGACTAGAATTGACTTGGTTGGCTGTCGGGGGTCAGTTAGGCTAAGTGTTGCATTGATATTGATAGCTCGGGAAGCTAGCAGAGCAGGAGTTCAGTGAATTGTCGGGCAGCAGCTAGTGGGATCATCAGCGATTTCAGCCAGTGCAGGTGAGTTTCCCTTTGTATGAATGGGTCTACGGCCACAATGTCGGCCCATGTAGTTATGAGTAGAAGGCCCGGGGGTTAGCCCTAGGCACAGTATGCTAGTATGATATTCGGGACGAGGTCCAATGATAGAGGGCGGGTGCCCAAGGAATGGTTTATGTGATAGTTTATACTTGTTGTCTGTATGATACTTGTATGTGCCTGGTAGGGAGGTGAGTGTGGGCGAGGTCCCGTATCTCACCAATAGCAGAGTGTGGATGGTGTTCCACATCTCAGTAGCAGTAGATCAGGGGCGAGGCCCAAGTTAGGGAAGGAGTGAGGGTGGGCTGGGCCCGTACCTCACTATCAGCAGGAGTATGGACGGGGTTCCATGACTCATCAGTAGCAGGACAAGGGCGGGGCCCAGAGATAGGCAAGGCCTTAGGACAAGATCCGTTAGTATGCGTTTAGATTATGTGATGTGATGTGATATGCTTACGTGCTATTATATGTTAGTGGGCAAGGCCCTGTGACAGGTGCGGCCTAAGTGAAACAGATATGTATCCGAGCAGGGCTCGAAGCCAGGCGGGGCCTGGAGCGGCGGGGCCATTATAGAGGGCGAGGCCCGAGGTAGGGGGTGAGGCCCAGGATAGCGGGCGTGGCCCAGTATGTGCAGTATGTGGTTATGCATGGGATGTGGTAGGGTGGGGAACTCACTAAGCTTCGTGCTTACGGTTTTCAGTTTTGGTTTCAGGTACTTTCGGTAGCGGAGGGAAGAGCTCGGGGTGATCGCATGGCACACACCATAGTTTAGACAGTCTGGGAATGTTTACTCTGATAACGAACATGTATTTTGGAAACTAATACTTTGTTTATGTTTTGAAATGATGAATTTGCTTAAAGTAATGTTTTATTAAAAGAAATTTTTAGTCTTGAATTTTGGGACGTTACACATGCAATTCAATAAGCACATACAGTAGGAATACAAGGCATCCTTCCTAAATCCTTAGCCCCAATCTAGCATGCAGTTCACATATTCACTCTTCATATCATAATATAACATGTATGGGTATCTTGGGGAAAACTTACTTGAGCCCGGCCGATTACACGCACCACACCCTTTTCTCTTTTCAAAATCCTTTTTATAAAAATGGTTTTCTTTTGAAAAAAATTTATACCAAGTCCTTGGTTTGAGTTCAGACATACCCAACCCTCAAACCAAGGCTTTGATACCAACTTGTCACATCCCAAAATTCAAGACCAAAAATTTCATTTTTAATTAAGTAATTATAAAACAATAGTCTGAAAACATCCCATATCAAAACCAATATATCAATAGTCAAAACATGTCATAATAAAACAACATCAAAGTATAACTCCCAAAGATATAATGTAAGGAAATCATGGTGTGATGCGTTGCGATCATGCCGACTCCTTTCCTTTTGAAGAAGAACTACCTAAAACCAAAAATGAAAACTGTAAGCACGAAGCTTAGTGAGTTCCCCCATCATACCACATACCATACAATAAACATACTGTTAAGCATATTTGGGTGTTGGCCTACCCCTTCTGTCTCTTTCAACCGGTAAATGGCCTAACATATATGAGTGCTAGCCTACCCCTTCGGTCTCTTTCAACCGGTAACTGCCTAGCATATTTGGGTGCTAGCCTACCCCTTTAGTCTCTTTCAACAGTAACTGCCTAGCATATATGGGTGTTGGCCTACCCATTCGGTCTCTTTCAACCGGATACGAGGACTATTTCACCCCTACCACTACCACATAATATCCTAGCATAAAACTAAATCACATATTGCCTACATATCTGGGTGTTGGCTTACCCCTTCAGTCCTTTGAACCGGCTATGGGGACTATTTCACCCCTACCACTACCATGTAATAACATACTGTACAAGCACATAAATCTCAACAGATAGTGACATACCAGACAGTTATCACAAAGACAATCATCTCTACTGTAAACAACTACTAGTGGGCCGGCATTGGTGCCTTCGACTCACTCATACCGGGAAGGTAACTCACCTCGAATACTAGAAAGTAGCTGAAAATCCTCGGTTCCGAATATCAACCCAACTCAAGCTCCTAAACATAAAAGATTTCCTTTAAGTAGCCTTTCATACTCATAAACCCTTAAGGGTCACTTTGGTCCAAGTCAAAGTCAAAGTCAAAGCTCCGAGCTTATTCGGCTCGTTGAGTTCGCCCTTCGACTCTACGAGTTCTCAAGAACCATAGAATCATGAAATAGCGATCCAACTCGCCGAGTTCCTCCTTAACTCACAAAATCGCGATATCCCAGGTCGAATCGTCGAGTTTTCCCCTTACTCAGCGAGTTCGTCCTTTATAGCCACAATCGAGACACTTCCAATCAACTCGTCGAGTTCTCTTATGAACTCGTCTGTAACACCGTAATTTTTCAAACAATTTTTCACATTTAAAAAAAAACGTATTTTCATTCATAAACATTATAAAATCTCATCATTTCACATATCAATCCATATAACACAACCCAAGATTATAATGTATAAAACTCCTCATGTGTGTATTGATCATGTCGGCGCCTTCACGCGATCCTCATTGGTACCTGAAACACATAACACCAAACACTGTAAGCATAAATGCTTAGTGAGTTCCCTAAAATACCACATGCAACACATATTAGCCACTCGAGGCTATAAATCTGTATGATCCTCTGGTCAAAGTGTCTCAGTGGGACCCACCAGTCCCATAACTCTGTGGACCCTCTGGTCCTAACTTTGTGGACCATTCGGTCCTAACTCTGTAAACTCTGAATCACATATAGCACAGAATCACATAGATATCACATCATGTAAAAGCATACAACATACTCTATCACATAACTCTAATTACCACTCTAGGTAAGGTATAGTGAGAAGACTCACCTCGGGTAACTCGGTAAACCTCGAACTCTGAAATATTGTATTAGCCTCTGCCTAATCACATAAATAATTACTCTAATTAATACAACTTCTAAAGGCTATGCTAACCCCCCTCTTTAAGTTCTCTAGGAAGGGTAAAAGACCATTCTACCCCTCTAATGGTTCATGAGTCCAAACACTGACTAAACCCTAAAAGTCAACAAAAGTCAACAGTCAGACTTTGACCCGACTCGTCGAGTGCACTTGTGTGACTCGGCGAGTACATGTGTGTCCTCTTCGCCCTTGGTCCTCACTCAACTCGTTGAGTCAACCCTACACTCAACGGGTTATCACAGGTCGCGAATCGCGATGCAACCTGACTCAACTCGTTGAGTCCCTTATGGGCTCGGCGAGTTCCTCCCATGACAACACTCATCTGGCCTCCTGAGGTCAGATCTGCTGCTCTAATATATAGATCTGACTTCCTGAGGTCAGATCTACTGCTCTAATATATAGATCTGACTTCCCCATGACCAATAAACACGTAAAGGTCGAATCTTGCTATACATGCAATGCTCCTAAGGCTTATTTTGGTGAAGTCCCTTCTAACATGGCAACCTATGTCCATTTCCTCCATAGAACCACAAAAAGCAGAATGGTTCAAGCTCTCTGGACCTCAAAGGGTCCAGATCTAGAGTTTAGCACTAAATGGGACACTATACTCGACTAAACAATCCAAAAAGGGGTTTAGAAAACCCTAAATTCAATGCCCTTAAGCAAAACAAAAGGATAGGATCGAATAGCTACCTCAAAATTGAAGATCCAAGCTAAAAACCTTCTGAAATGCAATCCTCTTGACCTCCCCTTGCTGGAAACACTTTCTCCTTTGCAAAATCACACCAAACATGATCAAAATGGCTCAACCTCTCTCACAACTCACTCAAGCTCTCTAGGGTTTCTCTCTTGGGACTGGTAGCCGCAAATGGAGGCCATAAAAGCCTTTAAATAGGGCACAGACGCCGAGAATTAGGGTTTCAATCCACAGCGCGAACTCGTCGAGTCCACCCTTTCTGACTCGTCGAGTCCGTTCATTAATCCAGTCAGCAATCGTGGTCCTACTCGACGAGTCTACAACTCAACTCGTCGAATTCTTCAGTCTGTCAACCTTCTTAATGCATTAAGTCCCTATTCTACAAATCAAGGCCCTATCTTCTGGATCCATGCTGGAAATACGTCTAGAAGGGTAAAGTTTCCAACTTTACCCATTACAGACCTCTCCCCAACATATAAAACGCAAACCCTAACCCAAGGGCTTAGATCCAACTCCAAAAGCCATCAAAACTTCAAGATAGACCATGAGGTCATAGATCTGGACTCTAGGGACAATTTAGTCACGTAAAGCTCCTATATTTACTCACATGCATGACCTACTAGGGCTTAGAAGACCAAAAAGATAGTCTAAGAGTTGCATGGGACTTCCATGGCCATAAAGTGTTGGGGTTTGTATACTACAACATCCTATGGTGCACATATAACCCTAAATGCTTTGCATCTATGTTTTCTCTAATTATACATGCAATATTGTTTCCAAAGCATTAAGCCTACAACTAGCATACAATTGACATAAACAACATAAAAATGAGTTATAGAATTACCTCTTGTTGTAGCTTGTAGTTTTGGCCTTTAAGAACTTAACACCTCAAATGTGATGCCTCAAATGGTTCACAAACACCATGAATAAAGGAGGACTTAAGAGAGAGAGAGAGAGAGAGAGAGAGACTACTTAGCACACAAAATCGTTTATCACTTTCTTAGAATGCATAGGTCCGATTTTGGTGACTATGGGTTCTTTTTATAAGGTGGCAAAGTCTAGGGTTACATCCACGCAAACCCTAATTAATACGACCCTTCATATTACTAAGGCTCCATAGGTTAAACCTCCATGGACTATCATATTGGTTTAGCCCATCCTAAATAACCATGAATCATTGGCCTAAACTATAATAATCATTTATTTACTTAATTAGTCCCCATATAGTTAATTAGTCTCTTATGATCACTAAATTAATTCCAAATTAATTCTTTATCAATACTAATAAAAAAATATGATTTCATATTAATAGACCAGAACTTATAATTGTGACATCCCCAAATTTACGGTCATTTTAAAATTTTTATTTATGCTTATTTTAAAATCAGAGTAGCCTTTTAATAAAAATGTTGTGGAAGTTGTTCCCAGAAAAACATGATAATTACATTATCAAAGCGTTTCTGAAGAAATGTATTTTTTTTCTTTTAAAACATTGGGATGTCATCGTCAATATAGAAACATAAACATAAACAGACCTTACATTCATTTACACTAGTGATCTCCATCTTCTTAGTCTCTCAGTGTAATATAGCTTCGAATCGACACCTGTGATACAAATAAACTGAGTGGGTCAGTTTGGGAAACTTGGTGAGTACATATGGATTTCAATCCCACAATGTCATATATATATATATATATATATATATATATATATATATATATATATATATATATATATAATTTAGAACTCACAAAATATACAATTTCACCATATATATAAGCAATTCTTACCCCACCCGGTCGATCCTCTCAACGACACTATCCATACTCTCAGACCTTAAATTTTACCTCTTACTTAATCCATACTCCCAGATCTTATCCATGCTCTCATATTAATAACTGTGCCCATTCCATACTCCCGGACTAGGGACAATTGTTTGTATCTAAATCCATACTCCCGGATTAATGACAAATAACTATGTCCTATCCATACTCTCGGACTAAGGATAACTGACGATATCTTAATCCATGCTCCCGGATTAATGACAAATAACTATGCCCAATCCATACTCTCGGACTATGGAAGAATGACTATGTCTAATCCATGCTCCCGGATCAATGACATGATTTTAAAGTTTCATTCTCAGTGTATATCTCACTCGTACTCATAAGAAGATACTACCCAATATTCCTCATAATTAATTTAGGTTTACTCTTTATCCTAAACCATCATATATATTATCAGGTATGCTCTTTAATACGTATTTCAGGCAACATCAAATATTTCACACATAAACATATATTTAATACTTCAATCAATACTTGTAGTAAAATCATGCTCATGAAAGGGACTATGCACTCATTTGTCAAAGTGATGATTCCAAGCACGGGCAGCGCTTTGCTTCTAATGATTCTATTTTCCTTCGACAAAACCTAGCATTATTATCGCTAAGTTTTAGTATAATATTTTGTTGCGACTAGTTATTAGTCTAGATTCATCATCAACTTAAAGTCTACTTTCATGATCTATCAAGTAAGGATTAGCCAGGCAGGACAGTTGGGAGGCAGGACCATCTCGGCATATAGCTTTTCTGAAATCCAACAACCAAACCCAATGTGACCATTCTAGACACCTCTCCCGTAAGTAGTTCAATAAGTATAACGACTTTGAACCACTGATAAATCTTATTTATAGGTTCATAATAACGATAATATATTTAAATATAAGATATATTTAAACTATGGTAAGCGTATTTCACTTACAACTGGTTTTACTAAAAAATCAGGGTCCGCTAAAGTAGAGCTTCTGAGCTGAATGCTCTTCTTCTTTGAGCCTTCTGGCGCTCCGGGACTCGCCTCTAGCACTTAGAAGTTGCTAGGGATTAGGAGGGAGAGATTGAGAGTGTTGAGAGAGAAAGAAGGGTGAAGGTGTGAGTTTTTGGGGTGATTTACGCCACTATTTATAGGTTGTCTGGAGCTGTTCCACGTCGTGGACTTCTGTAGGCTCCAAGGCTTTGCCTGGTGCTAACATGTGGCGCTAGACGCAGCTAAAACAGCCAATCTTAAAAAAAATCATAACTTTCGCATATGAGCTCCGTTTTTGACGTTCTTTATATCTACGCATAGGTAATGACAATATCTACAACTGTTCATTTGACTCCATTGGCTAATTCTCAACCAATTTTAAATTTAACAGTACGAGAAGATTACACTGTTAAATGACTACGTAAAATTCATAAGAAAAATCATAACTTCCTCATACGAAGTCAAATTTGGGCGTTCTTTTTTTTGTATGTTCTCGGTTTAATGTATACTACAACTTTTATTTTTATCTCTAAGGAAAAAAAAAGTAGTTTATCAAAAACTCACTTTTTACGATTTCCGGTGTTGTGTCGGTTTTACCGTAAAACTTCGACAAGTCATAACTTCTTCGTTATAACTCGAATTTCGGCGTTCTTTATATGTACGGAACCCTTGTGACATATACTATAACTTAGTTAAGATTATTTACTCTTAACAATCTTCTATTAAACTCATTTTTTTACACTTATTGTCTCTAAATTAACTAGACCGAATATGCGGGCGTTACAATAATATATTAATAAATCACAAATAACCTCTTCTCAAAAGTCCATCCTATCAAATTGCTCTGGTGAAGGCAACCCAAATGGACCATGCTACTCTCGGGTCAAGTACATACCAATTATAGTTATGTGCTTAGACACCTAATTCAACATAAAGTTGGCGTCTTTATGCCAGGAAGTCCCATCAAGACCCTAGATCTGAAGCGTTTGCCCTTGTGGGACGTCCAAATCTCAACCATCAATATATTTGGACAAAAACATGAAGCAAAATATCCTAAGACTAGATCTAAGCATGATATAGACAAGGTTGAAGCTTTATACCTCATATTAACCAGAAATGAAGCCCAACTTCTGGATCTACTCTCCTCCCACACGTTCTTGCTCCTCTTTCAAGCTTCTTCTTCTTCTTCAAACCCACCAAGAATGCACAAGATTAGCTAACAATCACCAAAAATGGCTTAGGGTTTCGAGGTTAGGGTTTTGGACAGTGGAGGTTGGAGATGAGGCCAACACCTTGGGGTAAAGGTGTTTAAATAGGGTGCAAAACCATGGAACTAGGGTTTCATTTCTACCAGCCTACTCGTCAATTTGAGGCCCCCCAACTCGTTCGAGTAGGTTTCCAAACCTGCGACCCAATTCATCTCTACTCGACGAGTTTCTATATAAAAGTGGATAATTATAATTTAAATACATACCAAGAACCAGTCGTTACAACATTAAATGACAAAATATGTATGGAACTTTTGTCACATAAAATAACAATTATAAAGTTGACATAGAAAATATGTATGAACTCATTTTCTTATAAAAACAAGTTATCCATATTTTCCAAAAAGTAAGATTTCCAAAAATCATAAAATCTAACCAAACTTGCAAGGATGACTCTGATACCAATTGTTGGGTTTTTATTTAAAAATTAGTTTAAAAAACATAAGATTTTAGCAACGGAAGACTTTAACATTACAATAAACATAAAACTAGTTGATACCCACCATAGATTTTCGTGCAAATTTTGGAAAGAAAACACCAACCAAAGAGGAAGAAGAAGAAGATAACAACCTTTATTTTCTTTAAGTCCTCAAGGGGAGGCTTGGAAGTTGTAGAAGAATGTGGAACCTTTAAGACACCAACTTGATTTAGATGCTAGTTCATAAACTCTTATACTCTTAAGGTTAAAGTTCATATCCATATATGAAATTCAAGAGAGAAAAAATGAGCAAGTATTCTCCAACAAAAGGTAAACAAACGAGAGAGTATGCATCTCAAATGCATGCTCAGGGGCGGAACCAGAAATTTTTGTTAAGGGTAGCACAATTTTTTCCCCAATAAAATATAAGACCAAATTAACCACACAAATTTCACATTTTATGGGATCTCGCACAACCTACATCTTCAAATGACCATAATGGCGAATTTTAACAACTCCCATATCCTATAGTTTTCAAACTAATTAGCATACTAGAACATTAAAGCTTAATGAAAAATTGTAGGGTCAGGTTAGTTAAACATGAATGGTTCCCCTTGAGTATGAAACAATTAATCTAACAACATAATGTAACCCAAAATATCAAATAGATGATATAAAATTTAATAGGGAAAAAGCTTATAAGATGGGGTTAAATCACCAGCACTCTTTCAGATAGAGTGCATTTGTACCTCAAGACCATAAACCATAACATGCACTCAATGAATCACCTGTATCATAATAGATACACGATTCTATTTTGATTTGAAGTTGTAAGTCCCCAAAATGCTTGAGTATCAATCAGATCCGTTTGATGGTGCAGAATCCCAATCAAACGGATGATGTCAGATCAAAATAAAAGAGAAGGAGAAGAAGAAGATGATGAATCTTGAATGTATTGATGATATGAATGAAGCTCCTTACAATAGATTCATGCACACTCTCTTCTTCTCTTTTGTTTCTCTCTCTAGAACACACCTTAAGTTTCACACACTTAAGCTCCTCTATTCTTTCACATTCACACCACTCCTCACCCCTTACACCTATATTTATAGGGAACATGGGCCGAACACAAGTTCACGGCCGTGAACGGGTTTACAGCCGTAAACCACCTAGCCGTAAACACATAAAATATTACATAAAAATACAATTGCCCAGAAAAGCAAAGTATAAACCATATTTTTGACCCAACAATCTCCCCCTTGGTTTATAGCATTTTTTTTCTTAATTGACCCAACAAGATCCCCCTAAAAAGTAGTTGGCTTTTCTTGTTAATCTTCATTGGGAGATTGGCTTCAGCATTTATCTTCAAATTCTTCACAACTTCAAGATGAACTTGATGAATCTGCAATGAATGACTGCATCTTGAGCACTTGATATTTTCTTCAAGATTTGACTCTGAACGCACATTGGGTGAGGAGGCTTGATGTACTGATTCTTGAAAGATAGCGCTTTCAGCTTGAGAATCATCAGAGAGAACAACGGAGAGAAATATTCTTCTGGATCACTTCAGCAGGTTCAAGATAGCAACAGACTGATTGAGGAGACTTCAATGCAATCCGTCACATAATCTTCAAGAACAACTTCACCTTGCTTCTGGAGTTGAAGGATTGAATGTTTAAAGAATAATCTTCATTTCTTGCTCCTTCGAATGAAAATTCTTCGATGCTCACGGATGAAGCTTCGGCTCAGAAATCTCGATACAGACTCCATGAGTCTCATCTACATCTGAATTCATTTTTCAAGACAAAACAAAACTAAAAGAAAACTTTACCACACAATATTTTTGAGTTTTTCATATTTTCTAAAAAAATAAAACAGAAATAAAAATATTTTTGGATTTTTGATTTTCTTGAACAAGAAATAAAACATAAATAACACTAATTTTTTTTATTTTTTATTTTTTTTTTAAATTCTCCCCCAAAAATTTGTGCATAGAGGAAAACTATGAACAAATTTAACAAAAAGAAGAATATTTGGGATCAAAGTTGTGAGACAGCCTGAACTTGTTTATCAGTACCTTCACCTTCATGAATAGATCTGGTCAATTGTCGGTATTGTGGTCCACTTAAACACGAAGGATATCGACAAATTTTATCTAAATATACCATTTAGCTGACGACGACTACGAGTATTATTGTCCACTTAAATTAAGCAGCGAGATCTACAGGCAACCTCTAAATGGTTCAATTTTAGTTGCACTAGAACGTGTTCCCCAATTCTCGATATACCCTGGTTATCAAGAACTTCCTAAGGCCGACTTACTTTAGGTGAGTAAACAATTATTAAGGAGGAAGTCAGATTTAGAGATAGATGCATATGTTGTGTCCCAGGTCGGATCTTTTCAATCACGCAGAGGGGACACCATATGGCTAACTAGGATAAAGGGATTCAGATGTAGAATGTTGCATATGCTGTGTCCCAGGTCGGATCTTCCGATCATGCAGAGGGGACAACATATGACTAACAGATAGAGATAATTTCATAGATAAGAAGGTGTGTAGAAATTGAGTTGCATATGTTGCATTCCAGGTCGGATCTTCCGATCACACAGAGGAAGCAACATATGACTGACAGATAGAAAGCAAGAAAATAATTTCCTACATGCCTACTTTATTAGAACCACCAGTCGCCCTCTCAGAACCAGAATTAAGGACATAAGTCTGTACATCAAGGAAAATTTAAGCCACAGTTCTAGATGCGTATTAATTTAGTGTATCCGCAGATTCCCATGTATATCTCTCTGCTCAACCTATCTAAGCATCGTATTGTCAGACTCTATAGAACTATGTAGGTTAAAGTTTGTCAAGTCTCTAAACTTCTTAAGTTCATCTGATCCTAGTCAAGTCCATTTAAAAAATCCTTCATGTCTACCAGCACATCAAACACAGAGCACAGACAATTCTACTTTGGTACTAGCGCAGATTTAGATTGCCCGTTATCACATGATGATATCACTTCCCGATAAACAAAATTAAAAAACAACATATATTTTTTTAATTTTATGATTTTCTAATGTTTTTGAATTTTGATTTTCTAATTTTTGTTTGGTTTTTGTTTATTTCTCCCCCTAAATTTGTGCATCGGTGAGAATGAAATTAAAATGCGCAAATTTAAACTAACCTAAAACAAAAATTAATCCTCAAAACGAATCATTTTCAAAAAAACTCACAAGCACATCGAATCGAGCTTTGTTAAATGGCTTTGTGAATAGATCTGCCACATTATTAGCAGTGGGGACCTGTTCCAGCCGAATGAGCGAACGCTCATAGCAGTCTCTAATAAAATGAACTTTGATATCAATGTGCTTGCTTTTGGAATGTTGGACATGATTTTTAGTAATCTGAATTGCAACCTCATTATCACAGAAGATAGGGATTTCTAGATAGTTCAAATCATAATCCAACAGCGGATGTTGGATCCATATAACTTGAGAACAACAAGCAGAGGTAGTAACATATTCCGCTTCTACTGTTGAGGTTGAAATGGTGTGTTGTTTCTTGGACTGCCATGATACCAGCCCGTCACTAAGGAATTGACACCCTCCTGATGTAGATTTCCTATCAAGCTCACAGCCTCCATAATTATTGTCAAAAAATGCATATAAATCAAATTCAGAATATTTCGGGTACCAAAGACCCAATTTTGGGCTGCCTTTGATATACCGAAAGATTCTTTTGACATCAATAAGATGTGAAAGTTTAGGATTAGCCTGATAATGTGCACCCTGACAAACTGCAAACATGATGTCTGGGCGGCTTGCAGTTAGATACATCAATGATCCGATCATCGATCTATAGTGTGTCTGGTCTACGGATTCGCCATCAGTATCTGGATTTAGCAGGGGTCTTTTGGCCATCGGTGTCGATGCAGTTTTTGCATCTTGAAACCCGAACTTCTCAAGTAGATCCTCCATATAATTTGCTTGATGGAGCAAGATTCCAGTTGACTTCTGTTGGAACTGAAGCCCCAAAAACATGGTCATTTCACCTAACGAACTCATCTCAAACCTCTTTTTCATTACTCCTTCGAACTCTTTGCATAGCTGCAGACTGGTAGACCCGAAGATAATGTCGTCAACATAGATTTGGACTAGAATTTGATCATTAACCACATGCTTGATGAATAAAGTTTGATCAATAGTGCCACGAGAGTATCCATGTTCGAGCAAGTGCTTTGTGAGAGTCGCATACCAGGCTCGAGGAGCTTGATGTAATCCATACAATGCTTTGTCCAACTTGTAGACATGATTAGGAAACTTCAAGTTAACAAACCCAAGGGGTTGATCAATATATATTTCTTCCTTTACCTTGCCATACAAGAAGGATTTCTTGACATCCATCTGATAAACTGTGAAGTTCATGTAAGAAGCATATGCAAGGAAGATACAGATAGCCTCCAAGCGAGCTACCGGAGCATAAACCTCGGTGTAGTCAAGACCCTCGATATGTCTAAACTCGCGATCCACCAATCTTGCCTTATTGCACACTATGACTCTAGAATCATCCCGCTTATTGCGGTATACCCAGCACGTGTCAAGAGACTTTTTGCCCTTAGGAAGTTCAACCAACGTCCAAACCTCGAGTTTTTCAAATTGATTTAACTCTCCGTGCATAGCATCTACCCAAATGGGCTCATTAAAAGCCATTTCAACGTTCTTTGGCTCTATTTGAGAGATAAAGCAAGAATAGAGACATGTGTTTACATCTCCACTCTGACTTCTTGTTTTAACACCATCACCGAGCTGGCCAATGACATTCTCGATCGGATGATCACGTTGAATACGTGAGGGTATCTCCTGGCTGATGTCATTGAGGGAGACGAGAAGATTGTGAATGTTGATAACTCCATCATTTGCTGAATGTTCCACATCAGGTGAACCTATCTCTTCAGATGGATCTGATAAAAAAATCATCAACAATTTGTTCAGGAAAGAGTAGTCCATGAAAGTTGGAGTAACAACGGAAGCATCTCTAGACATAAACTCTCTTTCAACAGGAGTAAGGGGTGTAGCATCAACATCTGGAGAATCACGTCGAGCGTGAACGGATGACTCCCCGGTAGGAATTGAAGAGGATACCGTTGGAGGTCTGTAAACAACTTCTTCGTCTTCATCTTCAAGATCAATCTTCGAATCAGAGGAAGAACCGGATGAACCATCTGAATACATATTGAACGATTTGAACAAAATGTGTAATCAAATAGCCAATCCGGACCCACTATAGCATTTGTATCATTCTCCTCCAACCAGCGCACGTCGAAAGATTCAACAATATGCTTTGTCTTCTTATTGTAAACCCTATACTATTGGATAAGGTGTCTAAGTCCATAACTATTTCTGGTATGTACTTGACCCGACCCGGCATGGTCCATTTGGGTTGCATGTCACCATGCAATTGGATAAACTAAACGAGAGAAATAACACTTATGATTTATTAATATATTATAAGTTCTAATATATTAATAATATTATTTAATTAGTTTGATCAAGAATTAATTTAGAATTAATTAAGTGATCAAAAGATAACTAATTAAATATATGGGTTGATTATGTAAATCATCCATAACTTGTATAGTAGGCTAAGAGGTTCCATGGATTATCAAGTTAGGTTAAACCCATTGGATGCTCCATGGGAGTTACAAACCCATGGGTCATGGAAATGAAGAGTCATGACACATTAGGGTTTACATGGTGTAACCCTAGATGTGTCAACACTATATAAGGAACCCATTCTCCACCAAAATCGGCTACACTAAGAAACAAGAGGGCTAGAGCCGATTTTGCAAGTGTAAGATTCTCTCAAAGTTTACTCCTTTGTATTTGGTGTTGTGTGAAGCATTTGAGGCATCACACTTGGGGTGCTAGGCTCACAAGGTTTCAAGGATCATAATCAACAACAAGGTATGTTATTCTATCTTTCATTCAAGATAAAATTGTTCCCCATGTATGCTAGATAGGAATATAACCTTGGAATTCAACTTTGCATGATAATTAGAGAAACATAGATCCAAGGTTATTAGGGTTGAATGTACACTTAGGAAGTGTTAGAATGCTTAAAACCCATCAGTGGTATCAGAGCCTAGGCTTGTTTGTTTGTTATTTGTGCAAAATTGTGTTAAAAATCGAAACTGCATGTTGTCTGATCAGTGAACTCGCCGAGTCCATGGGGGGACTCGACGAGTTCAAGTGTATGTCCAACCTACTCGTCGAGTAGGTTCATGCACTCGACGAGTAGGAGGCCCTGACAGTATATTTTCGACTTTTGTTGCTGGAAATGGACTAGAAACATTACCCTAAACTATTTTGGTACTTGAAAACTTGTTTTAGATGGTGTAATGTTTATGCTAATCCATTTAAAATGGCAATTATCAAAATTACAAGTTTTTTAAGTGTAATTTTTGATTCTTGAAATGTTCATATTCATGTTCTTGAACTTATGAAGATTAGATGATCATAGGAATTGCTTGTAACCTTCATGGTAGTTTAATTCATGATCATAATGTGTTTTAATGGAGTCCATAACTTGTCCTCAAGTTATGGAAAACCAAAAGTCACACTTTTATTAAAGCCATTAAAAGAACATAAGAGTTATAAAAATGAAGAGTCTTCATTTTATATTACTCAATTAATTCATAAGTTATAAGAAATGAAAAGTTTTGAAAGTTTACAAAACTTGCCCTCAAGTTTTGGAACAAGTAAAGTCTTGATTAAAACTTTAGTTCCAACCCTTAGAATTTTAAAAATTAAAATTCAACCCTTATACTCTATACTATTATAAGTTAATAATATATATATATATATATATATATATATATATATATATAAGATCAAGTCGTCTTACCGCTAGTACGCCTCATTCACGAAGCCGGTCTATAAGGGGGTATAAGTTTGTTACCTATAAAATGACAACTTAATGGGTGTCCACTCTCACCCACCACTTCCTTGATCGGTGGAGGGTCGTTAGCCGAACGGGTAGGACAAGGACTTATAAATTCTCATTAAAAGTATGATGAATATTATAAATTAGCTAAATGTTTTATTGAATTCCCAATCTTAGATACTTTAGGAAAAATGTGAATAAGGTGTTAATCCATGAAATTACACTTTACACTTTGTTTAAGTCGTTGGTGGAGCGTGTGTGGTTAACCGGCACACTAACTTGGACTTAACAAGGTAGGTAAAGGGGGACTTAAGGTTTATTATAGTATCGGTGGAGCGTGTGTGGTTTACCGGCACATCGATTGAGTGATAAACATTAAGGGTGCCAAGTGACTTGCATGGTTACTTCACACCTCGTTTTGTGATCCTCGGTATCCCAGTCACAAAACTTGGAGGGCACACTCGAGATTGAAACATGCCTTTGAAAAGTTCATTGAATCTCAAAAGAATCTTGGAATTTCTAAGAACCAATTAAAAAACCTAATATTTAATATTTCGTTATTCATGGTGGAAATTGGTGAATCGTCATTCACCTACCTTTCAAATATGTTATAGCTTGGATTACAGAATAACTCTTCTAAGTTATAATATATTGTGATTGGATCCTAGTCTTAATATTACATTTGGGTGTTTTATTAAGGACTCTCTTAATATCTAAACTAATCTTATTCACTTCTTTCAGATGTCTTCAAACAATGCTGCTTTTGGTTCTAATCCTAATGGCTCCTTTTCCCTTATGAACTTGTGTGGGAAAGTCACCTTTGATGGATCCAACTTCAATGAATGGATCAGAAACATTAGGATGATTACCCGCTACAAGGACAAAGAATATGTACTCGACAAGGAGCTTAAGGATATTGATGAGACCACTGCAACTCCCCAGGAGATCGCTGACTTCCGGGCACATGAAAGGGATGCTACAAAAGTGGCATGCATCATGTTGGCCACCATGACAATGGAACTCCAAAAGTCCTATGAGGACTTCTACCCTTTTGAAATGCACCAAGATCTGATGGAAAGATACCATCAAAGTGCACGACAAGAGAGGTATGAAATCATTTGCTCCATGATAACAACCATGATGAAGGACGGGGAATCCGTCACGAGCCACATGCAGAAAATGAAAAGGTATGTGGATCGATTGCTGAAGCTTAATGTGAACTTCCCTGAGGAGCTTGAAATAGATATCATTTTGCACTCCTTACCTTTGTGCTATGATCAATTCCGCATGACATATCACATGAATAAGGAAGAGGTCACACCCAACAAACTTCAGGGACTCCTTAAGACCGCAGAAACAGGTCTTAAAGTTAAGTCGGTTGTTAACACTCCTACTCCAAACTCCGCCCCTGTTTTGGCAATCAGGAAAGGTAGAGGGAAGAAGAGAAAGAGATCTTCGAAGGGTACCAAGGCTAGGACCCTTGATGGCTCTTCTTCAAGTGGAACCAAGAAAGGTTTTGTTACTCCTTCTTCTGACCCAAAAGAGGTTGAATGCTTCTATTGCCATGAAAAGTCACATTGGAAGCGGAACTGCCCAAAGTACCAACAAGATGTGAAGGATGGGAAAGTTAAACCCAACCATGCAGGTATTTACATTATCTTATCTAATAACTCACCCCATTCTAACTCTTGGGTACTTGATACCGGTTGTGGTATTCATATTTGTTCTTATTTTCAGGGACTAAGAAGAAGTGAGAATATGGAGCATGTAAGAATAAACTTAATCATGGGGAATAGTAAAGCTTTACCTGTCACCAAGATTGGAGTTTATACTTTATCGCTAAGTAGTGGGTTTAGTTTAGATTTGAATAAATGTTGTTATTCGCTAGATATGGCAAGAAATATTATTTCCTTTCATACATTGTATAAACAAGGTTTCACCTTTTCATTTGATAATGAAGTTGGTTCGATTAATGCTTTCTTTAATAATGTTCTTTATTTTAAAGCATTACCTGGTGATGGTGTGTATGAAACTGTATATGTGGTTGATAACTTAGGAAATAATGTTTTGTGTATTGATTCTGTTAATGATAATAACTTGGATAAAGCGTCATTATGGCATTGTCGTCTTGGACATATAAGCAAGAAACACATAGGCCAACTCCAAAAAGATGGAGTCTTGGAGTCCTTTGACCTAAAGTCAGATGATAGTTGCGAATCATGCTTACTTGGAAAAATGACAAAGTCACCCTTCACAGGTTCTTGTGAGAGGGGTGAAGGTTTGTTGGATCTTGTACACACGGATGTGTGTGGACCCTTCAAACATGCCACAAGGGATGCTAATCGTTATTATTTGACTTTTACTGATGATTACAGTAGATATGGATATGTCTACTTAATCAAGCATAAGTCAGAGAATTTCGAAAGGTTTAAAGAGTTTAAACAGGAAGTCGAGAATCAATTGGGCAGGAACATTAAGATGCTTCGATCCGATCGAGGTGGTGAGTATCTTAGTTTAGAGTTCCTCGACTATCTTAGGGAATGTGGGATTGTCTCACAATTGACACCTCCCAGGACACCGCAGTTGAATGATGTGGCTGAGAGGCGTAATCGAACCTTGTTGGACATGGTTCGTTCCATGATGAGTTGAGCTTCGCTACCAATCTCATTTTCGGGGTATGCCTTAGAGATTGCCACCCATATCCTTAATCTAGTCCCTACAAAGAAAGTTGCCAAAACTCCTCATGAGATGTGGACTGGTAAAGTACCCAAACTAGACCACATCAAGATTTGGGGTTGCGAGGCTTTCTTGAGACGCGAGACGCATGATAAGCTCGAACCTCGAAGTGAGAGGTGTATTTTCATCGGCTACCCACAACAATCCTTTGGTTATCTGTTCTACAGACCTAGTGAAAATGTGGTCTTTGTAGCTAGGAGGGCTGTCTTGAGAGAGAGAGAGAGAGAGAGAGAGAGAGTTCATAAGCCAAGGAAACAACAGGAGGCAAGTTGACCTTGACGAAATTCAAGAGTCAAGTGGTGAAGGAACTTCAAACTCTAGCACTCAACTTGAGGAGGAAACTCCTGTTGAGCCAATTGACAAGTCTGTACCTCTAAGGTGTTCCACAAGGGTTAAGAATGCACCTGATCCTTACTATGGATTCCATATTACTGCGGAAGGTGATACACTTATCAGTTATGAGACACTGATAGGTTTGGATGAACCTAACAGTTACGCGGAAGCCATGGCAGGCCCTGAGTCAGCCAAGTGGAAAGAGGCAATGGACAGCGAGATACAGTCCATGTATGACAATCAAGTTTGGAACTTGGTTGAGAATGTACCAGGTCGTAAGACTGTAGGGTGCAAATGGATCTTCAAGAAGAAGACCGACATGGATGGTAATGTACACACTTATAAGGCACGACTGATTGCAAAGTGTTGCTCACAAACTATGGGAGTTGATTATGATGAGACCTTTTCTCCAATGGCCAAGATTAAGTCTATTAGGGTTCTGTTAGCCATAGCTGCATTTCATAACTATGAAATATAGCAAATGGATGTCAAAACCGCTTTCCTTAATGGAAAGTTGGCTGAGGATGTTTACATGAGTCAGCCAGAGGGTTTTGTCAATACAGAGTACCCTAATAGAGTGTGTAAGCTTGAGAAATCCATTTATGGATTAAAGCAAGCACCTCGCAGATGGAATCTTTGCTTTGATGAAAAAGTTAAAGAGTTTGGCTTTTCTAGGAGTGAATATGAATCTTGTGTGTATGTCAAAGCTAGTGGGAGTATAGTTAGCTTTTTGGTATTGTATGTGGATGACATACTACTTATAGGAAATGACATCTCAGCTCTGTAGGAAGTTAAGTCCTGGCTTGGGAAGTGTTTCTCTATGAAGGACCTAGGAGAAGTTGTCTATATTCTAAGGATAAAGATATTGAGAGACCGGAGTAAAAGACTAATTGGACTTAGTCAGAGTACCTACTTGGACAAGGTGCTGAAGAGGTTCAGCATGCAGGACTCCAAGAAAGGAGAGTTACCCATCCAGAGTAACGCCAGATTGAGTAAGACACAAAGCCCTAGTACTGAGGCTGAGATAGCAGAAATGAGTCAAATACCTTATGCTTCGGCTATAGGATCGATCATGTATGCTATGACGTGTACTCGACCTGATGTAGCCTTTGCCTTGAGCATGGTTAGCAGGTATCAGGGGAACCCTGGCAAGGTATACTGGACTGTGGTAAAGAATATCCTCAAGTACCTACGGAGGACTAAGGACTGGGTTCTTACCCTCGGTGGGAGTGATGACTTGAGAGTTGTAGGGTATAGTGATGCTAGCTTCTAGACTGATAGGGATAATTTCCGCTCTCAATCAGGCTGGGTCTTAACCTTAAACGGAGGAGAAACTTCTTGGAAGAGTTCCAAGCAAGAGACAGTAGCTGATTCAACTTGCGAATCAGAGTATATAGCAGCTAGCGAGGCAGCAAAGGAAGTGATATGGCTGAAGAACTTCATTGGAGACCTTGGAGTTATACCAGCTATTAAGGAGCCAATGGAAATTTTCTATGATAATGAAAGTGTTGTTGCCTTAGCCAAGGAACCAAGGGATCACGGGAGATCTAGACACATCGACAGAAAATACCATTTCATCATACATCGAATAGAAGAAGGACTCCTCGTGGAAAAGAGGGTATCATCGGATGAGAATCCAGCAGATCCCCTCACGAAGGGACTGACTCGGGTTAAACATCTCCAGCATGCTCGGAGCATAGGGCTGAAGGATGATATTAGATTTAGTAGTTAGATAACCTTGAAATTTGTAAAGTGTAATTGACATTAGATGATGAATAAAAGGTGTTTTATTTATGAGTAAAGTGTTGCTATCTCTTGTCGATCGTTTACTATATTTCTTTTACATGTTTTGACTTCCAGAATAATTATGTTTGATATATCATATTATTCGAACCTCCACAGTCGGTCATATGTTGGAAGTATGTATGAATCAAGACTGTCATGATTGGTTGCAGAGGTCTAAGTTGTTGGACATGGCTACAACAATCATGACTGCTCATAAGTTCTAAGCATTGGACTCAACCCACGCTCACTGGAATCACTTCATGGAATTTATCTCGAGTGATCGTGAGACGGTAATATCATATAAGTCTTCAAACCTGGAGATATGATTTGTTACTTACGAGTTGGTTGTGCATTGATTGTACGAAAACGCATTGGTAACTCGATGTTATAAAACGTGCTCTTGTGTATAATTCAATGAGTGGTAGAACAAACATATGAGTCGAAGTTTATCTGTTCCTTCTTGGATTAGAAGCTGATATCTGGGCCCCTCGATGATTTTGTTTTGACCTATGTATCGGGCCCGGTCAGAACTAAGTTGATGTGTTCAATTAAGTTCTTTGTCAAACAAATTGGAAATCAGGAAACAAACTGTTGGACAATAAGTAAGACATTGTTCCATGTATTTGTCTGGCTGATATCTAGAACAGAGGATTATATGATCACTTATCTTAAGTGGCGTATCATCATCTTCTCAGTTCTGAGAAACCTTGAAGGAGCTACGATTGTTGATCGGTTCCTAAAGTCATACTTGCAGTTATAGTTATTAGACTTATCCAAGTGGGAGACTGTTGGATAAGGTGTCTAAGTCCATAACTATTTCTAGTATGTACTTGACCCAACCTGGCATGGTCCATTTAGGTTGCATGGCACCATGCAACTGGATACACTAAACGAGAGAAATAACACTTGTGGTTTATTAATATATTATAAGTTCTAATATATTAATAGTATTATTTAATTAGTTTGATCAAGAATTAATTTAGAATTAATTAAGTGATCAAAAGATAACTAATTAAATATATGGGTTAATTATGTAAATCATCCATAACTTGTATAGTGGGCTAAGAGGTTCTATGGATTATCAAGTTGGGTTAAACCCATTGGATGCTCCATGGGAGTTACAAACCCATGGGTCATGGAAATGAAGAGTCATGACACATTAGGGTTTACATGGTGTAACCCTAGATGTTTCAACACTATATAAGGAACCCATTCTCCACCAAAATCGGCTACACTAAGAAACAAGAGGGCTAGAGCCAATTTTGCAAGTGTAAGATTCTCTCAAAGTTTACTCCTTTGCATTTGGTGTTGTGTGAAGCATTTGAGGCATCACACTTGGGGTGCTAGACTCACAAGGTTTCAAGGATCATAATCAACAACAAGGTATGTTATTCTATCTTTCATTCAAGATAAAAATGTTCCCCATGTATGCTAGATAGGAATATAACCTTGGAATTCAACTTTGCATGATAATTAGACAAACATAGATCCAAGGTTATTAGGGTTGCATGTACACTTAGGAAGTGTTAGAATGCTCAAAACCCATCATATACACCGTGCGTACAACATACCCCACGAAGTAACAGTCATCGACTTTGGCATTAAATTTCGGGTTGGACTCCAGGTGAAGAAGGGTGCAAGGACAGCCAAATACACGGAAGTGACTGACTGAAGGCTTATGACCATAAAGAATTTCGTACGGAGTCTTCATCTTGGCTTTGTTGATCAAAACACGATTATGAACGTAGCAAGCAATGTTAATCGCCTCAGCCCAATAGAAAATAGGTAACTTGGAGTCACAAAGCATCGTCCTTGCAGCGTCTTTCAATGTTCGATTTCTCCTCTCTGCCACACCATTTTGTTGAGGTGTGCGAACAAAGCTGTATTGACACCCAATTCCCTTTTCTGCGTAAAAGTGATCAATAACTCCATTCTTGAATTCTGTTCCATTATCAGTTCGAAGCGCCTTCACCCGGTTATTAGTTTGGTTCTCAATCATCACAATGAACTTCTTAATCAGATCAGCAATCCCAGCTTTGTTGTATAAGAAGAAAACCCACGTAAAACGAGAGAAATCATCGATCACAACCATACAATACGAGTTTCCGTTGATGCTACTGACCAGAGCAAATAATTCGATGTCCAATAATTGGAGTAACTGGCTTATTGAATTGACCTGTTTTGGCAGATGTGGTTTTCTATGATGCTTTCCCTGGGCGCATGACACACACTTCTCAAAAGTTATAAAGTCTCTGACAGGTAAGCCACGTAACATCTCATTTTTAGCAAGACTATTCAGATTCTTAGCATTCGCATGACCGAGTTGTCGGTGCCATAGCATAGTATTTTGTTCTGAGACCTTTGAAAAGAGGCAGGTGACTTGTTCAGGAATGTTACTGTTCATGTCAATTATATAAGCATTTCCATCCCGCTTTGATTTGACAAGGATCCACTCTCTCGGGATGGAAATGCCTGGCTTAAGGATCATGCACTCTTTATCAGTAAAATGCGTTGAATAACCTTTGTCGCAAATCTAAGAAACACTCAACAAGCTATGCTTTAACTCGGGAGCAAAGTTGACGTTCTCAAAACTCAGCACTCCGTTTGTCACAGTTCCTCTCTGAGTGATTTTTCCACCTTCTCCGCCTGCAAAGGAAACATACCCCCCATTAAAAGATTGAATGTTGCTAAATTGGGAGATGTCTCCAGTCATATGCCTGGAGCAGCCGTTGTCGACATACCAAGGTATGACGACATTCCTCTACAACTTTCCCTGCAAAATGAGCGGCATCATTTAGATTTGGGAACCCCATGTCGTCACTTTCCTAGGTTGACCCTTTACTAACTCAGATATGTCTTTTAAAACCTTTAATTTTGAATCATTACTTAAGACACATTCAGAGGATGACGATGATTGGTTGGAAGTTAATTTGGGCATCCACTGATATTTAGGTTTCTTAACAATCACAAGTGGTTTTGAAACATTTTTCTTTTCAGTTTGCATTGAGCATCTGGATTTTCTACCAGAAGTGGTTGAAGACCCAAATCTGCTATTTGACGAAACCGATATTGGCAGAGCCTTGTTCGATTTTGGCAAACTGTTTGTGACTTTGTTATTAAAAACCTGTTTGTTCCTTTGAAAAACTGCCCTTTTCTTGTTTTGATCATCCTTCCAATCATCATCTCGAGAACGAGTTCTTGAGGACTTTCTAGTTAAAGACCTTCCTCTAGACTCGTTCTCTCCTCTTGGTGACAGAAAATGCACAAAAGCTCGATTGGGACAATTCCTAGCAATATGACCACCAGTACCACAATTGAAACAAATCTGTTTATTGTTATTGAAATTGGTACTGCCCTATTCTGATTTATTTTCTTTAATGACACCCTTACTTTTCCCACAAGAACATGTACAAGAAACAGATTGTGCGATAAATGAGGGTGCATCAGATTGTGTGACTTGTGGAGTGGGTGTGCTTGTAATAGAAACATCAAGAGCATCAGGATTATCAAACAAGTTATCAAACATGTCAAAAAAATTCAACTCAACATGATCCGATGCAGAAGCATCACAAGATGTGTCATCAATTTTAACATTAGAAACACTAAAGTTTTCATTCGAAACAGAAACAGCATGTTTATACGCAGTTTTATTATCAAGTCCAGACATAGTTTCATTATCAGAAACATATCCTTCAGCTTCTTGCTTTGACTGAGTTAAGGATTGATCTGTAGGGGAAGTAGACACATTAGTACTTTCAATATTAATAATTCCTCCTGAAACAAAACCAGTTGGTTTGCCATAAACCATGAATGGTTTGTTGGTAATCTCCTCTTCAGTCACATGGTGATACTGATAATTATGATTGAAAAGGAGGAGGCACTTTATTGTATCCTAAACCCTTTTTCCGGTTATGTTTAAATTGCAAGCAATGGTCTATCATGTTGGAAACTACTTTGCTTGACACATCAAATTTTCTAAAATCAAAATCTGCAGTTTCAAATTTGCTTTTTAATGTGTCAAGCTTAGCAGTTAATTCAACAAGTTGTCTCTTAACATAGTCATAATTTTCACATTTATTACTATAGTCTTCCTGAAGCCTCCTAAAGTCTTTGATTTTTACTTCTAATTCAGCCTTTAGGGGTTTCTGTCCTTTCCTAAGTTGATATCCTTCGTATTTTAGGTCCTCGACTTCGCTTTTTAGCAAATCATTATGTTCATGAAGAATTTTAATCGTATGTTCACAAGATGGAGTACATGAAACTTCATTGACCGGGATGTTTGCAGAACTCATTGTTTTTCCACACTTCAAAGCATCAAGTTCTTCAGTTACAACAGCAAGACTAAGATGATTGAGATCTTTTGTCTTCTTGATGACAACCACGTTCATATCCCACAATTTCGGAAGTGAATTCAGTAGCTTTTTGTTTATCTCAGATTTAGTTAAGAAGATCCCAACTATATTCATCTCAGTAGTAAGTATAGTAAATCGCTGCAACTGAGCTTCTAGGGTTTCTCCAGGGATATAGTTGAACATGTTGAATTTTTGTCTTAACATATCTTGACTCTCTTTCATGTCTTCATTTCCCTCGTAGACCTCAAAAGCCATTAAAAGCACAACTAGAAGCCAAAATCAAACTTAAGTTTCACACACTTAAGCTCCTCTCGTCTTTCACATTCACACCACTCCTCACCCCTTACACCTATATTAATAGGGAACATGAGTCGAACACAAGTTCACGACCGTGAACGGGTTTACGGCCGTAAACACATAAAATATTACATAAAAATACAATTGCCCAGAAAAGCAAAGTATTAACCATATTTTTGACCTAACAGAAGTTAAATATAAACAATTGACAATCAATTTTGTATCAGCTTTTTAATTTAGTTATGTACAATTGACAACAATCAAGAATATATTTATAATTTGTATGGTTCTTCTAAATTCCAAACAAAGACTTTTCACAAACACTACTTGGCATGCAAAATTCAAAAACCACATTTAAAGCTAGAACCAAGACACACAAGATTATTGATTTCGTTCCTTTTATGGTCAATTTGTAAGTACTAAACACTCTCGAAGAAGTGCAATAGTTTAAAGGACAATTTTCCAATAAAAAAAGAACAATTAGAATCGAGACTTTAATGTTACCGAACATATGATCCGATGCCGAATTTGTTTTTGAAGCTATGTCCCATATCTCAATGTATGATCTAAATTATTACTAGAAAAAGACTTGATTTGCAAACTTCAAACAATTCTCAACTTCAATTAGAATCGAGACTTTATTGTTACCGAACATATGATCTGATGGAGAATTTGTTTTTGAAGCTATGTCCCATATCTTAATGTCTGATCTTAATTGTTACTTGAAACAAACTTGACATGTGAAAAAATTTCAACTCAAGATGGCATCCTCGATTTTTTTTTCTCTAAACCATAAACACCACAACCAAAATGCATGACTTGCTTCACCCTTTTCTCTTTTCAAAATCCTTTTTATAAAAATGGTTTTCTTTTGAAATTTTTTTTATACCAAGTCCTTGGTTTGAGTTCTGGCATACCCGACCCTCAAACCAAGGCTTTGATACCAACTTGTGACATCCCAAAATTCAAGACCAAAAATTTCATTTTTAATTAAGTAATTATAAAACCAATAGTTTGAAAACATGCCATATCAAAACCAATATATCGATAGTCAAAACATGTCATAATAAAACAACATTAGAGTATAACTCCCAAAGATATCATGTACGGAAATCATGGTGTGATGCGTTGCGATCATGCCGAATCCTTTCCATTTGAAGAAGAACTACCTAAAACCAAAACTTAAAACCGTAAGCACGAAGCTTAGTGAGTTCCCCCATCATACCACATACCATACAATAAACATATTGCCAAACATATTTGGGTGCCAGTTTTACCGTAAAACTTCGACAAGTCATAACTTCTTCGTTATAACTCGAATTTCAGCGTTCTTTATATGTACGGAACCCTTGTGACATATACTATAACTTGGTTAAGATTATTTATTCTAAATAATATTTTATTAAAAATTCATTTTTTGACGCTTATTGTCTCTAAATTGACTAGCCCGAATATACGGGCGTTATAATAATATATTAATAAATCACAAATAACCTCTTCTCAAAAGTCCATCCTATCAATTTGCTTTGGTGAAGGCAACTCAAATGGACCATACTACTCTCAGGTCAAGTACATACCAATTATAGTTATTTGCTTAGATACCTAATTCAACATAAAGTTGGTGCCTTTATGCCAGGAAGTCCCCTCAAGACCCTAGATCTGAAGCGTTTGCCCTTGTGGGACGTCCAAATCTTAACCATCAATATATTTGGACCAAAACATGAAGCAAAATATCCTAAGACTAGATCTAAGCATGATATAGACAAGGTTGAAGCTTTATACCTCAGATTAACCAGAAATGAAGCCCAACTTCTGGATCTACTCTCCTCCCACATGTTCTTGCTCCTCTTTCAAGCTTCTTCTTCTTCTTCTTCTTCTTCTTCTTCTTCTTCAAACCCACCAAGAATGCACAAGATTAGCTAACAATCACCAAAAATGGCTTAGGGTTTCGAGGTTAGGGTTTTGGACAGTGGAGGCTGGAGATGAGGCCAACACCTTGGGGTAAAGGTGTTTAAATAGGGTGCAAAACCATGGAACCAGGGTTTCATTTCTGCCAGCCTACTCGTCGAGTTGAGGCCCCCTAACTTGTCGAGTAGGTTTCCAAACCCGCGACCCAATCCATCTCTACTCGACGAGTTTGGGGCCTCCAACTTGTCGAGTTTCTATATAAAAGTGGATAATTATAATTTAAATACATACCAAGAACCGGTCGTTACAACTTTAAATAACAAAATATGTATGGAACTTTTGTCACATAAAATAACAATTATAAAGTAGACATAGGAAATATGTATGAACTCATTTTCTTATGAAAACAAGTTATCCATATTTTCCAAAAAGTAAGATTTCCAAAAATCATAAAATCTAACCAAACTTGCAAGGATGACTCTGATACCAATTGTTGGGTTTTTATTTAAAAATTAGTTTAAAAAACATAAGATTTTAGCAACGGAAGACTTTAACATTAGAATAAACTAGGGGTGACAATTGTTAACACGACACGACAAAAATACACGACTCGAAACGAAATTGGGACGTAACTGAAATTCAAATTTATGTTCGTGTTGTGTTTGTGTTAAGTGTAGAAAACACGATGTCGTGTTGTGTCGTCTTCGTGTTTAAAATTCCACACGAAATTGACACGATTTAGCAATTATTTTCGTGTTTTTCGTGTTTGTTGTGTTTTTCGTGTTATGTATGATTAAATATTAATTAAATAAACTATTTTTTATTATGTTATCTTTGTCGTGTCATGTCGTGTTTGTCGTTTTTTAATCGGTTCGTTTTCGTGTTGGTTAAAAAAACACGACATCGTGTCGTGTCGTGTTCGTGTTATATAAAACATTGTCGTGTCATGTTGTGTCAGATGAAAACACAACACAATGGCTCGATTTGCCACCCCTAGAATAAACATAAAACTAGTTTATACCCACCATAGATTTTCGTGCAAAGTTTGGAAAGAAAACACCAACTAGAGAGGAAGAAGAAGAAGATAACAACCTTTATTGTCTTTGAGTCCTCAAGGGGAGGCTTGGAAGTTCTAGAAGAATGTGGAACCTTTAAGACACCAACATGAAACCAACTTGATTTAGATTCTAGTTCATAAACTCGTATACTCTTAAGGTTAAAGTTCATATCCAAATATGAAATTCAAGAGAGCAAAAATGAGCAAGTATTGTATAAGAAAAGGTAACCAAAAGAGAGAGTATGCATCTCAAATGCATGCTTAGGGGCGGAACCATAAATTTTTGTTAGGGGTAGCACAATTTTTTCCCCAATAAAATATAAGACCAAATTAACCACACAAATTTCACATTTTATGGGATCCCGTACAACCTACATCTTCAAATGACCATAATGGCGAATTATAACAACTCTCATATCCTATAGTTTTTAAACTAATTAGCATACTAGAACATTAAATCTTAATGAAAAATTATAGGGTCAGGTTAGTTAAACATGAATGGTTCCCCTTGAGTATGAAACAATTAATCTAACAACATAATGTAACCCAAAATATCAAATAGATGATATAAAATTTAATAGGGAAAAAGCTTATAAGATGGGGTTAGATCACTAGCACTCTTTCAGATAGAGTGCATTTGTACGTCTAGACCATAAACCATAACATGCACTCAATGAATCACCTGTATCATAATAGATATACAATTCAATTTTGATTTGAAGTTAAATATAAACAATTGACAATCAATTTTGTATCAGTTATTTAATTTAGTTATGTACAATTAACAACAATCAAGAATATATTTATAATTTGTAAGGTTCTTCTAAATTCCAAACAAAGACTTTTCACAAACACTTGACATGCAAAATTTAAAAACCACATTTAAAGCTAGAACCAAGACACACAAGATTATTGATTTCGTTCCTTTTATGGTCAATTTGTATGTACGAAACACTCTTGAAGAAGTGCAATAGTTTAAAGGATAATTTTCCAATAAAAAAAAGAACAATTAGAATCGAGACTTTATTGTTACCAAACATGTGATCCGATGGAGAATTTGTTTTTGAAGCTATGTCCCATATCTCAATGTCTGATCTAAATTGTTACTGGAAAAAGATTTGATTTGCAAACTTCAAACAATTCTCAACTTCAATGAACTAGAACTATCATACTAAAAACCCTAAATTTAATACAATTATCGTCCAAAAAGATTCAAGAGGACACAAAGATTTAGAAGCAAAATCACAAAAGGAAAAGAGGAGGGATCTGGTGGTGCTGGAAGTGGCCTACTTGATTCCTCATCTTCCTCGTCAAAATCTTAGGAGTAGACTAGTAATAGCGGCTATGTAACATTTTTTTTAATATTTCTCGGATGATTTTGAGGGGTAGCACGGGCTACCCTGGCTACTAGGTAGTTCCACCACTATGCATGCTATGTTTTTTCACTAGTAAAACCAAAAGTCAAAAGCTAGTTATTTAAACAACTAAAGCAAGGTCGTTACATATTGAGTCTTGGTGCTTAAGGAAACCATGTCCCTAGCAACAAAAGTCTACTAAATTAAAAGTATGACTTTATGAACAATCTAATATAAACGTGTTACAACTAGCTTTTCCTTGTCTCCTTCTATTATTCATGTTTTTATAAGAAAAGGAAAGAAAGATTTTTATAAAAAAGTCTTTCATTCTTGAATAACTTATAATCTTTAACCTATTGGAAAAAGACAAAAGTCCTTTAAGGTTCAAAAATATTGTACATAACTTAATAAATCATACCATATAATATATTATGTTACTTGCTTATCAAAATTATTATTTTCAAGAAATAAATAATTTCAAGTTAATTATTAGAGTTTATTGAATATTTATTAAAATCAATTTCTAATAAATATTCAATTGTATCAAGTTGTTGTTAGTGTGACCCTTAAGATCATATGTTAATCAGCAATATCACTTTAATATGACTCTCGAGTATACAAGATATTTCAACCCAACATTAGCAACACTCCATCTGCTTAACATTTATTGTACTGCTTGAGGCTTATCGAACCTCCGTCCTCAAATGATGGTGTGTCGTGGTGCATGCCATGTTTATCGACCTACCACCTACTTGTGGTAGTCCATAGTGTTGGTGGTTGCTACTTCTCTCCTTACTTTATCTATTTAACCATGTAAGTTTGTAGTTTTCTTTTGTGCGAGATTGAAAGTTGAATTGCTTAAATTAGTTGAAGCATCGAAGGTATTATTAATATTTTAAATGAGAATATATATTTTTTTTGTTTTTTGTAACAATACCTCGCATCTCTGCTCCCTGCCTTCCATCCGTCATTTCCTGTCGGATCTCGACCCCTACCTTGGTCCTTTATCATGGTCTCGACTCTACATCATGTCTTTTGGTAAAAAAAATTTATTTTAATGGGAAAATGACTTATGTGGGTAATTAACTATTTCTTTTGTATTCAAATGATCACTTTTTTTTGCATCTGATTTACCATTAAACTTGTTGTAGATGTTTACATAAACGATTGAAACCAACTATTGAAGGTTTCCGACAACTTTCTTATCTCCGGCGACTCTCCGATCGTCTTCTCCGGCGAGCCTCCGACAAAATGATTTACCATTAAAATTATCAGCAAAACAAAGGGTAATTTTGGAGATTCTGTTACACTGCCAGGGTTGCGTTCGGAAGATTCATAAAATTATCAACAAAACAAAGGGTAATTTTGGAATTTTGGTTTCTCCTCTCAATGTTGTTTTGTGATTTAATTTAACTGTCGATTGATAAGAACAAGAATTTTGGTTTCTCTTCTCAATGTTGTTCTGTGATTTAATTTAATTGTGATTTTATTGAGATGTTGAACAAGGATTTGGTGACTGTGAAAGAGGCAACTGATATGAAGATGCTGGCGGAGGTTCTGAAGTAGAGGCTGAAGAGGGTGGTGGAGATAGTTTCGGCGAAGAAAGATAGTGGTGACGAGAAGAAAGGGAAGGGTAGTGGTGGTAACGACAGAGTGGAGAAAGGCGGCGGCGGTGGTCAGAAGAAGGGGAAAAAGGTGGTGGCGGAGATGACAGAGAC